>NC_052159.1:93904812-94229824 GCF_902713615.1 Scyliorhinus canicula | reverse complement strand
CCAAGGTAAATCTGGGCTGTAGCAGGTATTTAAAAGTGGAACTATGCCGACAGCTGAAATGAATTCTATACTTGGCAGCTGCAGGGTGAGGCAGCATTGCCTTCACAGGAATGCTGAGGCAGTGTAGCCATAGCCTTAAGGAAACAGAGTCCGGGGCTCCATAGGGCCATCTGGAGGCTGGCATGTGGGCCAGGTTAGAGGGACTGGGAGGGTGGGTGGGTGTGTTGAGGAAGCAAGTGGCAGAATGACCCTTCAGACCAGCAGTACCCATGTGCGCTGCCAGGGCACCCAAGTGGCAGTGCCAAGGTGCAAGACTGGCAGTGCCAAGGTGCCTGGGTGCCAGCAGGAGTGCCAAGGTACCACCCTGCCCAGAGCCCGACCACCCAGCGGCTCTGATGGCTGAGATGCCCCCCCCCCCACCCAGGTGCCGTTGCACCTGGTCCACATTTGTGTGGGACAGTGCTAAACAGCTCCATGGCGAGCGGCCGTTCCTGTGCCTCGGGAGAATCGGGCACCGCATATTTAAATGAGCCTCATGTCTCACTTAAACATGTTAATCTGGACCTCACCCATCGTTAGATCTCGCAAGACTTCCAAGCCTCACAAATCTCGTGAGAGACCTCACGTGGGATGTAATGACCTTGTTGCATCTCAGAGTCAGGCGCAATGTCACCATTCGATTGCACCCATAGCTTCTGCATTGTCGCCCTTGTTTGTGAAAATTGATGCAAAGTATTTATTCAGAACCGTGCCCACATCTTTCAACTCCAAACACAGGTTGGTTTCTCGTCTGCCCTACACTTTCCTTAATTATCTTCTTGCTCTTTATGTACTCATAAAATATCTTTGGGTTTTTCTTGATTTTACCATGGGCCGGATTCTCTGTTTCAGAGACTAAGTGCTGATGCCGGCACTGATTCGCGTGGGTTTTACAGACCCAAAAGTGGCCCCGGCCCCAAAGGGATTCAGGACATCCTAATGGGCCAACACAGGTGCCAAGCAGAATTAGTACAATTCCAAAGAACGTTGGCGTGTGATTTGCCGGGGTCGGGATTGGCACTCAAGAGCCTGACAAGCAGGAGCTGCATATAGGCACCTCACTCCCACACACCCTCGCCCCAGCCAAGAAGATGGCACTGGTTGGCTGGGGCCAGGGAGGGCCAGAGGTTATGTAGGGGGTTGGACTGGGTATACACCCATAGCTGCCTTGCAGGCTGCGACAATGGTGGTCCATGCCCATCCACCTGGATCCCACAGCCCATCTCCTGGCCACCCCCGCCAGTCCCTCCGGCCCTGGCAGAAGCCCCCTGGCCAGTGGAACAACTGTCAGCACACTATAACCATGTTGGACACTTTCTGTACCCCCTCTCTCTCCCTCAGCAGCCATGGTGCCTTTAATTTAATTTTAGATAGCACAAGGGAACCTCACGATCAGTAATTCCTCCTGGTGGAGGCTGAGCTTCGCAGGGGGCCCGGACATTGCCGGGCCGATTAACGATAAGCCAGTGGCGTCTCCTGTACAATTTGCATGCCGGCGTGTGGCATGGAACGCATTTGCGCTGCTGTCGAGGCGCCGGAACATGGCATTCCATCGGGCGCCGACCTTTGTTTTTGGCTGACGTGCAATTCTCTGACCAATTGCATTTCCCAATCCCTGCATCGCTGGATGCAGCATCTAGTAGTTGGAATTCTCTACTATTACTGCCCAATCATTTCTGCCTTCCTCAGCAATTTTCCAACATGTGTATCCCCCTCTGACTGTTTGGAGTCTGTAGTTACTGCCCCTTTTTGCTTCTCCGTTCAGCCCATATGGCCTCAATCCTTAAATACATCATCGTTCCTCACAGCTGATCTTTTTCCTGTTACCATTTCCTTTTCCTTACCCCCCTTTCTACGCCTTCCAAAAACCCTTTGACAAGAAATGTTGAGCCACCATATCTGCTTTCTTTAGGATTCAGTGATATCTCTGTGATATTAAATTCCCAAGTGTCTACCTGTGCCTTCAGTCATTCTGTCTAATTCACTAGACTCCTTGCTTTGAAGTACATACCATTACATACTGAGCAAGATTATTCCCCTGACCTTGTGCAATGCTATGTTCACCAGATGAACTAGGTTCTGGTTAAGAAAATGAAAGTGAAGTTCTCATGCTGTAGGAACATAGGCAATACCCAGGTAATACCCAGTGAAAATGGCAGTGATTGTGGTTGTGTTGATGTATCTCTTTGCTCACTCCTAGCCTGCCATAGCATCTTGATCCTGCATGTATCTGCTGCGAGAACACAAAGAGAAAACTAAGCTTCGGGAAGGAACAGTGCACACAATACATGTGGTTATAATAAAAGCAAGTCTGTAAATGGGCCAGCATGCAGTCCATGTACAACTGCGTGAATCACAGCTCTGCTGGCATCTGATTCGCTGGGGTTGGGAAGCACATTAATAGCCCGACAAACTGAGCAGCTTTTAAGCACTCCACTCATCACATACTGTCATTCCAGCCAAGAAGATGGCTGCAAAAAGACCTGTTCCAAGGCTCCTGGAGTTGGAGATCGGCCGAATGCTGGACACCCTCTTCCACAGGGTGGGGTGGAGACTCAGGTCCATTATTCTGAACCAGGCCTGGCAGAGGCTGTGAGTGCTGCCATCCTCACCAAAAGGACAGGCACACAATGCCGTAAGAAGATGAACGACCTCCTTTGAGCAGCTCTGGTGAGTAACCATCTCTGTGCCATTGGCATCACTCACTCCTTACATCTGCCCCCAATCCCCTGGAGCCAACAGCACCCCACCTGCCTGCATCTCCCTTATGAACCACCCTTCATGAAACCCCAACATATGTATTGTCTTCTTCAGCCAGGAGCCTTGCAGACACATGCTACCAGCTACAAACTCCCCATTAAACTCGTGTCCCAGCATCTCACTATGTCCTTTCTGTGGCCCCAAGGATAAAGTAGCCCATAATCACCAGGAGTGTGAGAAGGTGGGAGAGAGCATCCCAGATCTGTGGGCCTACATGCCCTCAGAGTAAAGAGCCCTGCAACCCACCGGGGAGGTCAAGGAGAGGGCTGTGGCTGACATGGAGGCCGACATACGGCAAAGAAGTGAAAGTCCAATGCAATGCCCTATAGCAAGTGAGTCACCCCTCTCCCACGGACCAGTCCTTCCCAAGATCTCACCCCATGACTTTTTGTCTTGCAGGATCACCATCAGATGAGGCTAAGCAGTCCGGGGTCACTGCCCCACATCCAGACCCTCAGAGCACCCCGGAGCACCACTCTGGAGAAGACACCGATGATTTGACACTGCTTTCACCTGCACCATCCACCATCACAGGGGCTACCACCTCGGTGGATAATGTGAGCAATTAGGCTCCTGGGTCACCCTCCAGTGGGCACCACACATATGCTGCAGCACATTCAGTGGAGGCAAGGACTACCGAGGGAGTGGACAGTCGGAGGGCTGCCCGATCTCAAGGAACGGCTGGTGCCCAGGCAGATGTTGAGCTTTTGGAAAAGATAAAGCCCCTGGTGTTGGGCAATGGAGAATCCAGCCCCAAGTTTCTGTGGTCAGACGCTAGTTGCAAATTCATCGTGTGGTGTCCTTTATACAAAGCTAGGCGGGAATTTAATCCGTGAGGAGGACATTAAAAGGCTGTAAAGAGATAAAGTGGGGGAAAGTGAAAATACCCATTTTGGGAGGGAGAATGAAAACACAGAGGGCGGGTATCTCTGTTGGCCGATGCCGAAATCGGGAAAGGCAATTGGGCGGAGAATCGGTTCTGACGCTGAAATCATGGTGGATGCCGTGTTCACGCCAAATAGCAATTCTCCTCGACAGCGGCATCAATGCGTTCTATTCCGCACGTACAGTAAACGACATTTGCATATCATTAGCGGGTCTGACCCCGTATTCTCTGGGGCCTCCACTATTTTCCACTATTTGCAGAGATGCAAGAGACCCAGATGCACACACACACACACACACACACACTGAGACACACAAGCACCCGACACAGAGACCCTGAGAGACAGACAGAGAGAGAGAGAGAAACAAGATCCTGGCACAGAGACCCTGGCAGAGAGGGAGACGATCCGAACCGGAGAGTGGGCCAGAGGCACAGGGAGAGACTGCCGACAGAGAGTGTACCAAGGGTGCCTCGGCAGCATGGCCCAGAATATGGACCCTGCCACCACTGGATCAGGAGCCTCCTGGAAAGGCAGTGAGAGCGGTGCTGCCATCACCCGGGACTCCGTGTCCATACGATTGCAGCAGGAGCTGATGACTCTCATCCTGTCTGGTTACAAAGGAATTTCTGCATTTCTTGAATCAAATAAGCTATTTGGTGGATTGGAACCATTGACGGTGCTTCTGGAATGGCTTATGAAGGTTTGTCACTCAAGCTGTCCACTCAAGGTTTATACAAGCTGTCACTCAAAGTTCCTGGATACCCATACAACCCTCCAATTATGAACCTCCTCACTTCCTGCTACCATCCCAATGTATTATTTTTAATTAATTTAGAGTACCCAATTATTTTTTCCAATTAAGGGGCAATTTAGCATGGCCAATCCACCTAAGTTGCACATCTTTGGGTTGTGGGGGTGAAACCCACATAGACACGGGGGGAACATGCAAACTCCGCACGGACAGTGACCCAGGGCCGGGATTCGAACCCGGGTCCTCAGCGCCGTAGGCAGCAATGCTAACCACCGTGCCACCGTGCTGCCCTACCATCCCAATGTAGACGGAGAAGGAAATATTTGCCTGGATATTCTCAAAGACAAATGGTCAGCACTTTATGATGTCAGGACAATCCTGCTGTCAATTCAGAGTTTACTGGGAGAACCAAATGTGCAAATCCCCCTGAATGTTGCTGCAACTTAATTATGGTCCAACCAGTCAGAGTACAAGCTGCGATTACACGAAGCATATGCTCAACAGCTGAAGCGTTAAACTGCGATCTGCTGTCCTACTTCCTGAGATCTTCCTTCTGGTTCCCCAGAGATCCTCTTTTTTGAATGTTTTGTTTGTCCAGTTATGAAAATGGGCACAATATTATTTTTAAATTTACAATGTGAATAAAGTGCACTGTGGCTGAATATTTTCTAATAGACAGCATTTAAACAATAAAAAAAATAGAATTTACAGCGTAGAAGGAGGCCATTCGGCCCATCGAGTCTGCACCGACAATTGAAAAGAGCACGCTAATTAAGCCCATGCTTCCACCCTATCCTCGTAACCCAGGAACCCCACCTAACCGTTTGGATACTAAGGGTAATGTAGCATGGCCCATCCATCTAACCTGCACATCCTTGGACTGTGGGAGGAAATCGGAGCACCCGGAGGAAACCCATACAGCATTGGGGAGAAAGTGCAAACTCTACACAGACAGTGACCCGAGGCCGGAATAGAACCCGTGACTCTGGAGTTGTGAGTCAGCAGTGCTAACCACTGTGGCACCCTGCCGCCCCGGCAATGAGGTTCACTTGTGCTATTAAAAATCATGAAACAAGTGCCTTGGCTGCTGAAGGGGAGTGAGGGGGTACGGAAAGTGTCTAACTTCTGTTATCATGTGCTGACAGTTGTGCCATTGGCCGGGAAGGGGGGCTCCTGCCTTGGCCGGGGGGGGTGAGGTGGGAGGGGGGGGAGGGTGGCTTGGAGGTGGGCAGTTGGGTCGGGGTGGACATGTACGGAACACCATTGCCGCAGCCGATAAGGCAGCCATGCAGCAACTCATGCTGCCGACTGCCCACTGCAAACCTAGTGCCATGGATCGTATGCATGTACCCCCAGTCCACCCCCCTAGGTGCCCTCTGGCACCAGCTGACCCATCAACGGGATGGGCGTACGGCAGCGCAACCCGTGCCATTTTGTTGGTGGGATGGTGTGTGTGCGGAGTGAAGTGTGTATACGCGGCGGCAGCTTGTCAGCCTCCTGAGTGCCAATCATGGACTCGGTGAATCCGGCACCGTTTCTCATTGGAATCGATTGTGTTCCGCATGCCGCTGGTGCTAGCCCCACAATCAGTCCAGGTGCGGCGCCAGATTTGCCATCATAGACGTCCCCGAATCCTGTCCCGGCATCAACACTTAGTCTCAGGAATGAAGAGTCCCACCCAGAATGTTTTTAAAAAGTTGAGACTAATAAATGGTGGTACACTGAAGGATCACGGGTCCTCATAAATGTATTACAGAGATTTAACATGCAGCAATCATTTATGTAGACTAATGATATGTTTCCCTTTATTGTAAAGTCTTGCTGTAATTATATAGGGCTTTGATTAGACCACACCCGGAGTACTGTCTCCTTACCTAAGGAAGGATCGGTATGGTATAAATGATGGTTCACTATATTTATTCCTGGAATAAAAAATTGCCCTATATAGAGAGATTGCGCATTTAGAATCTATATTTTCTGGAATTTGAAAGAATGAACATTGATCTCATTAAAACATAGGGCTGAACTTTATTGGTCACCCACAACCAGTAAGGCAGGTAGGTGGACCCAAAAATTAGGGCTCTTGCTATTGGAGTCTTCCCTGCCAATGGTCTGCCCATCGCAGCCTCTGCTCCCACCACCATTTTATGAGCTGTGTGAAGTGTGGATAGGCCACCATCTTAGGTGGGAAATTAATTCACAACTATGGGACTCATTCTGCTTCCCATTAAATCAGAGGATTGCGTCCAATGTGTAGCTGGTCGGGTTTAACCCTGCAGGTTGCTGGTCAGTGATGGGATGGATGCCCCCTGCCCACGCCCCCTCTGCCTATCGGAGCCCTTCCTCTCCACAGTTCTGATTCTCTGCCTCCATCCTATGCCCTGCCCCATCCAACATGAGCTATACCCTTTCACTATGCCCTGCCAACCTGACTTACTTAAGCTTCGGGGCATCAATGGTTTCAGTTCCTCTTGGGTTTCTGCAATATTGGCAATGGCCACCGAGTCTCATCTGGCGCAATCCTGATGAACTCTTATTAGCCAACAGCTCTATGAAGAGGGCCTGGATCCTGGAATTGGGCAGAAGTCCTGTCTCATAATCAAAGGGTCATAGCCCAGCACGGTGGCCTAGTGGTTAGCACAACCGCCTCACGGCGCTGAGGTCCCAGGTTCGATCCCGGCTCTGGGTCACTGTCTGTGTGGAGTTTGTACATTCTCCCCGTGTCTGCGTGGGTTTCGCCCCCCACAACCCAAAAATGTGCAGAGTAGGTGGATTGGCCACGCTAAATTGCCCCTTAAATGGAAAAAATAATTGGGTAATCTAAATTTAAAAAAAATTTTTTTTTTTAAAAAAGGGTCATAGTCCAAAACATTATAGTGTCATGAGCCAGCCAAGGGAAGGCAGGTCACCATTGATATTGCTGGAGTTTGGAGAGCTCATTCTCCAAATATAATCCAGCCCATTTAAAATTCACAGAATCTTCAAAGCAGAATAAAGTTGAGAGTGGGGATTAATCCTAGTGTTGTGATCCCACCTCTGACCTGGCAGTGCCAGCAAAAAGTATGTTCATCTTTTAGAGGGCAGGATGGCTAATATCTTTAGCAACAGCCCTGAGGTGGAAATGGAGGTGGGCCAATGCCTAAACAGCCAGGTTTAAAAGCCCGCCTCTAATCTCAGAATATTGCCGCCCCCCCCCTCACCTTCACCTCCTTAACACCCTCATCCCCCAATCCCTATTACCTCACCCCCTTCATCCATATCCATTTTCCCCTACCCTCTGACCTCCCTAACCCCCTTAAACATCTCATCCCTTCACCTCCTTATCCCTATACACCCCTAACTCACTCACAGAGCATCTAGTTTATAAGCAAAACGCATGGCGACATGGTGGCACAGTGGTTAGCACTGCTGCCTCACACCGCTGGGGAAGACGAGGTGGCTCCCATTGGAATTTCTACCCTTTCTCCTGGCATCACGGGTTTATAACGTACCGAAAACATCCTGAAATTAACTGGTTAGAGTTCCTTCATCTCTGCGGCCTGAATTTCGTCGGCAGACTCAGATTTGGAAGCCACCTTCGGATCAACTGGAAGTAAGATGCCGACGGCAGCTTATTCTTCTCCTGCTACTCCACTAACGGCCGAAGCGCTCAGCAAAGTATTGGCGGTTGAGCTTGACAAATATTGACAATGCTTGACTTTGGATCTTAAAAGATCAATTGAGAAGACCCTAGCCCCATTCATTCAGTTCTCAAGATCACTAGCCAGACCGTCGAAACACAAGGAGCCACACTCAAGGACATGGAGACTGTATTGTCTGACCATAGTGATAGGATCAACTCCTTGGAGTCCTATCTTGTCGCTGTGATCAAGGCTCACAGGACATTAACATCCAAGCTGAACGACTTGGGGAACAGACCCAGAAGGCAAAATGTTTGTGTTGTGGGTTTACCAGAGAGGATTAAAGGCCGCACCCCTCCTCAGCATGTCTCAGACCTGCTCCATAAAATGGTGGGTGAGAACGTACTTCCATCTTCCCCAGAATTGGACCAGGCCTATCAGAGTAGCCAGAGCTACACATGGGAAGAGGGTTGACACCCTAGCTTTCGCTTCCCTAATCGTGCGCCAGAGAATCCTGCTCGGCTGGCGATCAAGAGCACCACCCACAGCTGCAAACTGGCTTGCTGACCTTTCAGAATTTCGCCTTCTGGATAAGATTAAGTGTGCCATCTGAGGGTCGGAGGAAGGCTTCCGAAACGCACGGGAGCAGTTTGTTAGCCAGCAACAATGAATAAGAGGGGGAAACGGGAAAGTTAGAAAGAAAAGGGAGAGAGTAAAGACGGGGGAACCACAGGAATGCACAACCCAGGGGGGGAGGGGGGAAGAAGAGAAAAGGCTGGAGGGACACAAAAGGGACAACGTGGGAGGGAGGGAGGGAGGGGCACCCCCCGGAGGGGCACCCCACCCCCCCCCCCCCTCCCCGCAATCACAGGGGAAACACAGCCGGAGTTGATGGGGGAAGAAAAGAAAGGGGTGGGGGAAGTGGAGGGGGGGGGGGGGGGGGGGGGGGGGAGAAGCCCCCCCCCCCCCCCAAAACTGACCGGGAGGCAGAAGAGGGGGGCGGGGAGGGGGGCAGATGGGGGGTGAACCACACACCAAGCCAGAGGGCAGCAGAATGTAAATAGGGGAAATTAAGGGAAGGAAAAAAACCTCTCGGTATTGTACAGTGAATAAATATGGCCAACAATGTACATAACTGTTTATAAATTTTGAAAGTGCCAATAAAAAGTTTTAAAAAATGGATTGGACCAGGCCCACCATACACTTCGCCCCATGCCTTGCTCTGGAGATCCCCCTCCTGCTATAACCGCATGGTTTCACAGCTTTAAGGAGAAGGTGTTGGTGCTTCGATAGGCAAGAGAGCACTGAGCTTTTATGCAGGAAGGCCACTCCATCAGATTATACCAGGTCAGGAGTGCAGACCTAGCCAAGAAAAGGGCTGCCTTTAACATAGTGAAATCTTCCTTGAATAAGAATGGAGTAAACTTTGGGATGATTTATCCAGAATGTGTGGCATTCCGTGAAAGGGATCATTTTTTTGACTCGCCTGGGATAGGCTGTCTCCTTTGACCAGAAGCATAATTTGATCCGTTAAATCTGATTCAGAGATCATTGTGTGGGTACTTTTCATGTCTGTTGTTTGGGTATATTCTTATTGACCGTAGCTGTATTTGAGGGATTTCTACTGTTCGCTCCTTACAATAACCTATTCTCTTTCTTTTTTTGTTATTACTATTTTCAGACCTCGTGGTGCTCTGTGGCATGGTGGTACAGTGGTTAGCACTGCTGCCTCACCGGTTTGATCCCAGCCCGGGTCACTGACTGTGTGGAGTTTGCACATTCTCCCCATGTCTGCGTGGGCCTCAACCCCACAACCCAAAGATGTGCAGGGTAGGTGAACTGGCCACGCTAAATTGCCCTTAATCGGAAAAAAAGTAAATTGGGTACGCTAAATTTATTTTTTTTAAATAAGATTTTATTCTTCAGTTGGGAGCCTTCCTTCTAACAAGGTGTGTTAGTTAACGGCTGAGGGTTTGTGTTGAGCTGTGCTCTGTCATTTGTAGATTTTAGGTTAAGTTATTGTTTGCCACCGTTCCATTTTCTTTTGGATGTGGTTATGCTTGACTATGATGGCGTTTTTGGGTTGGGGAGGGTGGGGTGGATTTTAGATTTCGTTTGCTGATGGTGTTTGCTTGTCTCTTTGCCAGGTCACCGGACTTGGCTTGGTGGCCATTTTGGGTTGATGATCTTGCTTTTTCCTCTCAGTGCCCCTTGTTTAATATCTCTCCTTGGCAATGGCTGACTCTGGTGTGCAGCTTGGTGGGAGACCTCCAATCCAATCGATTACCTGGAACGTTAGGGGTTTGAATGACCTTGTAAAACGATCAAGAGATTCTTGCATTTTTTTTAAAGTATTTTTATTCAACAAATTTTCAACAGTTTTACAATACAAAACAACCCCACAGACCCCATCCCCCAACCCCCTCCTTGCTCAACAGTCAAGGCAACAAACTCCCGAAAATCCACGATGAACAAACCCCAACAAGTGTAGAACCCATCACTCCCCCCCTCAGAGCAAACTTCACCTTTTCCAGGGTCAGAAACGCCAGCCGTTCCCCCTGCCAAGGTGAGGCACAGGGTGGCGAAGCTGACCTCCACACCAACAAGACCCAGCTACGAGCAATCAGCGAGGCGAAGGCTAAAACACCTGCACCCGTTCCTGCCTGTGCTCTGACTGGTCAACACCCCGAATATGGCTTCTAGGGGACGGGGCTCCACATACACATGTAAAACCCCTGAAATGGTGCTGAACAACACCCTCCAAAACATTTCCAGCTTCGGGCAGGACCAAAACATATGTACATGATTTGCAGGGCCCTCCCACACTGCTCACAGACATACTCAACCCCCTTGAATAGCCAGCTCAGACTTTGTGAGGAACGCCCTATACACTGCCTTCAGATGTATTAGCCTCAACCTTGCACATAAACTCGAGGCATTTACCTTCCGCAACATCTCCCACCACAGCCCCTCCTCCAGCTCCATCCCCAATTCCTCCTCCCACTTCGTCTTAACTCCCTCCATGGCCACCCATCTTCCTCCAAGATCCTCCCAGACATTGCCGAGACAATCCCCTTCTTCAAACCCCCCCCCCCCCCCCCCCCCCACTGACAGCACCGCCTCCACCAGCGAGGAAGCAGATGTGATCAGGAAGGCTTATCTTGCCTTCCTCGCCTTATCTCGCAAAGTGCCACACCTGCATATACCTAAAGCTTTCCCCCCCCCATCCCCTGTAAAACATGCCTTGGCAAAAAGACCAGCAGGCATTGAAACAAGAACAATAATCGGAGCGAAACATTCTTCTTTCCTGCCTGCACCCGGCCTGCCAATGACAGAGGGAGAGAGTCCCACCTTGGCAAATCAGCCTTCACCCTTCCCACCAAGGCAGTGAAATGAGAAATCCGAAGCACTACCCAATCCAGGGCCACCTGTACCCTCAGATACCTAAAATGAGATGCCGCCAGGTGAAATGGCAGTCCCCAACCCCCCACCGTCCCCCACTCCCACTCCCGGAGGGGAGGCCATAAAATACTCACTTTTCCCTTAATTCAGTTTGCACCCTGAAAACGTCCCAAATCTCTGAAGCAATGTCATTACACTCCCCACCGAAGAGCTTGGCTCCAAATTATACAGCAACAAGTCATCTGCATACAAGGACACCCTACGCTTCACACACCCCTCACTATCCCCTCTCGCGAATACAAACAGAAGGGGGGACATAGGGGATCACTGCCTCGTATCCCAATATAATGCAAAATATCCTGAGTTCATACTATTTGTGCGCATGCTCGCCATCGGCTCCTTATATCGCAGTTGCACCCATGCCATAAACTTTGGCCCAATCCCAAATTTCTCCAATACCACCATTAAATAACTCCATTCCACCGATCCACCCAAATGCCTTCTCCGCATCGAGGCACGCCCAGCACCGTGACTTTCCCGCAGAGGGAGGAAAGGAGGAGAATCCATGTGAAGGCCCGACCAGATTGATTCCAAGGCCCAATTCCAGGAGCGCCCGACCAGACCACCAACTCTGGAATTGAACATGTGACCTGGCCCAACCTGATCCAGGGCCCAAACCTGGACTAAACACCCCACGGCAGTGGGCGGCATGGTGGCACAGTGGTTAGCATTGCTGTCTCACAGCTCCAGGGTCCCAGGTTCATTTCTGACCTCGGATGATTGTCTGTGTGGAGTTTGCACTTTCTCCCCATGTCTGCGTGGGTTTCCTCCGGGTGCTCCAGTTTCCTCTCGCAGCCCAAAGATGTGCAGGTTAGGTCCATTGGCTATAGTAGTGTCCAAAAGGTTAGGTGGGGTTACGAGTATAGGGTGGAGGCGTGGGTTTAAGTAGGGTGCTTTTTCCAAGGGCCGGTTTTTTCACTGTAAATTCTATGTATGTATGTCAAATGGCAGAGACCCCGCGCGAGGACCCGGATACGGCAAAAGTTAGACCCGTCCTCACGGAACCCCGGGCCCAACTGGATCACGAACATGCCCCCTCCCCTCAGTGACTCCGAAATCGCAACCAGTGCCGGGACCCCGCCAGATGTGACTCTGAAATCGGCACCAGTACCCGGGACCCCGCCAGATGAACCACTTACCTTCCACCAGCTCAGACTTCTCCCATCGGGTCCCGGACCATCCGGAAGCAGCCACTGACTGAGGAAGCGAGGGAAACGTGACGGTCTGCATGTGAGACTAAAAAAACGTGGTTTGAAGTCAGCATGCTCCTGGCAAATGTCCAAGCGTTCGAAAACAAGCTGGACGAGCTGAACGCAAGACTTACCTCTGTGTGCTCTGTTCCATGGAGACATGGCTTACCACCCCCAACACCCCCCTCTCCCCACCCGTCACCGGAGTGTGCCACACCGTGTCGCGTCTTTTGGTCCGACGTCACTTCGTCCAACGACACTTCATCCACGTCTTTTGGTCCAACGTCTTTTTGTCTGCCCGTCTTTTGGTCCAACGGCACTTCGTCCAATTATCAACGTCACTTCGTCCAATTATCTAATTACAAATTAACTCCGTATAAAACCATTTAATTGATAAAATGCAAGTACAATACAGCAAGTGAATTTAATTGTTAAAATGCGAATTTAATTGCTAAAATGCAAGTAATTGATAAAATGCAAGTAAAATGCAAGTTGAAAAATGCAGTTAAAAAATCAAGTTTACAATATTTGTCAGGTATTTCAAAACTGTGTCTAGCCGCTGGATTAGCGGGAAATCCAGAATTTTTTTGTCGGCACCTTTGAATAGTCCTTGAAACGACGGGCAACCTAGGGAGTTGAGAGCAGGTATTTTCTGATAGCTGCGTAAACTTGGCCGCTAGTATGCTACGCGAACTTGCTGCTATGTTTTCCACTGCTTCATGCTTTATTTCTGCAACTGCTTTTCTAGCATTTAACGAATCAACATCAGCTGGATGAAGGTGCTCATTAGAGAAATAAATAATTTTCGGCTCATTGTTTTCCGTTACCGTGTGAATCCGCACTGAACATAGCCTTCTTTTCTCACATCTCCAGTATTCTTTTCCTAGGTTTGGACTGCTCGAATGAAAATCGTAGATATAGTAATTTCCATCAGCTACCTTCCTTTTACTCTTCGTTGACACAATGAACTTTGCCATTTCGGGATGGGCGAATTAAGAAAGAGAACAAAAATATCTATCCTTTAACGAGGCTCGTTAAAGGAAAGAGAACGATAATAACTATCCTTTAACGAGGCTCGTTAAAGGAAAGAGACCGGTAATAAAAATCCTTTATTGCATATTATACCTTGCTATGTGCATTAGAGAAGATTTCTATTTACAAAAAGTTAATGTGGGGAGTGGAGTGGAGTGCTACTAAGCAAGTTACAAAAAGTCTTTGACAAAAAAAATCATCCGACAAAAAAACGTAACAAGTCACAAAAAGTCTTTGACGAAAAAAATCATCGGACAAAAAGACGTTGGACCAAAAGACGTGCGGACAAAAAGACGTGGACGAAGTGTCGTTGGACGAAATGACGTCGGACGAAAAGACATAGCACCGTGCCACACAACCTAGCTTCTCAATACACCGGATGGACCGCACGGCATCCCGGGCAAAACAAAAGGGTGGAGGTGTTTGCCTCCTCATCAACTCCTCCTGGTGCTCGGATGTGGTGGCCCTGGTGACCTACTGCTCCCCGGACCAGGAATACCTGACTGTGAAGTGCCGCCCATACTACCTACCATGGGAGTTCACTTCAGCCATCATCACGTCGGTCTACATCCCACCCCAGGTGGAAGAAGAAGGCACGTAATGAATTGTACACCTCTATAAATATCAGTGAAACAGAACACCCAGAAGCCATGTTCATCGTGGCCGAAGTCTTCAACAAGGCCAACCTCTTTTTTTTTTTTTTTTTTTTTTTTTTTTTTTTTTTTTTTAATTTTTTTATTGGAATTTTTTGCAGAAAATATAACAAAAAGTATAGCAAAAAGCAGTAATATGCAACTAACAGCCCCATAACACCCACAATTCCCCCCATACCGTAACATCACATGTATCACATTCCCCCACCCCCCCCCCCAAACAAGAGAACTTAACCATAAATTAAAATTAGATAAATCAAATTTAAATAAAATAAGCTAACATAATCAACGCCACCCCCCCCCCCCCACCCCCCCCCCCCCCCCCGGGTTGCTGCTGCTACTGTCCCAGTACCCTATCGTTGAGCCAGAAAGTCGAGGAAAGGTTGCCACCGTTTAAAGAACCCTTGCACCGATCCTCTCAGGGCGAATTTAACCTTCTCAAGCTTAATAAAGCCCGCCATGTCATTGATCCAGGTCTCCACGCTTGGGGGCCTCGCGTCCTTCCACTGTAGCAAAATCCTTCGCCGGGCTACTAGGGACGCAAAGGCCAGCACACCGGCCTCTTTCGCCTCCTGCACTCCCGGCTCTACCCCAACCCCAAAGATCGCGAGTCCCCATCCTGGCTTGACCCTGGATCCCACCACCCTTGACACCGTCCTCGCCACCCCCTTCCAGAACTCCTCCAATGCCGGGCATGCCCAGAACATATGGGCATGGTTCGCTGGACTCCCCGAGCACCTGGCACACCTATCTTCACCCCCAAAGAACCTATTCATCCTCGTCCCAGTCATGTGGGCCCTATGCAGCACCTTGAATTGGATGAGGCTAAGCCGCGCACACGAGGAGGAAGAATTTACCCTCTCCAGGGCATCAGCCCATGTCCCGTCTTCGATCTGTTCCCCCAGTTCCCCCTCCCACTTCGTTTTCAGCTCCTAAACAAGGCCAACCTCAAGAGTGCACTGCCAATATTCCACCAGCACATCTCCTGTCCCACATGGGCCACCAATACTCTCGACCACTGCTACACAAACATCAAGGGCACCTACCGATCCATTCTGCAACCACACTTCGGAAAATCGGACCATAAGACAGTGCTCCTTCTCCCTGCATACATGCAGAAGCTTTAGCAGGAGAATCTGGTCAAGAAGGTCATGCAATGCTGGTCCGAAGCAACAGGAGAGCTCCTACATGACTGCTTCGAGTCAGTGGACTGGTCCAGATTTGAGAACTGAGCAGCCAACCTAAACGAGAATGCCATCACCGTCACAGACTTCATCAGCAAGTGTGTAGACGATTACGTGCCAAAGAAGGTAATACATACGTTACCCCAACCAGAAACCATGGTTTAATCGGGAGATTCACTCCCTACTGAAGACCAGGTCTGAGGCGTTCAAGACAGGCAACTCCTCAAGGGCGGCATGTGGCACAGTGGTTAGCATTGCTGCCTATGGCACTGAGGACCCGGGTTCGAATCCAGGCCCTGGGTCACTGTCTGTGTGGAGTTTGCACATTCTCCCTGTTTCTGCGTGGGTTTCACCCCCACATCCCAAAGATGTGCAGGGTAGGTGGATTGGCCACACTAAATTGCCCCTCAATTGGAAAAAAAAAAAAAAAATTGGGTACTCTAACTTTATAAAAGAAAGCACAGGCGTCCCTGACCTATTCTAGAAATCCAGGTACGACCTCTGCAAAGCTATCAGGGATTCCAAGAGACAATACCAGATTAAGCTAGAGTCACAGACAAACGACACGGACTCTTATCAGTTGTGAGAAGGCTTAAACAACATAACCGGCTACAAAGCAAAGCTGAGTAGAATCTCCAGCAGCAGCATACCCTTCCCCAATGAACACAATGCATTCTATGCTTGTTTCGAGCAGGAAACCGACAAACTGTTGTCAAATGCCCCATCAGCCTCAGAAACAGCCATACCCACCGTCACAGGTTCCGAAGTCAGATCAGCCTTTCTGAAAGCAATGGGACCTGACTGGGTCCCTGGTCAGGCACTCAGATCCTGCGCGGACCAACTGGCAGGTGTATTTGTGAACATCTTCAACCTCTCCCTACTCTGTTCCAAGGTTCCCATCTGCTTCAAGAAGACCACCATCGTACTGGTGCGAAAGAAGAACCTGCCTCAACGACTTCCGTCCAGTGGCCTTGACATCGATCATTATGAAGTGCTTTGAGAGGCTGGTCATGAGACACATCAACTCCATATTCCCAGAATATACCGCCACAACTGGTCCACAGCCTATGCCTTCTCCCTGGCTCTACACGCATCCCTGGAGCATCTCAACAACAAGAAATCCTCCGTCGGACTCCTATTCATTGACTATAACAAAAATGACCTTTATTGTCACAAGTAGGCTTACATTAACACTGCAATGACTTTACTGTGAAAAGCCCCTAGTCTGCACACCCCAGCACCTGTTCAGGTACAAGAGGGAGAATTCAGAATGTCCAAATTACCTAATAGCACATCTTTTAGGACTTGTGGGAGGAAACCGGAGCACCCGGAGGAAACCCACGCAGAGAACGTGCAGACTCCGCACAGACAGTGACCCAAGCTGGGAATCGAACCTGGAACCCTGGTGCTGTGAAGCCATAGTGCTAACCACTGTGCTACCGTGCTGCCGACTACAGCTTCGCCTTCAATACCATAATCACAGCCAAGCTCATATCTCCAAAGACTTGGCTCCATCCTCTGCAACTGGATCCTTGACTTCCTGACCCATAGACCACAATCAGTAAGGATAAACAACAACACCTGCTCTACAATAGTCCTCAATACCAGGTCCAGCAAGGCTGTGCACTTAGCCCCCGACTATGCTCCCTGTACACAATGACTGTGTGGCAAAATTTGGCTCCAACTCCATCTACAAGTTTGATGACACGACCGAAGTGGTTCGGATCTTGCACAACGATGAGTCAGAGTACAGGAGGGAGAGAGAGAACTTTGTGGCATGGTGTGCTGACAATAATCTCTCTCAATCTCTCCTTCAATCCCTCCTTCATGAAATATCTTTGGCGAACAGGGTTAAGGAAAATCCCAAAGCCTTTTATTTGTATATAAGGAGCAAGAGGGTAACTAGAGAAAGGATTGGCCCACTCAAGGACAAAAGAGGGAATTTATGCGTGGAGTCAGAGGAAATGGGTGAGATTCTTAATGAGTACTTTGCATCAGTATTCACCAAGGAGAGGGGCATGATGGATGTTGAGGCTAGGGATGGATGTTTAAATACTCTAGGTCAAGTCGGCATAAGGAAGGGGGAAGTTTTGGGTATTCTAAAAGGCATTAAGGTGGACAAGTCCCCAGGACCGGATGGGATCTATCCCAGGTTACTGAGGGAAGCGAGGGACGAAATAGCTGGGGCCTTAACAGATATCTTTGCAGCATCCTTGAGCTCGGGTGAGGTCCCGGAGGACTGGAGAATTGCTAATGTTGTCCCTTTGTTTCAGAAGGGTAGCAGGGATAATCCAGGGAATTATAGACCTGTGAACTTGACGTCAGTGGTAGGCAAACTGTTGGAGAAGATACTGAGGGATAGGATCTATTCACATTTGGAAGAAAATAGACTTATCAGTGATAGGCAACATGGTTTTGTGCAGGGAACGTCATATCTTACAAACCTAATAGAATTCTTTGAGGAAGTGACAAAGTTAATTGATGAGGGAAGGGTTGTAGATGTCATATACATGGACTTCAGTAAGGCGTTTGATAAAGTTTCCCATGGCAGGTTGATGGAAAAAGTGAAGTCATATGGAGTTCAGGGTGTACTAGCTAGATGGATAAAGAACTGGCTGGGCAACAGGAGAAAGAGAGTAGTGGTGGAAGGGAGTGTCTCAAAATGGAGAAAGATGACTAGTGGTGTTCCACAGGGATCCGTGCTCAGACCACTGTTGTTTGTGATATACATAAATGACCTGGACGAAGGTACAGGTGGTCTGATTAGCAAGTTTGCAGATGATACTAAGATTGGTGGAGTTGCAGATAGCGAGGAGGACTGTCAGAGAATACAGCAAAATATAGATAGACTGGAGAGTTGGGCAAAGAAATGGCAGATGGAGTTCAATCCAGGCAAATGCGAGGTGATGCATTTTGGAAGATCTAATTCAAGAGCGGACTATATGGTCAATGGAAGAGTCCTGGGGAAAATTGATGTACAGAGAGATCTGGGAGTTCAGGTCCATTGTACCCTGAAGGTGGCAACGCAAGTCGATAGAGTGGTCAAGAAGGCATGCAGCATGCTTGCCTTCATCGGACGGGGCATTGAGTACAAGAGTCGGCAGGTCATGTTACAGTTGTATAGGACTTTGATTAGGCCACATTTGGAATACTGCGTGCAGTTCTGGTCGCCACATTAACAGAGGATGTGGATGCTTTAGAGAGGGTGCAGAGGAGGTTCACCAGGATGTTGCCTGGTATGGAGGGTGCTAGGTATGAAGAAAGGTTGAGTAGATTAGGATTGTTTTCATTGGAAAGATGGAGGTTGAGGGGGGACCTGATTGAGGTCTACAAAATTATGAGAGGTATGGACAGGGTGGATAGAAACAAGCTTTTTCCAAGAGTGGGGCTGTCAATTACAAGGGGTCACGATTTCAAGGTGAGAGGGGGAAAGTTTAAGGGAGATGTGCGTGGAAAGTTTTTTACGCAGAGGGTAGTGGGTGCCTGGAACGCTTTGCCAGCGGAGGTGGTAGAGGCAGGCACGATAGCATCATTTAAGACAGATATATGAACGGGCGGGGAACAAAGGGAAGTAGATCTTTGGAAAATAGGCGACAGGTTTAGATAAAGGATCTGGATCGGTGCAAGCCGGGAGGGCCGAAGGGCCTGTTCCTGTGCTGTAATTTTCTTTGTTCTTTGTTCTCAACATCAACAAAACTAAGGTGCTGGTCATTGACTTCAGGAAGCAAAATATCGTACACACCCCTGTCTACATCAATGGTGCCAAGGTGGAGATGGTTGACAGGTTCAAATTCCTAGGTGTACACATCATCAACAATCTGTCCTGGTCCACACACGTCGATGCTACCACCAAGAAATCCTATACTTCCTCGGGAAACTAAGGAAATTCAGCATGTCCACATTGACTTTTACCAATTTTTACAGATGCACCATAGAAAGCATCCTATCTGGCTGCATCACAGCCTGATAGGGCAACTGCTCGGCCCAAGACCGTTAGAAACTACAGAGAGTCGTGAACACAGCCCAGTCCATTGGCGAAACTACCTCCCATCCATTGACTCTGTCTACATCTCCTGATGCCTTGGGAAAGCGGACAGTATAATCAAAGTACCCTCCCACCCCGGTTATTCTCTCTTCCAACCTCTTCCATCGGGCAGAAGATACAAAAGTCTGAGAACACGCACGAACAGACTTAAAAACAGCTTCTTCCCCGCTGTTACCAGGGGCGGAATTCTCTGCCCCCCCCGCAGGGTCGGAGAATCGCCCGGGGCTGACGTAAATCCCACCCCCGCCGTGGCTGGAATTCTCAGCCACCTGGGAATCGGCGGGGGCGGGAATCGCACCGCGCCAGTCGGCGGGCCCCCCGCGGTGATTCTCCGGCCCGCGATGGGCCGAAGTCCCGCCGAGCGGGCCCCGGGGGGCACCCCCACGGTGGCCTGGCCCGCGATCGGGGCCCACCGATTGGCGGGCGGGCCTGTGCCGGGGGGGCACTCTTTTTCTTCCGCCGCCACCGCGGCCTCCACCATGGCGGAGGCGGAAGAGACCCCCTCCACCGCGCATGCACCGGGGTGACGTCAGCGGCCGCTGATGCTCCGGCGCATGCACAGACTCACGGCGACCGGCAAAGGCCTTTCGGCCAGCCGTGGCGCCGGTCGGCAGGGCGCCAAAGGCCGTTCGAGTCGGTCGGCGGGGCGGCAACCATTCCGACACTGGCCTAGTCCCTAAAGGTGCGGAGAATTCCGCACCTTTGGGGAGGCCCGACGCCGGAGTAGTTCTCGCCTCTCCGGTACACCAGGACCCCCAGCCCCGTCGGGTGGGGAGAATCCCGGCCCAGACTCCTGAATGACCCTCTTATGGACTGAACTGATCTCTCCACACATCTTCTCTCCTGAGTAGTACTACACCACATATGCGTCAATCAATGTCTGTGTCTATGTATTAACATTGTGTATTTATCGTATGTCCTATGTTTTTTCATGTATGGAATGGTGTGTATGCAGAACAATACTTTTCACTGTACCTTGGTACACGTGACAATAAATCAACTCCAAATCCCCGTGTACCTCCACAGCATCTCCAAAATCCCTTCTATCAGTCGTTTGCATTCCTCCCTCTTCTCCCTTTCCACCTTATCCTTAAACACGATCACCCCCAACCCCGACCTCACCACTGCCTTCAGAGCCTCCCTCCTAGTATCCCGACCTGCAGGACGATGAGTGGTCCCCGCTGTCGGGACTTCGGCCGATCGGGGGCAGAGAATGGTGCGGGCCTCCAGCAATGGCCGCTTTTCGGGGCCCGGAGAATCGGGGAACCAGTGCCGGTCCTGATTCCATGCGGGGAAATGGATTCTCCGCTCCGGCCGCGATTTCGGCATTGGGGTGCAGAGAATCCAGCCCATGATGTCAAACATTTGGCACATGCACATACACAAACACATACATACATACACATACATACATACACATAGACAAATACACTCACATACATACACACACATAAATATACACCAACACATACACATGGATACACACAAACATACACAAACACATACACATACATACACAAATACACTCACATACATACACACACAAACACATACATACACACACATACACACACACACACAGACAAATACACTCACATACATACACACGCATACATATACACCAACACATACACATGCATACACACAAACATACACAAACACACTCATACATACACACACACAAACACATACATACACACACACACACATACATACACACAGACAAATACACTCACATACATACATACACACACACATACACAAATACACTCACATACATACACACACATAAACATACATACGCACGCACACATAGAATCAAGAATTTACAGAGCAGAAGGAGGCCATTCAGCCCATCGAGTCTGCACCGGCCCTTGGAAAGAGCACCCTACCTCAGCCCCACACCTCCACCCTCTCCCCTTTATCCCTGTAACCCAACTGTCATAATATCCACTCATGTATATAATGAGATGCAGACAGGCAGTGATTGACACTGAGGATGATCAGTAAGCATACAACACAGTACAGCCAATCACCAGACAGGACACTACCACTATAAAGCCAGAGGGCACTAGGTTTCCCGCTCTCTCGGCATCCAGCAACTGAGACAGTCAGAGTCCACGAGCTAGCCAGTGCAAACACCATGCGGTAGCTAGTAAATCTGGTCAGGCTAATACAAGGTCACCAGTCAGATCAGTATAGTGTCGACCCACAGCTGAATATGTATAGCAGTTCTATAGTTGAATAAAACTGTTGGATTTTCTCAAGTGTTAGACTCTTCCCTGCATCGAGTGCAGTCCACATCGAACCAACCTGCCTAACACATCATGGTACCAGAGTGATACTGATCTTGACGGACCTACCTCGAGTGAATCTGCATTGACCAGCAAGCAGCCTTCCAGCGAAATGGAAAACATCCAGCCTCCTCCGCAACTCTGCATCTCCGGCAACCACGGCGCCAACTGGAAAATCTTCAAGCAAAAGTTCCTCTTGTACATCGAGGCCTCCGACTTCGAGGCAGCATCGGATGCCAGGAAGATCGCACTATTTCTCTCCACCGCGGGGGGCCATGCCATCCACATCTACAACTCCCTTACATTCGCCGAAGGCGAAGACAAAACAAAATTCAAAACAGTCCTGCTGACGTTCGACAGCCACTGCGACATTGAGGTGAATGAGAGCTTTGAACGGTACATCTTCCAGCAGAGGCTTCAGGGTAAGGATGAACCTTTTCACTCCTTCTTGACCCATCTCCGCATCCTAGCACAGTCATGTAACTATGACTCAACGGCTGATTCCATGATCCGGAATCAGATTGTTTTCGGGGTCCACTCCGACTCCCTGCGGCAGCAGCTCCTTAAAATCAAACAGTTGACCCTCTCTGTCGCTATTGAGACATGCGTTGTCCATGAGCATGCCGAGAATCATTACTCCCACATCAGGGCGGCAGAAACTGCAAAGCTGGCCTCCCACGAGGCAGAACGGGTGCAGGCCATCACACAGATGCAGGGCCTGAGCATCGAGGAGAGTGGCCGTTTTGCACGCTTTTTCCAGATCCCTGCGCATGCGCACCACGACCGAGTGGACGACAAGACCGATTGCGCTGCTGCGTACGTTGACCGACCGCACTGCGCATGTGCGATGGCGCACGGAACGCGCTGACGTCAGCGTCATGACGTGTCCGAATTGTGGCTCCGCCCATTTAAAGCGGCAATGTCCGGCAAAAGGACGCCGATGTCGCCAGTGTGGCAAGCTTGGCCACTACGCAGCCCTTTGCAGATCTGCTCCACCGCCCAGCAGCCGGCGCAGAAGTATCCGCTCAATACAGCAAGGCATGCCAGATTCCGATCCCGACAGCCCAACGGACCCTGATGCTGACTGCCTCAAGTCTCCATATCGGGTGGGCATCATAACCACACATGAGCTGGCCTCCACCACGCCTGCGCAACGCCTCTCAATCCTCAGTGTGGATCCAGATGACGAGTGGTGTGCTGTCCTCACAGTTAACAAGGCTCGCATCCGATTTAAACTGGACACCGGCGCGTCTGCGAACCTCATCTCACAATTCGACCTCGACACCATCCAGGCCCGACCAAGCATTCTTCCACCGGCCTGCCAGCTCCTTGACTACAATGGCAATGCCACAGCTGCCAGTGGCTCGTGTCAACTAGGGGTATCCAACAAGGCAACATTACGGTTTGTAATCGTCAGGCCTGACAAGGCGTCCCTGCTCTGTGCTCGCGCCTGCAAGCTCCTGAACCTGGTTCAGCAAGTCCACACCATGCCATCGTCACCGGCGACGGCCTCGCCCAATGGAAATTAGCAAGCTGACATAGACGACATTATCACGCAGTACCACAGCGTATTCGATGGAATGGGCATGCTCCCGTACCGATATAAAATCCTGCTCAAGCCAAACGCCACCCCTGTAATTCATGCACCACGCCGTGTGCCGGCACCCCTCAAGGATTGTCTAAAAAAGCAACTACAGGACCTCCAAGACCAGGGCATCATATCGAAGGTCACAGAGCCAACAGACTGGGTCAGCTCCATGATCTGCGTAAAGAAGCCATCAGGGGAGCTCCGCATTTGCCTTGATCCTAAGGATCTAAACCGCAACATCATGCGGGAGCATTACCCGATCCCGAACGTGAAGAGTTGACCAGTGAGATGGCTCATGCCAAATTCTTCACTAAGCTGGACGCCTCCCGGGGCTTTTGGCAAATACAGCTGGACGCATCCAGTCGCAAGCTGTGCACGTTCAACACCCTGTTCGGTCGCTACTGCTACAACCGCATGCCTTTCGGCATCAGATCTGCCTCCGAAGTGTTTCACCGCATCATGGAGCAGATGATGGAGGACATCGAGGGGGTGCGAGTATACGTGGACGACATGATTATCTGGTCCACAGGAACACATCGCTCGCCTCAAGCAGGTATTCCAGCGAATTCATGAACATGGTCTCTAGTTCAACAGGGCTAAGTGCTCATTTGGTT
Organism: Scyliorhinus canicula; assembly: GCF_902713615.1. NCBI lineage: Eukaryota > Metazoa > Chordata > Chondrichthyes > Carcharhiniformes > Scyliorhinidae > Scyliorhinus > Scyliorhinus canicula. The sequence goes on along the minus strand of NC_052159.1, from coordinate 94,205,705 downwards.
AATCGGATATCAAATTCCAAGGTGGCCACATCTCGCAGCAGGGTGTGCGGCCAGATGCCAACAAGGTATTGGCGATCAACGCCATGAAGACCCCGGAGGACAAGAAGGCGGTCCTCCACTTCCTCGGGATGGTCAGCTTTCTCGGGAAATTCATTCCCAATATGGCGTCCCACACCACTGCCCTCCGCCATCTCGTCAAGAAATCAACGGAATTCCAGTGGCTCCTGTGGTGGTATGACTAGGAGGTTTACGGTACCTATCTGCCATTGGTGCAGAGCACTCGCTGCCCATTGGCTCAGGTCGGTCATGTGCCTCTCTGCTGATTGGTTCAGGCTAGTCATGTGACTGCTCACCCATTGGCTGAGAGGCAAGTAGTCCCACCTATGAGGCGGGGTATAAGAACCCGTAGGACCCGGCAGTCGGCCTTTCTCTGTAAGTCGACTGCCGGGCACACAACTAGTTGATTAAAGCCTGATATATGGAACTTCTTCACGACTCGAGTCCAATTGATGGTACATCATTTAATCAACTAGAATTTTGAAATGGAGCTTCGGATCAAACCAGACTGCCTCCGCATCAGCCCGCATGCTACAAACGCGCCAGCAACTTTTAAACATTGGCTGGCGTGCTTCAACAGCTACCTCTCCACCACAGGCAGCCAACCCACCAAGGAGCAGAAACTCCACATCCTCCACTCGTGCGTGGGCACCGCCGTCTACTCGATGATTGAGGAAAAACAAGACTATGACGCGGCCATGGACCTTCAGAAAGGACATTTTCTCAGGCCTGTTCACCAAGTCTACGCACGGCATCGCCTGGCTACAAGGCAGCAGTTCCCCGGTGAGTCCCTTGATGAATTTTATCGGGCCCGCGTTGTCTTGGGGAGAAATTGCGCCTGCCCGCAAGTTACTGCGGCAGAACATACGGAACTGTTAATTCGGGATGCCTTCGTTGCAGGCATGCAACCTTCTTCAATACACCAGCGGTTATTAGAAAAAGCTACTTTAAGCCTGGCTGAGGCCTGGACCCTCGCATCCTCTCTGGAGGTTGCCGACCGAAATGCCCCCGGCCGCGCGGCAACCCCTTGGGTAACGTGGCACACAACCCCCCTGTCCCCCGCTGACTCCGACCCCCCCAGGCCTGCGCTGCGGGACGCCCCGATAAGCTCACGGGGCCCCGCTGTTACTTCAGTGGCCTGGCCAAGCACCCCCGCCCGCGCTGTCCGGCCCGCTCCGCAGTATGTAAGAGCTGCGGTAAGAAAGGTCACTATTCAGTGGCCTGCCAATCAAAGTCTGTCGCTGCTGTTCCGCGCAGCAACTGCGGATCGCCCCCCCCCCCCCCCCCCCCACGCTCCTCCAGGGCCCCACGCGGAACACAGGCCTCTCTGCCCCCACTCCCGGCCACCACGAGCGACACACGGACCTCTTTGCCCCTGCCTCTAGCCACCACGAGTGACCCACGGGCGCCGCCATTTTGGGTCCCGGACGCCACGTGTGGGTCCCGGGCGCCGCCACCTTGGGGCCCCGACCCCACGTGCGGGCCACGCGCTCCGCCATCTTGGGGCCCTGTCTCCACGTGTGGGTCCTGGGCGCCGCCATCTTGGGGCCCCGACTCCACGTGCGGCCAACGGGCACTGCCATTTCGGACCAATACAGAAGGACCCACCTGCGACTACTCCGCAAGCAAAGGCGACCCAGACCTCCTGCCACGACTCGCTGCAGTGACTCTCGACCAGTTGCGACCACGGAAGCTCTCCACGGCGACGACACAGATCCTTCTCAATGGACACGAAACAAGCTGCCTACTAGACTCCGGGAGCACAGAGAGTTTTGTCCACCCCGATACGGTAAGACGTTGCGCGCTCCCCGTTCACCCGGTCAAGCATAAGATAGCTCTAGCCTCATGTTCGCACTTCGTCCACATCACCGGGTGCTGCGTAGCGGACCTCACGGTCCAGGGGAGGGTTTTTAAAAATTACAAACTCCTCGTCCTCCCCCACCTCTGCGCACCGGCACTCTTAGGACTGGATTTCCAGTGCAACCTGCAGAGCTTGACCTTTAAATTCGGCGGCCCTGTTCCACCCCTTACTGTCTGCAGCCTTGCGTCCCTCAGTGGGGTCCCAAAGTGGACCCCCCTTCCTTGTTTGCGAACCTCACCCCGGATTGCAAACCCGTCGCCACTAGGAGCAGACGATACAGTATCCAGGACCGGACCTTCATCGGGTCCGAGGTCCAGAGGCTACTAAAGGAAGGAGTCATTGAAGCCAGCAACAGTCCCTGGCGAGCCCAAGTGCTGGTAGTTCGGACTGGGGAGAAAAATAGAATGGTCATTGACTACAGTCAGACCATCAACAGGTTTACGCAGCTGGACGCGTACCCTCTCCCTCGTATTTCCGACCTGGTTAACAGGATCGCAAAGTACAAAGTCTTCTCCACGGTGGACCTTAAGTCCGCCTATCACCAGTTTCCCATCCGCGCGGGTGACCGCAAGTACACCGCGTTCGAGGCAGATGGGCGCCTCTATCACTTTCTAAGGGTTCCATTCGGTGTCACAAATGGGGTCTCGGTCTTCCAACGGGAGATGGACCGAATGGTTGACCAATACGGTTTACAGGCGACCTTCCCGTGTCTTGATAACGTCACCATCTGCGGCCACGACTAGCAGGACCATGACATCACGGTAGCATTGTGGATAGCACAATCGCTTCACAACTCCAGGGTACCAGGTTCGATTCCGGCTTGGGTCACTGTCTGTGCGGAGTCTGCACATCCTCCCCGTGTGTGTGTGGGTTTCCTCCGGGTACTCCGGTTTCCTCCCACAGTCCAAAGATGTGCAGGTTAGGTGGATTGGCCATGCTAAATTGCCCTTAGTGTCCAAAGTTGCCCTTAGTGTTGGGTGGGGTTACTGGGTTATGGGGATAGGGTGGAGGTGTTGACCTTGGGTAGGATGCTCTTTCAAAGAGCCGGTGCAGACTCGATGGGCCGAATGGCTTTCTTCTGCACTGTAAATTCTATGTCTATGTATATCAACCTCCAAAAATTCCTCCGTACCGCAAAACTCCTTAACCTCACATATAATAAGGATAAGTGCGTGTTTCACACCGACCGTCTAGCCATCCTCGGCTACGTAGTGCGTAACGGAGTGATAGGCCCCGATCCCAAATGCATGCGCCCCCTGATGGAACTCCCTCTCCCCAACTCCCTCAAATCCCTTAAACGCTGTCTGGACTTCTTTTCTTATTACGCCCAGTGGGTCCCGAACTACGCCGACAAAGCCCGCCCCCTCATCCAATCCACCACGTTCCCCCTGTCGATGGAGGCCCGCCAGGCCTTTAGCCGCATCAAAGCGGATATCGCAAAGGTCACAATGCGTGCTATCGACGAGTCCCTCCCATTCCAGGTCGAGAGCGACGTGTCCGATGTAGCTCTGGCGGCCACCCTCAACCAAGCGGGCAAACCCGTGGCCTTCTTCTCCCGGACCTTCCATGCTTCCGAACTCCACCATTCCTCGGTGGAAAAGGAGGCACAGGCCATAGTTGAAGCTGTGCGACATTGAAGGCACTATCTGGCCGGCAGTAGGTTCACCCTCCTCACAGACCAGCGGTCAGTGGCCTTCATGTTTGACAATGCACAGAGGGGCAAGATCAAGAATGATAAGATCTTGCGATGGCGGATCGAGTTGTCCACGTACAACTACGATATCTTGTATCGTCCTGGGAAGCTCAACGACCCTCCTGATGCCCTGTCCCGCGGTACCTGCACCAGCGCGCAGATTGACCGCCTCCGCACCCTCCACGCGGACCTCAGCCATCCAGGGGTAGCCCGCTTCTATCACTTTATCAAGACCCGCAACCTGCCGTACTCCATTGACGAGGTCATGACCGTGACCAGGGATTGCCACATTTGCGCAGAGTGCAAACCGCACTTCTACCGCCCCGAGCAAGCGCATCTGGTAAAGGCGTCCCGCCCTTTTGAACATCTTAGTATGGACTTCAAGGGTCCCCTCCCCTCCAACAGCCACAACACCTACTGCTTAAGTGTTTGACGAGTACTCACACTTCCCTTTCGCCATCCCCTGCCCCGACATGACCACGACAACCGTCATCAAGGCCCTCCTCTCCATTTTCTCCCTGTTCGGTTACCCCGCGTACATCCACAGCGACCGGGGGTCCTCCTTTATGAGCGACGAACTGCGTCAATTCCTGCTCAGCAGGGGCATCGCCTCAAGCAGGACGACCAGTTATAACCCTCGGGGTAACGGGCAGGTCGAGCAGGAGAATGGCACAGTCTGGAAGACCGTCCTACTGGCCCTACGGTCCAGAGATCTCCCCATCTCCCACTTGCAAGAAGTCCTCCCCGACGCCCTCCATGCAATTCGGTCTCTCCTCTGCACTGCCACAAACCAAACGCCTCATGAATGTCTTCTTGTTTTCCCTAGGAAGTCGTCCGCACTCCCGACCTGGCTGGCCGCCCCCGGGCCCATCTGCTCCGGAAGCACGTGCGGGTGCACAAGTCCGACCCGTTGGTGGAATGAGTCCAGTTACTCCACGCTAACCCGCGGTATGCGTACGTGGAGTATCCCGACGGTCGGCAGGACACGGTCTCCCTTCGAGACCAGGCACCCGCTGGCGTGCGGCCCCAACCCCCCACATCAACACCCTCTGCCCAGTCCCACCCCCCCCCCCCCCCGGCGACCCCGCAACCCAGCGCACAGGAATCCCCTCCCCCGGCCAGAGCTTCGCTAGCACCGACCAGGGGTACGGACACGACCGCTGCTCCCAGAGTCAAGGACGGCCACTGGCCCGAATTCACCGGCACCGCTGCGACGGTCCAGCAGAACATCGAGGGTGCCCGACAAACTGATCGCGTCTATCTGATGTTCCACTGGACTTTTATCGGACTCCTCGTGTCATTCAGAGTTCCAATGTACAAGTTGCACATTTCTTTCGTTTTTTTCTATTTGTGTACTGTTCATTGCCGTTCATTGTATCTGCACAGACGTCGCGAGCCAGTGGGCAGCCACCATTTACCTCGGTACACCTCGTTCTCTCTAGTCATACCACCAGTCCAACAGCCCCCCCCCCCCTTCTTACTCCTGCCCCCCCCTGGGCTTCTTTCTCCACAAGGGGTGAATGTGGTGGTATGACTAGGAAGTTTACGGTACCTATCTGCCATTGGTGCAGAGCACTCACTGCTCATTGGTTCAGGTCGGTCATGTGCCTCTCTGCTGATTGGTTGAGGCTAGTCATGTGACTGCTCACCCATTGGCCGAGAGGCAAGGAGTCTATAGAATTTATAGAACAGTACAGCACAGTACAGTACAGCACAGAGTCCTGCCTACAAGGCGGGGTATAAGAACCCGTAGGACCCGGCAGTAGGCCTTTCTCTGTTATTCGACTGCCGGGCACACAACTAGTTGATTAAAGCCTGATATATGGAACTTCTTCACGACTTGAGTCCAATTGATGGTACATCAGCTCCCCACACATGAAGCAGAATGGCGTGGGCTGAAGGCAAAGCTCACCACAGCCCCAGTTCTAGCATTCGTCGACCCAACCAAGGAAACCAAGATATCAACTGATGCAAGCCAGGACGGCATTGGGGCGGTGCTCCTCCAGCGAGATGACTCCTCATCCTGGGCTCCAGTGGCATATGCCTCAAGGGCCATGACGCCCACTGAGCAACGGTATGCCCAGATCAAAAAGGAGTGTCTGGGTCTCCTAACAGGAATAGTCAAGTTTCATGACTACATTTACGGCCTGCCGAAATTCACGGTGGAAACGGACCGGAGGATCCTAGTCCACATAATCCAGAAGGATTTAAATGACATGACACCTCGGTTACAGCGAATTCTTCTTTGACTCCGCCGCTATGACTTCAAACTTGCCTACACGCCAGTCAAAGAGCTGATCATTGCAGATGCCCTATCCAGGTCCATTACCACACCGTGTGAACAAGGTGACTTCATCTGCCACATAGAAGCGCAAGTGCAATTGTGTGCCACCAACCATCCTGCCTCTGACGAACGGGTGGTCCAAATTCGTGAGGAAATGGCGAAGGATCCTCTACTGCAGCATGTGATGCAGCACCTTACCCATGGCTGGCGAAAGGGACAATATCCCCAATTTTTTAACGTGAAAGACGAGCTGACGGTTGTGGAGGGAATCCTTCTGAAACTCGACAGGATCGTTATTCCTCAGAGCATGCAGGCTATGGTGCTGGGTCAACTCCATGAGGGTCACCTTGGAGTCGAGAAATGCCGATGCAGAGCGCGGGAGGCGGTTTATTGGCCGGGCATTAACCAGGACATTGCCAACACGGTCCTCAACTGCCCCACCCACCTGTCAGAAGTTTCAACCGGCTCAACCCAAGGAAACACTGCAACAGCACGAGATTGTGACCTCTCCGTGGTCCAAAGTAGGTGTAGACCTTTTCCACGCCAAGAGGTGTGACTATGCACTCCTGGTCGACTACTTCTCCAGTTACCCAGAAGTGGTGAAACTGCCCGATCTCACGTAAAAGGCGGTCATCAAAGCCTGCAAAGAAACATCACCAGGCATGGGATACCGCTCACGGTAATGAGCGACAACGGTCCATGCTTCGACAGCCAGGAATGGTCTGATTTTGCACAGTCCTACAACTTCCGTCACGGTACCTCCAGTGCCCAGTACCCGTAATCAAACGGGAAGGACGAGAAAGGGGTCCATATTGTCAAGCGGTTGCTCTGCAAAGCTGCAGACTCAGACTCTGACTTCAACCTGGCAATGCTGGCATACAGGGCAACCCCACTGTCCACTGGGTTATCTCCAGCGCAGATGCTCATGAATCGCACTCTGAGGACCACAGTTCCAGCTATCCATGTTCCAGACCTTGACCACCTCACAGTTTTACACAAAATGCAGCAGTCCCGGGCCCAACAGAAGGCCACATATGATGCTCATGCCACGGATCTTCCCGACCTGGCTCCAGCCGATCATGTTCGCATCCAGTTGCCTGAGGGCGGCTGGTCAGCCACAGCTGTTGTTGTCAAACAAGTTGCCCCAAGGTATTTCCTTGTCCGCATGGCTGATGGCTCCCTGCTATGGCACAACAGACGGGCATTGCGAAGTGTTCACACCCACCAGCTGACCGCAGTGCTCCGCCGGCCATCATACTTCCTCCGGACGTACCCTGCCACGAGGCCACCGATCTGCCAGTGATCCTGCCGGCCCATGCAACCACCGCGATGGCAGCAATCCCACCTATCCATGTGCAGGCGGCTCCTGATCCACCTCTGCGGCCATCAACAAGAATTCGTCGCCCACCACAAAGACTGAATCTGTGGACGGAACTTTTGTAAATTTTGTGACTGAATTCATCGATTTAACCTTTGTAAATATTGCTTTGTTTGCCATGTATCTGCACTATCGACACCTTCCTATGTATATACGTTTGTTCAAGCACCGTTTGTACAGTCAGGCACATACATATATATACGTATAGATACCTCAGTATTTATTTAACTAAAAGAAAAGGGGAGATGTCATAATATCCACTCATTTATATATAATGAGATGCAGACAGGCAGTGATTGACACATAGGATGATCAGTAAACATACAACACAGTACAGCCAATCACCAGACAGGGCACTACCACTATAAAGCCAGAGGGCACTAGGTTTCCCTTTCTCTCGGGACCCAGCTACTGAGACAGTCAGAGTCCACGAGCTAGCAAGAGCAAACACCATGCGGTAGCTAGTAAGTCTGGTCAGGCTACTACAAGGTCACCAGTCAGATCAGTATAGTGTAGACCCACAGCTGAATATGTATAGCAGTTCTATAGTTGAATAAAACAGTGTTGGATCTTCTCAAGTGTTAGACGTCTGTTTCTAACTTCCCTGCATCGAGTGCAGTCCACATCGAACCAACCTGCCTAACATATCACCAACCTAACCTTTTTGGACACTAAGGGCAAGTTAGCATGGTCAATCCACCTAACCTGCACATCTTTGACCTTGGGAGGAAACAGGAGCACCTGGAGAAAACCCACGCAGACACGGGGAGAATGTGCAGACTCCACACAGACAGTGACGCAAGTCGGGAATTGAACTTGGGACCCTGGAGCTGTGCAGCAACTGTGCTACTGTGATGCCCACATACATACATATACACACACACACACACACATATACACACACACACATACATCCACACATATACACACACATACATCCAGTTACACACACACATACATCCACACACACGTACACACATACACACACATACATATACACACACACACACACGTATCAGAAATAAGGGGAGCTAGAGTACAATAAAAGAAAAAGAATATATAGTTACGTGTCCTTTGATTATCCTTGAGGCGTAGATTTTAAACACAGCGGTTGATTTGGGTTAGCTGGTTTCTTGGATGCAGTCACATCTAGAAGATGCTGCAATTACTCAGAGATCTCGATTATCTGCTGGTTTCTGGTAGAATTGGCTTCTGGAACCGGGCACCACTCATTCCAAAAGAGAGAGAGAGGGAGAGAGAAGAGCCTTCAGCTTGTTTCCCTGTTGAAGACATTCTTGACACCACCTGCAGTGTCTCCAACACTCTCTCTGTAGTGGCTGGACAGTCTTGCATTGAAAAACTTTGCCCATTGTGTATTTCCAAGAGGCTTTGGATGTGTCTGTCTGTGGCAACCATTGTTTTACATCTTTTTAAATTACTTTTCTGAGTTACAAAGCCAGGGTTCGGAGTGCGAACAGGGGCAAACCCCTAATCTAGCTCCTTGCCTGCACCAAAAACCAATTCAAATTCAAATTGAATCCAAATCGTAGCCAAAGGGCTGAGCAGATACTACACTTGATCTTAGCCAAAAGGCCGAGAAGCGATCTATTCTACATTTTCCATGCCTCTTCCTTAGACAATTACGAGTATCGATGGATATCTCGATTATCAGAAATATCTCTCTCTTCACACTCCCCTGACAGTGATTTGTTGTTTTTCATCATCGCCTTGGAAGGTGTCCTTGCATTTCTAAGCATTTTTTTCTGTCTCAGTTCAAATTGCACAATTTTGAGTCAGTTTGGAAGTTGAAAATCATGGGCAAGATTCTCCATTTCCCAACGCCGATTTTGTAATCTGCAATTGGCTGGAGAATCCCTTTTTACAATGAAATCGGGGGCAGTGCCTGTTTGACGTAGGTTTCCCATGCTCCGTCCCCTCTGAAACAGCATCATCACAGCGCATCCACACCATTGGGACGGCCTCAGGATGCTCTGCCCCCGATAGACCAAGTTCACGATGGCGCGGGGGAGGTGTGTTCCCGCCGTTTTGGCTGCGGATTGTGTCCAGCGCCACCACAGTCGGGCTGGAGCTGTGCTGCTGGCCGGGGTGGCTTCCGCGAGGGCTGGGGGGACTGGTGGGGGGTGGCCAGAGGGTGACAAGGGGGTGTCCAGGAGGGCATTATCTGGCAGGTCGGGTCCGCGCGTGGCCGGCGCTATGTTGTACGCCACAACCGCTGCTGATCGCCGCCGTGCGCAAGCGTGGCCACGGACCCGGCATTTCTCCGGCCGTTTATTTTGTGGAGGTCGGACGTTTTAAGTGGAGCGTAAAGTCAATTAAGAGGGTAACAAGGGAAACCATTAAATCAAATTATCAAGGAGCATATCGAGAGAGGGAATTTGCCTCCCTGTCTTCACCGTTTTCACCAGTACCTCTAGGGAGATGTCAGGAAATTTAGGGGCAGCCCTCTGCTTCATTCTATTAATGATACTCTTTCCAGTAATGCAATGAAAAAAACAGCCATCGGGGAATTCAATCTCCCATTAAGACAAACATCCTGCTTTGGAAAGGCCCTGGACTAATATTATCAGGTTAAACATGGTCAACGATAGACAAGGGCAATGCAATGCATGCAATGTATCCAGACTTCCAAAGGCCTTTGATATGGCGCAAAATAAAACACTATTGAGTATGGTCAGGGCTTATGGAGTTGGTACAAATTGAATGAATAGCTAGCTGGCTGAAAAACGGAAAGCATAGTGGTAGCTATTCAGAGTGGCAGAAGTTGGAATGTTTTTTTGATGGTTCACAGGATGTGGGCATCGCTGGCTAGACCAGTATGTGTTGCCCATCCTTAGTTGTCTTTGAGAAAATGATGGTGAGCTTCCTTCCTGGACTATTGCAGTCCATGTAATGTAGTTACACCCACAGTGCTGTTAGGAAGGGAGTTGCAGGATTTTGACCCAATAATATCGAAGGAACAATAATATGGTTCCAAGTCAGGATGATGTGTGGTTTGGAGGGGAACTTGCAGCTGGTGGGTAACACCAGACTCCGTGTTGGGACGATTGATGTTCACAATTTATAATGATTTAGACTTTTGAAGCAAAAACAACATTTCTAAGTTTGTAGATGACACCAAAATGGGAGGGATAGTCAGTACTGTGGAGGACGGCAATAAATTACAAGAAAACATTAACAAATTTGAAGATGGGCAATTAATTAGCAAACAAATTTTAAAACGTATGCATGGGGTATTACATTTTGGTAATGCTGCAAATGTTTTGTTCCTGATTCATGAGGTAATGCTTTAGTTTTGAGAAGATTAAAGTTGTGCAGCTAAGATAATTAAAATGCTGGGATTTAGAGATTACCAGGACACCTTAAGAAATGGCAGTTCAAAAGGCCTTAATATAGCCAGAATAGAAGGGGTAGAGTTATAAAACAGCAGATGGAGAAACTTTAACAGTGCCTGACCTAACTGAAAACACAAACGGAAATGGTAACAGAAAAGGTCACTGCTATTCATTCAATTTGTACCAACTCCATAAGCCCTGACCATACTCAATAGTGTTTTATTTTGCACCATATCACTGCTTTGGCTGCTTGGACTATACAGGAGGAATTCGTATGGGGTTCAGGGTGTACTAGCTAGATGGATAACGAACTGGCTGGGCAACAGGAGACAGAGAGTAGTGGTGGAAGGGAGTGTCCCAAAATGGAGACGGGTGACTAGTGGGGTTCCACAGGGATCCGTGCTCGGACCACTGTTGTTTGTGATAGACATAAATGATCTGGAGGAAGGTATAGGTGGTCTGATTAGCAAGTTTGCAGATGATACTAAGATTGGTGGAGTTGCAGATAGCGAGGAGGACTGTCAGAGAATACAGCAAAATATAGATAGATTGGAGAGTAGGGCAAAGAAATGGCATATGGAGTTCAATCCAGGCAAATGCGAGGTGATGCATTTTGGAAGATCTAATTCAAGAGCGGACTATATGGTCAATGGAAGAGTCCTGGGGAAAATTGATGTACAGAGAGATCTGGGAGTTCAGGTCCATTGTACCCCGAAGGTGGCAATGCAGGTTGATAGAGTGGTCAAGAAGGCATACAGCATGCTTGCCTTCATCGGACGGGGTATTGAGTACGAGAGTCGGCAGGTCATGTTACAGTTGTATAGGACTTTGGTTAGGCCACATTTGGAATACTGCGTGCAGTTCTGGTCGCTACATTACCAGAAGGATGTGGATGCTTTAGAGAGGGTGCAGAGGAGGTTCACCAGGATGCTGCCTGGTATGGAGGGTGCTAGCTATGAAGAAAGGTTGAGGAGCTTAGGATTGTTTTCGTTGGAAAGACGGAGGTTGAGGGGGGACCTGATTGAGGTCTACAAAATTATGAGAGGTATGGACAGGGTGGATAGCAACAAGCTTTTTTCAAGATTGGGTGTGTCAATTACAAGGGGTCACGATTTCAAGGTGAGAGGGGGAAAGTTTAAGGGAGATGTGCATGGAAAGTTTTTTACGCAGAGGGTGGTGGGTGCCTGGAACGCTTTGCCAGCGGAGGTGGTAGAGGCGGGAACGATAGCATCATTTAAGATGTATCTGGACAGATATATGAACGGGTGGGGAACAGAGGGAAGTAGACCTTGGAAAATAGGCAACAGGTTTAGATAAAGGATCTGGATCGGCGCAGGTTGGGAGGGCTGAAGGGCCTGTTCCTGTGCTGTAATTTTCTTTGTTCTTGTTCCTTGTTCTGCAGTACACACCTGACTGTGTTTTACTTTTATGTCCATGTGTTGTATGCTGCATTACTTTGCTTTACTGCAGGACAAGCCTTTGCTACCAACTGGAAAGCAAGAAGTAGAGGAGGAGCAGGACAAGAAACGGTAGAAGTACGAATAAAAGAAATAGCAGAGGCAACAGTATGGATACACATGGGCATAAACCTAAAACACAGTCAGGTGTGTATTGCAGAGTTCCTCCTGTATGGTCTGAGCAGCCAAAGCATTGACTATGCATATCCTTGGTTGCTAAGTGATGTTTCTGGAATTGTTCTGGCTCTGATTCACCAGCTCTGCAGCTGTGCAGGCCCCTGACAGGAGTCATGAGCCACCTCTGGAGGGGATACCCTTGTAACCCAGCAGCCAGCTTGTGACCTGACTGTCTGGTTGGAATAAAGGTGACACAGCGGATTGATGCCCAATTAATGAATTGTGAGTGCTGCCGGGAGACTGGGCTCCGACCTGATGCATTGCCAGTGGTCGCAAAACAATCAGAGGTTTACAGAGTGAAAATCCATGGAGAAAAATGTAAGGCTGGATGGTGAGCACACAAAGCAACATGGGTGCTGTCTATGGTACCGTGAACATTGGGGAAGCTTACAATGCAGATAAAACCGAGTACCCTCTTATCCTGCTTTGCTAAGTGCATCTTGAATATGATATAGTTTCTCTCCTGGTAAAAAGATTGCTGCAATGGAAATCTGGCAAAATGAATAGCAGGACAGACAGAGATCCATGGTGCTGGATACAGGATTGGAAGTATCAGTGATGCAGGTGGACAAATAGAGAGATGTCATGGTCCCACTTGGGGACAGGTTACCATCAATGGCCATCCTCAGAAGTGATTAGGAGCCGGTGCCCAGGAAATTCAATTCCACAGCAATGAAACAAGGACCCGGAGGCAGTGCCACAGTGATTCTTGGATGTTATGGTGGAGAAGACTGATGCTCTGTATCCACTGTTCTTGAAAATACAGAAAAATGTGTCATTTGAAACATGGAAGTCTGGCAATATCTGGTCTGAGAGGGTACAGGGAAAGATCCCACAAAAGGTTAATAGCAGCTGCAAAGAGCAGGATTATAAAATGCAGATTATCAAACACACAGGTTTCATGTGGTAAGCTAAAATAATGGCTCACACCTTCATGGAATGTAACTATCTCAGGAAGTATCTGGAAAGGCATGAATGAGAGTTTCAATTGAAGAATGTTTAAAACAGGCAGGTCTTTCAGTTAAATTTTAGCATACAGCTAAAAGCAAAGTCTCACACCTTAATTGAAATAAACTCTTAGTAAACAGCTGGAAAGGATGGAAGATGCTCAGTCGAATTGGTGTAAATTCTAAAGTGTAAAATTCTATGGACATCAAGTCAATTAAAAGAAAATTGGAGACGACCTGCCTACGGGAGACACAATTTGAAGTCAAAATCAAAGCAAAGTTATGAGCTGGGGACAATTGGAAAATTAAGCGATTCAAAAGCAGGAAGTGGAGGTAACACCTATTGAAACCGGGGCGTTTTGTAATCAGATCTGAGAGGTGACGTTATGCGCAAAGTGAATAGTTGGTTGTATTTGGATGTTTGCATTAAGGATACTTTTTGACAATCAAAATGAAACAAGCTCATTTACAATAAAGTCGTTAAAACTTGGTGACTCTTCGAAAGAGAATATAAACCTGAAGAAAGGGGACAGCCAGCAGAGCCAGCTCTCACAGCTCGGTGCATGGGAAGGATAGGACACAGCAACCGAGTTCACCAGCGAATACAACTCAAGAAGACCAGATTTTAAGAAGATCGATTGTCAAGGCCAGGGCCTGAAGGTCCCTTCAACCAACAGGAAGGATCCCGAAGCAAGATCTTTTTTCCTTTCTGTAAAGAAAGTGTTTGCAGCTTTTAAAAGAAAAAATATAATAATAAAATAACTTAACTTAACCTGAAAAAGTGGTTATTAGCCTACTTTACTTCCTTAACAACGCAGGACCCAGGACATCGATGCTACTAAGGGGTAAGTAGGTAAAATTCTTTGGTGAAGGTATGGGTTATACTGGGGGATAACTTGAAAATATAGTTTAACCTAAATAGCACCCACCGAAGCCTGCATCGGAGTCAGGGAGTGAGAATCCCTGTTCACCATTTAGAATATCGACCTTTTTTTGGTATAGGGGGAATTCTAAGAATAGTGGTGAGTTTAAAATTCATGGCGCCCAGCGTGGAGGCCTAGAATATTATATCTCAAGTTCCTGCCCCTTTCGGCTATAGCAGCTGATGTTGGTCTGCCTGGTCTCGTGTTCTCCCATTTCGCCTGCAGCCGAAGAGGGACTCCTAGCAAGGTGCCCATGACCAAGCAGTGTCCTCCAACTGATTTCTATTAGGTATAAATAAGAAGCAGTGGCACAGCACTTCCGCTTTTCAGATGAAGTCCTCAGTAAATTTCCAGAATAAATGTTGCTCAAGTCTTGTTAAAGTCTTGACAATTAAGGCATCCCAGAAAGTCTCTCAATATGTTTCAGATATTCTCGTCATGGCTCCAGCATCTGATGAATCTGAAATGGTGAGTATCCGTTTAAGAAGCATTTGAAATCAACATTAATGCCATTTTTACTCTCCAGCAGCTGTCTGTAAGGAGAGAGCATTAGGACAATCACAAGCCACCAAGACGCTGTGCAGTTTTCTTCATGAACAGTAGCAGGCCTTTTCAGTAACCATCAGCCCCTTAATAAGCCTCCGGGCGGCCATTCCCAGCACTGGCTTCAACTCCTTTACCAAAATGGCAACTGGTGCTAAATATGGGCTAATCCACCATTTTAGCTTAAGGCTCCATCTTGGACACATCAGAGAATCATCAATGCCTGAGCATGCTACTCGAAAATTACCCCCATGGTGCATTACTGGTAGCATTGTTCATATGTTACCTACTTCCAATCCATGTAAAAATAATTATTTATTCCCCAGTTGTAAAGGAACGTTTCAACATTTCTCTTGATCCATTTGAGCTGGACTTCATTATCATGCCACTGGCAAGCTGTGGGCACCAAAAGGATGTCCTTCTGTAGCTCGCTGGCTCAATATTGGATGGTTTTGAGTCCAGCAGGAAGGTTAGTCGGAGAAAAGGAGGAGAGTGAGTGTGAGGAAGAGGAGCTCTCAGAGTCAGTGATCCATTATTCTTGTAGAAACCAGTTATCCTGAGTCACTCAGGATAATTTGAACACTATCGTTTCCTGAGCCTCTTCTGTTTTTCTGCTGTAAAAATTGAAATCGAGATTCTATGTATGATGTCAAAACCATTTTTATATTAAATGGTCCTTGTAACTGCCCAGTTGAAAGCCCCTTAAGGATGGTCGCTGCACAAAATGAGCCAGTTCTGGGCTGCTGCTGTCCCCATTGTACCAGGGGTCCAGATTGAAATCAATTATATGTGCTTCCTCTGATGAAATATACAGTATTTGCTGCTTTTAAAAATTGGAAGCAAGAAATCCAACCAGTTGGAACAAACCAAGGGATGGAGGAAGAAGAAGCATAAACCCTGGCCTGGATTCTGTTGGACGGACCGGGGTCTCGTCCACCAGTCGGAGAACTGGCAGGGAACCCCGTCGGTTCTACAGAGGAGGCCCAACCAAATCGGGTGCATTATAGGGACCGAACTATCGCTGTTGAGTCTTCCCGATGATTGATGTCCCTGTCGGTGGAAGTCCCAGCCACTGAGAACTGCCAGCCACTCAGTGTGAGCAGTGGCTACTGGCAGAAATGCAGCTGCTAGAGTGATCAAGAATAATCACGGGACAGCAGGCCAAAGGAGGGCAGGGGTTTGCGGGGTGGGGTCAAGGGAAAGGAGGAGCAGGGACGTCGGGGGTAAGGGCAGGCTGTGACTTTCAGCAGCCACCCAGCTGTCTGATGAAGGTAATTTGATCAGGAACAAAGTGTCTGACTAGAATGGACATCCTCTGGCAAGTTACGGCCTTCCGAGCGTACAGGCAAGCTATGCGGCCTCCATTTATTCCCTGAGCCACCACAAAATTGCAGTGGACTCAGGGTTAATGAGTGTCAATTGAATCATTAATGAGCCTAGTTGACGTCCTGCACGTCTGTGAATTTCACATCAATCCTTCTTTCCCTCAGGTGTAATCGGGGAGGTTTTGTACAATCGAGAGACTGAAGTGCATCCTTTTTAATGATTAAGCTGGCCACCATGGTTCCCACAGGCTGCATAAAGTCCAGGCCCACGAGTCAAGTTAGCTTTGGCCTGTCACAGTCAATTCTGGATTCAATCGCTTGTACAGTTTTTTTCGAACTGGGAAAGAGACAATTTACAAAGATCATTTTATTTGAAACAGTGAAAAAGCATTTAGAAAAAAAATGCTAAATATAGCCAAGTCAGTGAAAAGCATGGGAACAATTAATGTAAGCTTTAAGATGCAGGGGAATTAAGTGAATTTGGAGAAATGTGAAAGAAATAGAGGGATAGAGCAAAGGTTAAAAGTCAATGTTCAAAAACATATAGATTTCATAGTGTCAGGGAAAAAGATGAAATGTTATTCCTGAAACTTGCGTTGAGTTTGGTTTGACCTATGTAGGAAGTCAAAGAGAAAAGGTCAGAATAAGAATGTGAGGGGGAGTTGAAGCAATGAGTCACAAGGAAGTCAGGGTCGTTCTAGCAGGCAGGATGCACATATTTGGCAAAGAGGTCAAAAATAAGCATTCCTCAATACAGTGGAGCCTACCCCATTCAGAAGGCTAAGGGACGTACATAGAAATTGTCTCACAATGGAGTTTTGAAGCCCTAAAAATAGCATATGAATAAGAAACTGTTTCCTTTTCGTTCAGTCAAAATGTTCACAAAATGTAGAAAAGTGAATCTATCTCCTGTAAAACCAGAGAGTTTGCAGCACAGAAAGAGACAAGAAAGTCCATAATTGTTTGAACTTTAACTTCTCTGGGCAACATGCAACCTTGCCCCATGACATATGCCAAGTAGATGTCTATTGAGATCTTGGAAAACTCAACTCTTTGCCAAAATTATCACCAAATCAGCTTTTTCGTTGTGTAGTAAATAGTGCACTTCTATGTTCCGCATGTTCTTCCCAAGTGCTACTGCAGACCAATAGATCATCAATGTACACAACACAGTTGCATAATCCCGCAATGATTTGGTTTGTCAGTCTTTGAAAGGTGCATCCTCATTTCAAATGGCATAAATTTAAACGTCTAAAGGCCATTTTAGGGTTATGAAAGCAAAGGTTGTTTTGGCCGATCTGTTAGTGGAACTTGCCAAAAGACTTTTAGCAAACCAATCTTGCTAACAAAGTCTGAATTTCCAACTATATCAATGTAATCCTCAAGTTGGGGAGTTTGACAAGAATCTGCATTAATTACAGCATTAACTTTCCTGTAGTCAGTGCCAATCTTAGTGACCCATCACATTTTGGAACCAGTATGACTGGAGAACTCCAGATACGTATGACTTGGTTCAATTATATCATTGCCCGCCATAAATTCAATTTCCTCTCTGATTTGAGCCAAGTGGCCAGGACTGTTTCCTTTTCGTTCAGTCAAAATGTTCACAAAATGTAGAAAAGTGAATCTATCTCCTGTAAAACCAGAGAGTTTGCAGCACAGAAAGAGACAAGAAAGTCCATAATTGTTTGAACTTTAACTCAGTAAGGGCTCAAGCATTTCCCACATCAATGTCATGCATAGCTAAAGGAGTTTGCCCTGGTCTGTCTATACACGCTGAGACAATTAATTTTCTACAGCTTGGCTATGTCTGCCTGAGGCCTTTCTGGATGTTGTGTAATATTCTATACAATTTTTTTTAACACCTCCATTTGGCTAATTTAATCACTGAGGGTTCAACCTGAGAACTTTCACTCTCTGACTCATCACTTGAACACTCGAGTGTATTCATATCAACACTTTCCTCCTTTACTACCTGGAGTACACACACTAGTTGGTTAGCCTCGCTGACAACATATTGTTTCAGCATATTTATATGATATGGTCATTGATATTTACTTCTGACTGTGTGCCTAATTACACAGTTTCTCAATGAGTCTCTTTTTAACATAAGAGGGTCCACTAAACCAGGCCTTCAGTGATTGACCTGGCAAAGGTAACATAACACATACCTTTCAACTCCTTCCTCACAATATTTAGGCATGAGGCAAGTATTCCTTGATGAATCAAAACCCAGAGATGAATTAAAATCACTGTCTAACATGCCAGTCATTCCCGGTCCATACAAACTAAGCCTTTCTCTCGCCAGTTTAATTTTTCTTCTTTTTCTCTTTGAAACTGTCATTCAAGTTTTTGCATCTCTTAAGTCCAGTTTGCGTTCTCTGCAGCTGAATCCTGGCTAACTCAAGCTGTGCTGTTCCTGGGTTAGGCTTTTCTTCAAATTCCAAATGCTGTGCTATTGCCTCAAATACCAAAGCTATTTCAGTCCCTGCTTTTAACTCTATTTTCAGATTTTCGACTACTGCTAATAACAACCTTTGTTGATTGTTGCAAATCACTCAAAATCTTCCCTCTCAATTGACAAAGCCATTCTGCTTTCAGATAGGTACAGTAAAATTCACAGTGAAATCCTGTTAGCCTTAACTTTAGCAAATTAAGCTCCAGTATCCTTTCATGGATTCAAATCCTGCAAAGAACACCCAATTTTGTTACATTCCCAGACAAGTTTCCAATTTTGTTATAATCTTGGTAGAGACTAATTACTTCTTTAAAAAATAGAACTCAAAAATCCCAGTTATCTACTGAAAGAACAAAGCCACAAAATTCCACGGTTTAAAACAGAAGAATTTAATTTTTCTTAATACATTCAGTGTACCCAATTCTTTTTTTTCAATTAAGGGGCAATTTAGCATGGCCATCCACCTACCCTGCACATCTTTTTGGATTGTGGGGGTGAGACATGGGGAGAACGTGCAAACTGCACATGGACAGTGACCCAAGCCAGGATCAAACCTGGGTCCTCGGTGCCATGAGGCTGCAGTGCTAACCACTGTGTCAACTTGCTGCCCATTAAAACAGAAAATTTTCTATTGTACAAGAGTCAAACAAAGCAAACACTGAACCCACTGTCCTAGGTACTCTCCTATACTCGAAAACCCAAAATTTGCATTTATTAAACAAGAATAAACCGGCAAATTGTGGTCAGTTATAAATTATAAACTACGCATTAAATGGTAGATACAACTAAGACAGATCTTACAAATTGCCTCAGCAGCCTACTAAATTTGACATAATCAAACACAGCCACAAAGTCCTTCAAAACTTGGTCTTCTTTAAAAAGAATTTCAGAACCACTCCTCCGAGGAGCTAGACCCAACTGACAGCAGCATAAAACCAACCCAAATTCCATGAGCATGGTCTTCAACATTGCAGCCATCTGAGATGGCCACCTGCAAAGGACCATGGGAATTATGGCCAACCCAGGACTCAGACAGATACACAGCCTATGTGTATCTAAAACACAGGTAACCAGACCTGACCGAAACCTCTGCTCGTTTACATTTCAATGGCCAATTTTCCCAGGACAATGGAACTCCAATCAAGCAACCGGTACAGCCACAGACTGATCGGCGCCACTCCCTTTATTCAGAAAGCACAACTGCCAAGGTCAATGACCGCTTATGACCCGCCCAGCTACCAAGGCACCCGCCCCTTTATTGGCCGAAATCGAAGAGAGTTATCAGAGCCCTGTCGAACTATTGGGTCCAAGGTTAAGGACTGCCCCAAAGAGCACGAAATCCAAGGGGGATAAAAGAGAGCAGCCATGTGTTCTGTCTCTCTTGGATCCGGCCTGTGCCACCCAATTGCAGCAGGAGAAGCCAGCTAAGTTCAAGACCAACGATCACTACCTGATGGATGAGCCCAGCAGAGACAGAGCCACTTTCTTCGAACTAGCCAAGTGAAACCCAGATAAAGGCCTTTATCCATTTGCACAGTGCCGATTGCCCTGAAGTTAAGTATAGGTTATTGTAGCTGATAGGTGTAATTTAACTTTTAGTAGATATTGTGTTTGCATGTTGAGATAACTCTTGTGTATGTAAATAAACCATCTTTTGAACTAATTAACTGGTTGTGTGGTCATTTGATCAATATAAGGGAAAGGCTTGTGGGTCACTGAGATAAATAAATAGAGGAACATTATTGGAAACTCCGATGGGACTCGATTAGAAATGACTTTGTCACTCTGAGAGAACCCACAAACGTTGAATCCAATTGTGAGAAAGCGAGAGAACCACAAGTGCAAGTCCCATATCGACCAAATAACCAAATTTCGGAAGTGTGTATTAACCCGCATGCATACCTAACAGGAAGAGTAAGGTAAACTCGTTAGAATTGTGTACAACTATCGAGGAATTGTGAGCCGGAAAATAGCTTAAGCCATACCCACTGTTCAAATCGCTGCCTTATTCCCCTGTCCCGAATTAAAAGTAGAGAAAGAGATAAGAGAAGTAATGGCCACTAAAGCAATGGAAAGATTGATAAATCCACTGGAACCTGAGGTCGCAGCGACCAACAGAGCAGAGCTAAGCCCCATAAGGGAGGAAGAGTTAAGGAAATACTTAAAGGGGAAAGCATGGCCCCTTTGGTCAAATTTTTACGCTAATGATGAGTCAGGTCCAGGAAAGATAGGATAGACTTGGTGGGAGGACCTAAGCGAGGTTCACAAGAAAAACGTAGGGAAAGTCAGAAAGCCGTCCTGTTTAGCACAGTTGGGAGGCACAGAGGAGGTCGTGAAGCAGTTAACTCCACAGGCAGTTAATTGAGAAGGAAGAAAAGAACAAGGGAAACAGTAATGAAAGCGAGAAGATAATTGAGCAACTCTGGGAACAGTTAGCAGCTAAGGATAAGGAAATGGCCGATGTAAAGCACGCACATCAATCTTGTCTAGTTCACCTTAGTAGCTTCCAGACCCAGTATGATAAAGCCTACCAAGATACACAGTGCGCAGTCCTGGTAAGAGAGGAAACAGAACAACAGGTCGCCCAGCTAACTAGCAAATGCGCAGATTTAAAAGCAGCTTTGAGAGCGCTCCACAGCTCCACCAAGGAACAGAGGCAGAGTACCGTTGACCATGCTAAATGCCGACAGAAGATAGACAAGTTACAGTCACTACTCTCAGTACAGGATGGCTTCAGGTAACGTTCGGGCAGAATTTAGATGAGGAAGATGCTCCCGATTGGCAAGAGTTAAACGAAAGCGCCCAAAAATACGTAGGGGACACGGGAAATCAAAAGCGAACCCCCCACACCCCAAAAAGAAAAGCACCCGCAGCACCGACTGCACAAGCAGTTCACACCCCCACTCACAATTCGACCCCCATGAATCCGGTTACCACAGAATGCAGGTCATCGGATCAGGAGGAGCCTGATATCGTTTACACCATCCCACTATCCATAACCCAATTAAAAGACGCTTGCACGAAAATTATTCCATTCCAGCCCACCGCAGACCCACACAGCTTCTTTGAGGCGGTGCGCCAACAAAACATTATGTACGGCCTAGATGAGAAAGAGGAAGTAAAGCTAATAGTTATGAGTCTTAGCCAGTCCGTAAGATTAGCTTTGCCAGAACCCCAAAATGTAGCAGGAGGAACCCTACAGGAAATGAAAACAGCCATATTAGATGCCATCGGGTATAACAAAGGAGATCCAGTCGAGGGTTTAAATCACTGCATCAAAAGAAGGGAGAACATCCGACCGCATTTGCTGGTCATCTATTGATTCATTTCATGGCAGTTTACGGACAATTGAACCGCACACACCCAAATGAGGAGGACACCACTAAATGGTCCCGTACCTTAGTCACAGACTCAGCTCAAAAGGCTTGTGTAAACTACGACCCCGCAGAGCACACAGACAATGAGGTTTGGGTACTTAAATGACTTTCTAGAGCATGGGAACAAACCCTACACCGATGGACAGATCAGGATGATATAGAAGCAAACATGCACCCAGTTACGACTAACCAGGACCCAGCATGGATAAACGAGGGTCGACACGAGGGACAGCACCCCAGAGCACAGGCACCACGAGGTTGTTACAATTGTGGCCACGTAGGACATTACGCCTGCGATTGCCGACAAAACCCCCCGAACCATCAACGATACCACCAACCAAACCCCCCACCTAGGAACAATGTTAGGCCCATGCATAATGTTAGCGCCCGTTCAGACGACTTAGCATTTAACTCCCTAGATTGATGGTGTTCAGACTCCCCAACTTGGGTCTGTGACACACGCTGGGACAAATCAGGCAGACCAGTATTTACAGGCACAGTCCGGGGACATACAGTTGATTTTCTTTGGGACACAGGAGGATCCCGCACCACTTTGAACTCCTCCACCAGGTTTCAACGGGACAAATGGCCCACCACAGACACCATCACCCTGAGTGGATTCACAGGCCACATGCAACAAGGATATATCACAGCTCCCGTACCCATCCAGATAGGGAACATTAACACCAAACACCCCGTCCTTTTAGTTGACTTACCCCAAACTGCAGAACACATCTTAGGCATTGATTTTATGAGCTCCCATAACCTTTTGTTTGACCCAGTAAACAAATGTGTCTGGCGAATGGCTAAAACAGCTAGGGCTCCCGCTATGCTCACAGTAGGGGATTATGAAAACAGGATTTGCTCAGTAGGGGACTATTTGTTTAATCCACAAACAATTAGTGCAGACCAGACAATTAGAGAGGTCCTCATAAAACACAAAGCTTTGTTCGCACAACACAAACACGACTATGGGAAGATCCCAGGTAGAGTTAAGATTTCAGGTCCCAATCCAAAGCCGCAAAAGCAATACGGTTTCCCACAGCAAGCCGAGGGTGAGATTTTGAAGGTTAGTAACAGTTTGTTAGACCAAGGAGTTATTCAACCCGTAGCTTCCACAAATAATGCCTCAATTTAGCCCGTAAAGAAGCCCGATGGTTCATGGCGACTAACAATCGACTACCGAGAACTTAATAAGGTAACCCCTTTAGCAGCCCCCACTGTTGCCACGAGTCCCGCAACCATGTTCAAACAGGGAGTACAGGCAAAGTATTTCACAGTGCTGGACATCAGCAATGGTTTTTGGTCCATCCCGTTAGACAGGGCCTGCCAGTATAAATTCGCATTTACGTTTGAAGGGCAGCAGTACACTGGACATGCTTCCCGCAAGGATTCCATAACTCCCCCTCCATTTTCCACCGACAATTGGCCAACGGACTTTCTAAATTTTCCCGACCCGAATGCCTAATACAATATATAGACGATCTGCTCTTGCAAATAAACACAAAAGAGGGACACATAGAGCTCTTATCTGAATTACTAGGCCTACTGCAATCAATCGGATGTAAGGTAAACCCCAAAAAGGCCCAGATTTTAAAGGAAAAGGTTCTTTATTTAGGCACCATCATCACCCATGGGAAGAGAGAAATTGAGCAAAAACGGATCGAATCCATCATTAAATTGTCCCTGCCCCAAAGTGTCACTGCTCTCCGGTCATTCCTAGGTTTGGTAGGATATTGCAGAAATTATATAGATGGTTTTATTACTAGACGGTAGATTAAAGGACAGTTCAGTCAGCCAAATCAGAGCAGCTCGCTGGACACTAAAATTACAAGGCAGGGATATTACGATAAAACGCACCAAAACCCACACATTTCTGGCTGATAATCTCCAACATGCAGGGACCCCACATGAGTGCCAGATCATAGCAGCCCAACACCACACAGGACCCTTTATCCCAAAGTCACTACACCCACGATTCCCAAACCACAGGGAATACTTAAAAAATGTATGTATATGGTTCTTCCACAATTGAAAATGGAGTTAGAATGACTGGTTATGGAATTTAAGTGGAAGACGCACAAGGACACCCGGTGGAGGAGATCTGTTTAAAATTGCCCGGCCACCTAGGTTCACAAGCAGCAGAACTCGCAGCCATAGCCGATGTAATTCAGCACCCCGACTCTTTTCCAACTCCCGCAGACATACACTCCGACAGCCTGTATGTGTGCAACAGTTTAACAGAATTCCTGCCCCTGTGGGAATCTTGAGCTTTTGTTTCAGCCGATGGAAAACCCCCTACCCTCTGCCCATTCTCAAGACAGACTTAGATCACACATACGGTATCATTAAAGTAAGAAGCCATCATCGCTCCTCCCCACCCGGTAATGTAAAGGTTCCTTAGCTAAAGAAGGATCACGCCATGGTCACTTCTGGCAGCCACACAAAAGTGAACCGATACACTCAGTCCAGGTTTCCCAGATCAATATTTAGGATCTATCTCAAGCCCAAAAAGCAGACGACACCCTCAAACAGGTTTTAGACGGCACCTTCCCAGCCACCTATGATAAATGGAAGGACGCACTGACTGTACAGGACGGCATAGTTTAAAAAAAACGGAATTTATGTGGTCCCCACCCAGGGCAGAAACCAGCTAATTTACCAATTTCATGACAGACACGGACATCAGGGGATAGACAATACCATTGCCCATTTAGGACCTTTGTGTTGGTGGCCCGATTTAAAAAGCGATGTAACCTATTATGTTGAGAATTGCCATATCTGTGCTCAGAACAATCCTGAACGTTACTCAAAGAAAGGACAATTACGTCACACCCGAGCTGCGAATGGCCCGAGGACAAATTTGCAAATTGATTACATTGGCCCCGTTCCCTCTTGCAGAAACAGTTTCAAGTACGTGCTGGTTGTAATCGACACCTTTACTAAATGGGTAGAAGCATTTCCCTCATGGACAAACACAGCAAAGGCTACTGCTAAGATTTTGAGCCAACAGACAATTGCATGCTGGGGTCTCCCCCCGCAGCATTCAGTCAGACCAAGGTTCCCACTTCACCAGCAGAGTCATGCAAAATGTTTCAACAATTTTTATGATCAGGCAGAAATTCCATAGAGCATATCACCCCCAATCCAGTGGCATTGTCGAGAGAATGAATCGAAATTTAAAAGCGACAATTAGGATGATGGTGCAACAGAACAATACCACGTGGGACACAGTCCTCCCATTTGCTCTCATGTTTATTCGGAACACCGTTTCCAGTTCCACAGGTTTCACCCCCCAAACTCTCATGACCAGACGGCCCATGAAGGGTATTGAATATTTATCATACCTTGATCTGGCAAGCCCTACAGTAACCGCCCTCACCCACAAAAAAACAGTCCAACAGGTTACAGATAACATTAAAGCGGCACAACTCGCTGCAGCTGTCCGATTAGGCACTAGAAAGAAGCAGAGTAAAGCTTGCTTTGACAAAACCGTCCACCCCGTAGAGTACACAGTCGGTCAGCAAGTAATGGTTTCACTTTACAACCCCAGTTCTTTCCTCTCCCCAAAATTTTCAGGACACTACTCCATTTCCGACAAAGTGAGCCCCTGCGTGTACAAGATAACGTACCCCCAAAGGTAAAACTGGTTGGTTCCACATCAACCAACTTAAAGTCTACGGATCACAATCTAGCCACTCCTACCACATCTCTCTGGCAATAGAAGAGGATTATGCCCCGCCCATCGACAACCTAGTCCAACCCCTACGACAACCCTCCCCAAGCTATGCCGGCATTTATCCCTTGTCTACGCCCACAGACCCGAACTTGACTCCGCCTACAGGTACAGACTTTCACCTTGAACTTGACTCCGACGACAGCGAGAGCCTCCCGGATTTGATTACTATCCCTGAACACTGGCACGATCTCTCTGCCACCAGTCACCCCAGCCCCCGGAACCACAACTTAGATATCTTTGACCCCCTATATGCCCTCCCCCAGCCTCCGCTACATCCACCGCCCGACCACAGTAATGTGCCATCCACTCCCACAGCCCCTACGCCTCACAACAAACAAGCCCCTCTTTGGCACCGCGACAAGTCTTGCAGACTGGTAAGGCATGACGATTCGGACCATTCGACGGCCCACGCGGCCAAGGCACAGAAACGGCAGACACAAGTCTGGCAACCGGGACTGGTGATGATTCAGATACTGAGTCTCGTTTCGGTAATGCTTTTACAACACTGTAGAACGCTGAGGTGTCCAGATGATGAGAACGAGACACCGCCTAAGTATTAAGGTGTCCAAATTCTGATGAAGCCTGCCCGCCTTTTTCCTTCTTCTTCTACCACATAGTTTAAATTAATGTCTTCCGACACCAAATTACTCTTCTGATTCGAGGGTACGATGCCCTATGACATTTAAAGGCACCAGTTTGTTGGGAAACAGATCACTGTTCTCCCAGTCTTTATGATAGGTTTCCACACGAATACAGACTCTTTCCGTCCACCCAGGTCACCCAGGTAGGGAATCATGGCACTGATTCCCGCCCTACCTGAGGACTCCAAATTCATCCGGTCAGTTAAGCTCGGGTAGTGGAGTAACGGCACTAACCTCCGCCTGGTCCGACGATTCCACCCATTCTTCTCCTGCAGCGGCCCGAACACTACCACCCAACAGACCACCACCAGCCTGGACACTACACCACACATAAAGACAGACATTGAAATTCCCACCTGGTGCAAAAACATTGCCAAACCCCCTTTCATACATAGTAGTAATTCTAGTAATTGCAATAATCTAGTGTCATTCAAACACTCCGACTCCGTAAATGGTGAGCAAAAGCCTCCCGCTCCCCGATATATACAGTCCAGGCCCCATTCTTTGGAATTCAACAAAATTGAACTCATGTAACAATCGCTGCTAAAAATAAACCATGTAGCTCTTTAACTTTATTAGGATTAAATAGAAATGTGATGCTGCTGTTTTAAATTTTGTACTGGTCATAAGTTCTTTGATATTGACCAGCAGCATGAGAGTAGCTTAGATAGCGTTAGCTAGAGATCAACTGTGCGGATAAATTAGTGACCTAAATTATAGTAACCATTAGAGATGAATTAATTTATGAATGTATTAATGGAATATTAGGTAAATGTCCCAAACCATAAGATAGAGAGTAGAACCTCGCCTTGACCAAGGATGACCGGTCCACCAAGAATGAACAGGGATCAATAGTGTGATCCACCACGCTTCGCGTTCAGGATCAAAGGATGGAATGTAGCCATCTAAGATGGCCACCTGCAAAGGACCATGGGAATTATGGCCAACCCAGGACTCAGACAGATACACAGCCTATGTCTATCTAAAACACAGGTAACCAGACCTGACCGAAATCCCCGCTCGTTTACATTTCAATGGCCCATTTTCCCAGGACAATAGAACTCCAATCAAGCAACCGGTACAGCCACAGACTGATTGGCGCCACTCCCTTTACTCAGAAAGCACAACTGCCAAGGTCAATGACCGCTAAGGACCTGCCTAGCTACCAAGGCCCTCTATTGGCTGAAATCGAAGTGAGTGATCAGAGCCTGTCGAACTAATAGGTCAAGTTTAAGGACTGCCCCAATGTGTGCGAAATCCCAGGGGGATAAAAGAGAGCACAGCCATGTGTTCTGTCTCTTATGGATCTGGCCTGTGCCAACCCAATTGCAGCAGGAACAGCCAGTTAAGTTCAAGACCAACGATTGCTACCTGATGGATGAGCCCAGCAGAGACAGAGCCACTTTCTTCGAAGCAGCCAAGTGAAATCCAGATAAAGGCCTTTATCCATTTGCACAGTGCTGGTCGCCCTGAAGTTAAGTATAGGTTATTGTAGGTTGTTGTAGCTGATAGGTGTAGTTTAACTTGTGGTAGATATTGTGTTTGCATGTTGAGATAACTCTTGTGTATGTAAATAAACCATCTTTTGAACTAACTAACTGGTTGTGTGGTCATTATTTCGATATAAGGGAAAGGCTTGTGGTTCACCGAGATAAATAAATAGAGCAACAATATAAATGGCGCATGTTTTCAGAATCTACTGTACCCAATTTAGATAGCATAAATCCCCAATTTTATCTTCAAGCAACAGAAGCAGCTGCAGTGACCTATATATTTGCTTATTCTCAGCTTCTGGTTCGATCCTCTGTCCACTTCTGCCTGCCTGCACTGCACCACTGGACTCACTTCTTTTTAAAAAAATGTATTTTATTAGTACTGGATTCACTTCTAGTGAGCTCTGAGATCTTTAGCATGATTTCAGCCAGGTTCAGATCTCCCAGAAGTTTTGGGTTCCAATCTCAGTTCCCTGAGAAACAGGGTCAGATTATTTTCTCTGTTTCGTTTTATTGTTTCCCTTTTCCGCAAAGGTCTGTTTCAAAAACTACAAGTTTTGATAGAGGATTGACTGACTGGCAGAAAGCAGAGAATGGGGATAAATGGGTCATTTTCAGGATGGCAGCCGGTAACTAGTGGTGTGCCTCCGGGGTTTGTGCTGGGACCATAACTTTTCACAATAGACATTAATGATCTAGATTAAGGAACTCCACATGGACATGACCCAGAGCTGGGATTGAACCCAAGTCCTCAGCGCCATGCTGCAGCAGTGCTAACCACTGCACCACGGTGCCGTCCCCTTCTCTCTACTATCTTAACTTATCCTTTATTATTAATATTTTATCCTTTATTTAATATTCCACCTTTTATTATCGGGGTACTCTAACTCATTTCCACTTTGCACACTTCTAAAAGTGAAGTGTCCTGAAATATTTAGTTCCCAATCTTGGTCACTCTGCAACCACAGCTCTGAACTGGTTATTCGCCCGTACCCATTCATTTCTTACTCTGCTATTAATTCATCTACTTTGTTGTGACTACTTCACACATTCCGCTGCACTAATCCCTTCAATTTTCTCTTTTTTCTCTGTTACTTTAAAGCTCTTTGAATCTGAAGGCAACATATTTGTGGAAAGAACAAAGTGAATATGTTTTTTGTAATTATATTTGCGTGAAATGGTAGCAGTGGGAGCTACTCGGTAATGGGGAAAGTCAGTGGATAAATTAATGTTTAAAACAAGGATACTTCTCCAATGTTCATCTCTGTAGAGAGACATCCCTGTTATTTCTTTTTAAAAATCAGGTAGAAAGGGTCATTATGGTTAAATTTGCTTTATCTGACACTCAATCTTCCTTCACTGCTCAGTAACACCAGCAAGTGTGTGCATGTATTCCATTTTAATTATTTTGTCATTACTTGTCATTAATTATAATATGCACCAAAATGGAGGCAAAAAAATAATGCTGCTGCAAATCACGGATTTATTTTTTCTCTCAAATAAATTTAGAGTACCCAGTTCATTGTTTTTCAAATTAAGGGGCAATTTAGCGTGGCCAATCCATCTTTTTCGGTCGTGGGGTCAAAGCCCACATAAACACGGGAGAATGTGCAAACTCCACACGGACAGTGACCCAGGGCCGGATCGAACCTGGGACCTTGGCGCCGTGAAGCCGCAGTGTTAGCCACTGTGCCACCGTGCTGCCCTGCATGGATTTATTTTTAAATTGCATGGATAAGTAAAGAGACCACTTACCTCCAAAAGCAACTGTTTTCTCAAAAAGAAAGAAAATTAACACCTATTGAAATAAAGTGCCACTGCTAAACAGCACCTAATTGAAGTGAGGAAAAATGAAAATACAGTGTTAATAACATTGTACAGATTCTCTGATCACAGTTTTGTTTAAAGAGGCCCTAACTGTTACCCTAAAGTTTAACCTGTAAAGTTTTCTTTAAAATATAGGTTCAATTTAATTATGTTGCAGGAACTTTATCCATTTGCTTACAGATGACATCGCTAATCAACACATTAATCAGAGCAATTGACTGATTTTTATCACCATAGAGATTTTAGTGGCAATGCAAGAGATGTTCGCAAGCCAGAGGTGGATTTACAATGAAGCAATCAGCACTGCCACATGGGGCCCCCTACTGAGAGGTGGCTGTATTTGCACCCAAAGGTGTAAGTCCCCTCTGCTTCGAAACCTTCACTGAGGCGATGGGAATGCGCTGGCCAAAGACCATTGAGGAGAGCTGCTCTTGACCTTCAGGCTAGGGCTGAGGGCGGGCAGGCAACCAACCAAAACGAACAGAGCCAGATAGCCAGCAGCAGCCAGGCAGCCAACCAGGAGCATACGTAGTCGTCGAGGATGGAGGCCGTGCCACTCAAGCAAGAGTCAAGAGGTTAGCAATGTAGCAGTCGGGAGGTGTGAAGAAGACCAGGCAAGAACTGGCGACGTGTCTTGTGGAATCAGGGAGCAACGGCCAGTGGGATCGGGGCAACTCGACCAGAGCCAGAGCCCAGCCAGACAGAGCTGAGAGTGAAAGGGCTAGGCTGGGCAGCACAGGTGAGAGAGAGCAGAGGCCAGGCAGCAGCCAGCAGCCAGCCAGGAGCACACGTGCGTTGAGGCTCAAAGCCGGCCACCCAGGCGAAAGCCAAGAGGTGAGCAGAGCAGTAATCAGAAGGTGTGATGAAGACCAGGCATGTGCCGACGTTGTGTCTCGGGGAATTGGGGGAGCAGTGGGCGGCAGGAGCGGGGCAGCACGACCAGAGCCAGAGAGGGCTGGGGTTGGCAGTGTCATGATATGCAGACACGCAACCAATGGGTCATCAGAACAGGACACAACCAATGGGTAATCAGGACACCCAGAGGTGGCATTACCACAAGGGGGCACCACACAACCTCTATAAATAGACAAGGCACACAGGCCCTGCCTCTTCCAACGGCAGAAACCTAGAGAGCAAGACAGGGTTGATTAACAGCAACATCACACCCTAGCACGTGGTCTAGAGCAAGCTCATATAGGTAGTAGAGTAGACCTAGTTACTAGAGTCAGATTAGTAGAGTGTAGACCTCATTTAGGAGCTTTGTCAACCGCTCAATAAATACGTTCAACTTATCTCAGAGTCTGGAGTATCCTTCAGCAAAGCCTACATCAAGTAGCAGCCTATGTTACTCAAAGTAACGTAACACCACATGGTGCAGGAGTGGCTACTCAATCTCCCTAGTTCAACTCAGTAAGGTCAGAGACACACTCAGACGAACAGCTACCAAATCCAGGCACAATGGACAAGATTCAGGCTCCTCATCAACTCAGGACCACCAGTAATCGTAGTGCTAACTGACGTTCGTTCAAACAAAAGTTCCAACTACATGTGGAAGCATCTGACCTGAATGGCGTGATCGATGCTTGGAAGATAGCTCTCTTAGTTATCTTCAGCTCGTTTCAATACACAGAAGGGCAGGACAAAACGAAATACCAAACTATCCTGGAAAAATTTGACATCCACTGCGTGATTGACACGAACAAAATATTTGAACGTTACATCTTTAAACAGAGGATGCAAGGTAAAGATGAATCCTTCAATAGTTATCTCACTAACCTTAGACTGCTAGCACAATCCTGCAACTTTGGTGACATAACTGACTCCATGATCAGAGACCAAATCGTTTTTGGACTCCACTCTGATCCTCTGCGAGAGCAATTGCTGAGAATCAAACACATGACAGTTGTGTTAAGCACAGTAAGATAACACGGGCCGCAACTGGATGCAGCTTTACCTGAGAGATACTCCACACCTTGAAGTTAGTTCAGTATGATTTATTGAACCTGTCACACAGTTAGCTCAATCCTCTGTGAGTTTGAGTCTCTGCTAATCTAGTGTGATTAATCTATCTGACTGAACCAGACTAGCTCTTAGCCACGTGCTGTAGGAGTTGTATGATATGTACACCCTGACTCACACTGTAGATGTCACCAGTGGAAAGAGACGGAGTGTAAGTGCCTCGTGCCTTTTATAGTGGGAAATCATCCCCAAGCGTTCTGCCTGCTGATTGGTTATGCCCTGTTCTCTGTATTCATTAGCTGCCTGCTTGTATTTCATTATGTGCATGTCTGCATATCGCGACAATGTCCTTAAAAATCGCTATTGAAACGTGCACTGTGAATGAACATTGAAAAAAATCGCTACTCACAATACAAAAATGCTGAGAGTGAAAAACAAACCTGCCCCGAGGTGGAGAGTGTTCAGGAAATCTCCCAGATACAGCGCCTCCACATCTCTGACGGCAGCCATTTCGCGCGCTCATTCCGGGGCCCGGTGCATGCGCAATACGACTGTGAATATGAAGCGGCTGAGAACCACGCTGCGTAGGTGCAAACGGCCTGGGAACCACACCACGCATGCACAACGATGCACTGAGCATCATGACGCCGACGTCATGACGTGTGCAAACTGTGGCACCGCCCACTTCAGAAAACAATGCCCTGCAAGAGGCAAATAGTGTCTCCACTGTGGGAAACTCAACCACTATGCAGCCCTGTGCAGATCTGCACCACAAGTCAGGGTCAACGGCCACAGTTCAAACAGAATCACATCAGGAGTGTGCAACACCAAATCTGATCAAGGTAGTGCTCCAGATCCAGACGAGGACTACCTGGATAACACATACTGAGTAGGCAACATCACAAAGTGTGAATACGCCACACCAGGCACATCGCAAGTCCAATCAATCCTTGCCGTGGATTCCGAGGACGAATGGAACTCAGTGATGGATGTCAACCAATGCCCCATCCAGTTCAAACTGGACACAGGTGCCTCCCCCAACCTGATCTTGAAGTTGGACTTCACGAGAATCAAGAAGGCTCCCAAAATCCTTCCAGCTGCTTGCAAACTCCAGGACTACAATGGCAATGCAATTACGGCATTGGGGTCCTGCCATCTGACAGTGTCCAACCGACACATAGAGACAAGCCTACGCTTCGAGATTGTTCAACCAGACAGGGCGTCCCTGCTAGGTGAGCACGCTTGCAAGCAACTGAACCTCATCCAAAGGGTCTACACCATGACGCCGTCTCATCAGGATCTTCAGGCCAGCATCGACGACATCCTGAACCAATACCCAGATGTATTCAGCGGAATGGGCACACTTCCGTACAAGTACAAGATTCTACTGCGGCCTGACGCCAAACCAGTGGTCCACGCACCAAGGAGAGTCCCTGCTCCACTGAGGGAGCGACTGAAAGCAGAACTCACAAGTCTACAAAAGAAAGGCATCATCTCTAAGGTCACTGAACCAACTGACTGGGTCAGCTCGATGGTGTGCGTAAAAAAGCCTTCGGGGACCTACATAGTGGAATCGACCCCAAGGATTAAAACAAAAACATTATGCGGGAACATTACCCAATCCCCAAAAAGGGAAGAAATCATGAGCGAAATGGCACACGCGCACGTCTTCACGAAACTGGATGCATCTCAAGGATTCTGGCAAATTCAACTTGAAGAATCCAGCACAAAGCTCTGCACCTTCAACACGCCGTTTGGCAGATTCTGCGACAACCGAATGCCATTTGGCATCATCTTGGCATCAGACATATTCCATTGCATCATTGAACAGATGATGGAAAGAATAGAAGGGGGGCGTGTCTACATTGACAATATCATAATCTGGTCTTCAACTCTGGAGGAACATGTGTCACGACTAAAGAGAGTATTCTGGCGCTTACATGAACATGGCCTCAAACTAAACAAAGCCAAGTGCTGTTTTGGGATATCCACGCTGAAATTCCTGGGTGATCAGATATCGAAACACGGTGTACGCCCGGACACGGGCAAAATAAAAGCTATCGAGGCAATGTGGGTACCCAAGGAGAAGAAAGCAGTGCTACACTTCCTTGGAGTGGGATAAACTTCCTCGGCAAATTCATCCTGAATTTGGTCACACACACAACGGCCCTAAGAAGACTGATCAAGAAATCAACCGCCTTCGAGTGGAAGATGGAACACCAGACAGAGTGGCTGGAGCTAAAGGCCAAGCTCACCATTGCACCTATCCTTGAATTCTTTGACCCAAATGAGAAACTAAGATATCAACTGATGCGAGTCAGGATGGCATTGGTGCCGGACTGCTACAAAAAAAAGACACATCATCATGGGTTCCAGTAGCATACGCGTCACGGGCAATGACACCGACAGAGACCAGGTACGCGCAGATTGAGAAGGAATGTTTAGGTCTTCTCACCGGCATCCGCAAATTCCATGACTATGTCTACGGCCTGTCAACATTTACCGTTGAGATGGATCACAGACTGCTGGTTCACATCATCCAAAAGGACCTGAATGACATGACGCCCCGATTGCAGAGGATTCTGCTCAAACTCCGGAGGTACGGTTTCAATCCAGTGTACACGCCTGGCAAGGAGCTCATCATCGCAGCTGCATTGTCCCGCTCCGTCAACGCACCCAGTGATCCACTGGCGATCATCCAGCACATTGAATTGCAGGTACAAATGTGCGCAAGCCTGCAACAGACGAAAAACTCGTTCTCATCAGAGAAGAGAAGGCCAAAGACCCCCTGTTGCAGCGAGTCATCCACAACCTCAACAATGGGTGGCCAAAAGGGCAATGCCCTCAATTCTACAACGTCAAGGCCGACCTAACGTTGATCAACGACATCCTGCTAAAAATGGACAGAATAGTGAACCCGCTGCGTCTCCAGCACATGGTGTGGTGGCAGATTCACGAGGGACATCTGGGCACAGAAAAATGCAGACGCAGAGCCCGAGAAGCCGTCTACTGGCCCGGCATCAACCAGGACATCACGGACATGGTCCTGGACTACGAGACCGGTCAGAGGTTCCAACCAGCGCAGAGCAAGGAGACGCTCCAACAACACAACCTGGAAACCTCTCCATGGTCCAAGGTCGGCATTGACCTATTCCACGCGAATGGTCGCGACTACATCCTACTCATTGCTTACATTTCAAACTATCCTGAGGTGCTGAAGCTGTCCAACCTCACCTCAAGGACCGTCATCAAAGCGTGTAAAGAGAACTCTCGTGGCATGGCATCCCGAATACCGTCATGAGCGACAATGGCCCGTGTTTCCACAGTCGAGAATGGACCGCGTTTGCTAAGAGCTACAAGTTCAAACAATTTACCTCCAGTCCGCACTCCCCACAGTCCAATGGCAAAGTCGTAAAGGGGGTGCACGTCGTCAAGCAACTTATCCACAAAGCCTTGGACTCCGCCTCCGACATACACCTTGCACTACTAGCATACCGGGTGACTCCCTTATCAACTGGCATGTCACCAGCTCAACTGCTGATGAATAGGGACCTGTGAACAACACTTCCAGCCCTACACCTGCCCAACCCAGATCACCTACCGGTACAAAAGATGCAACAGCTTCGCAACAGTCAGAAACAGAACTATGTCGCACATGCCACTGATCTGGACGTACTATTCCCATCAGACACTGTCAGGATCAAGACATCAGATGATGGGTGGTCTGCCCCAGCTGTCATCGTTCGGCAGGCCGCACCCAGATCCTATGTGCTAAAAATGTCTGACGGCACCATTGTTCGCAGAAATCGAAGGGCACTGCGGAAAATCATACGCCCACAACCAATTCCCCCTCCACTTCCACCTGTTGAAGTGCCACCTCCAGACACCACAAACCACGGGTCCACCAGTCGTGACTCCCACACACCTACCAAGACACCGGCATCCCCTCCGCCACCTCTCCGGTGGTCATCGAGGAGGAAGGAGGAGGGTTTAGTGTCTCCTAGTCTGAAGACAGATGCAAAGAATTTATTTGCTAACTGCCATTTCCTAATAATGTCTTTTCCTGCCTCTGAGGGAAAGAAACCACGTTAACTTTTGCTGTTTTTTTTTCCTTTTCATAAAACTTGACAATGTTTTTTCAGGTCTCATTCCTTTTTCGCTATCAATTTCTTGGTCTTCCTTTGCTCCTTAAAATCTTCCCAATTCTCAGGCTTAAAATGTTTACTGGTAACATTATAGACCTCTTCTTATCAATTTATACTCCTTTTATTAGTCACAATTGGACCACTTTTCCCATCAGGATTGTAATCTGTAATTGATGATGGGTGAGTGATGGGGGTATGGAGCACACGGCAGGGTGCGAGGTTTAGGGTGTGGTGTGTTCGAAATATCACGAGAAGATGTGTTCACAGATAATCCACATAGACATTGAACGTCTTCCGGCACTGCTGCCAAGTCCTCAGGCCAGATTCTGGCCATTGGCCTCTCTAGCCACTTCCTCCCATTCCCTATCAGGGGATAGCTTTGAGAGCCTTGTGGCCCTCTGTGTAAACATGACCTCTCTCCTCCTGTAACCTTCCAATTTTAAAGGCTTCCATGCCAGGTCAATGAAGCTGTCTATTCCATGTTGCTCTGTTTGTGCAGCTGTTACATGTGACCATTGTCAGTGCAGGCCGTCAGCAGAAGCTCTATTCCAATGATTGCAGCCCACTCCCTCTATGAGAGGTAGTCTGCCTTTAAGAGGATCAGGCCGTCTGCACCACAAATATCAGTGATGTACGATCAATTCACAAAGACGAGAGTTGGATGCAATCGAGGCTTTAATACACTAAGATGTGTGGCCTCCTACAGCAGCTGGCGAAATGGCTGCCGTACGGGGAGCACACATATTTATACTCCACCTACTGGGCGGAGCCAGCAGGCAGGGAACTACCCCCGTACCTGTAGTACAGGGCCTTACCACAAATCACCTAATATATACATCAGTGGTGACTACCACAATCAGCATATGCTGCGAGGTATATAGGTATACAGTAATGTGGGTTCTGCTTCGTCCAATAGCACAATCACTGTATTGAGGAGGCAACACAAAATTTTCATGCTAAATGCCTCAGTGGGAACAGGTACAGACAGATTGTGAACTGTGAAAATGGGCCTTTTAGACTTTCTGGGCTTTTGTATACATTCTCTTTCTATGGACCAAACACACAGGGCGGGATTCTCTTATCGCGTTCGGCGATTGGCCAGAGAATCCGTTTTCATGGCGAAATCGGAGGCAGTGCCATTTTCAGATCCTCCGCCCCCTCAAAAATGGCATAATTGCTGAGTACGCTGCACTCCGTCGGGACAGCCTCAGGACCTCACCTGAGGCCCTCCCCCGATGCTCCGCCCACGATGGGCCGACTTCCCGTCGGTGTCGGTCGTGTGTGCTCACAGTTTTTGGGGACGTCACGTGGCAGCTGCGGACTGTGTCCAACGCCGCCACAGTCGGGGGGAGCCATTCCGCTGGCGGGGAGGGGGGGTTCAGTGGGGGCTGGGGGCACTGGTGGGTGTTGGTCCAGGGGTGGCGGGGGGAGTTACAGGGGGGCACTATCTGGCAGGCCGGGTCTGCGTGCCTCCGACGCCATGTTGTACGGTACAGTCGCCACAGGTCACCGCGGTCCGCATGCGTGGTCACGGACCCGTCAAATCTCCATCTATACCTACAGGTAAAGCCAGGGGCTTTACATGGCGCGGCTGCTGGCCCCCTACCAGGTGGAACATTGGTGCAGGGGTGGCGTCGACTATTTCATTGTAAAACTAGACAGTTCCTCTGGACATAGTCTCAAAATCGGTGAATCCAGCCCACAATACCTATCACCCACAAATTCTCCATATTTGTCTTCTCACCAAGAAATTGAATTATAGGCGACTTTTTCCAATTATGGGGCAATTTTTACCGTGACCAATCCACCTACCCTGCACATCTTTGGGTTATGAGGGTGTGTTCCACGCAGACATGGGCAGAATATGCAAACTCCACAAGGGTAGTGACCCGGGGCCAGGATCGATCCCGTGACCTTGGCCACGTAAGGCAGCATTGCTAACCACTGCGCCTCCATGACACACTATTATTGACTATTTTGATCAATCTGATTCACTTTTATTAATTTCACTGCATAAAACTGGATCTAATGTTTACCCCTTGACTAGATTCCAACCAATATACACTAGAACCACATTTTAAATAGCAGAATGTCTATTTTCTTGTGAACAAGACCTAGTCCATCAAGAGCTTCTTTTGGTTGAGATCAACATCATGATGTGGTAGTCACCACTGTTTGTATAATATGTATATGAGAGGTAATACAGTAAGGCTCCTGTACTACAGGTACGGGGGTAGATCCCTGTCTGCTGGCTCTGCCCAGTAGGCAGAGTATAAATGTGTGTGCTCACCAAGCTGCAGCAATTTCGGCAGCAGCTGCAGGAGGCCACACATTTCTGCTTAATAAAGCCTCGTAAGAAGTCTTACAACACCAGGTTAAAGTCAACAGGTTTGTTTCAAACACTAACTTTCAGAGTACTGCTCCTTCCTCAGGTGAAAGAAGAGGTGTGTTCCAGAAACATATAGACAAATTCAAAGATGCCAGACAATGCTTAGAATGCAAGCATTTGCAAGTCGTTAAGTCTTTGCAGATCCAGAGATAGGGGTAACTCCAGGTTAAAGAGGTGTGAATTGTCTCAAGCCAGGACAGTTGGTAGGATTTCGCAAGCCCAGGCCAGATGGTGGGGGATGAATGTAATGCAACATGAATCCCAGGTCCCGGTTGAGGCCGCACTCATGTGTGCTGAACTTGGCTATCAGTTTCTGCTCGGCGATTCTGCGTTGTCGCGTGTCCTGAAGACCGCCTTGGAGAATGCTTACCCGGAGTTCAGAGGCTGAATGCCCTTGACTGCTGAAGTGTTCCCCGACTGGAAGGAAACATTACTACCTGGTGATTGTCGCGCGATGCCCGTTCATTCGTTGTCTCAGCGTCTGCATGGTTTCACCAATGTACCATGCTTCGGGACATCCTTTCCTGCAGCGTATGAGGTAGACAACGTTGGCCGAGTTGCACGAGTATGTACCTCGTACCTGGTGGGAGTTGTTCTCACATGTAACGGCGGTATCCATGTCGATGATCTGGCACGTCTTGCAGAGATTGCCATGGCAGGGTTGTGTGGTGTCGTGGTCGCTGATCTGAAGGCTGGGTAATTTGCTGCAAACAATGGTTTGTTTGAGGTTGCGCGGTTGTTTGAAGCCGAATGGCAATCTCTGCAAGACGTGCCAGATCACCGACATGGATACCATCATTACGCATGAGAACACCACCCACCGCAGCATGTCAGCGGCATTGCCCAGGTGTTGGCCAGCATGGAGTAAACACTGGGCGAGGTAGCCCAGTCCTACAGGGAGATGGTCCTATCCCAGAGGGAGGTGGCCCAGTCACTGGCTGATGTGGCACAGACCCAGAACATATGAACATAATTCTCTGGTCCTCGCCCACACTTTTCACACGCGTCTGTCACTCTCTGAAAGAACCCACTCATTCTCACCCGAGTCATATGTACCCCATGTACCACCTTGAACTGTATCAGGCTCATCCTTGAGCATGAGGTCGCATTTACCCTTCATAGTGCCTCACTCCATACTCCCCAGTTTATCTCTCCTCCCAGCTCCTCTCTCACCTCTCCTTAATCTTCATCACCTGCTCACCTCCCTGCTCTCCCAGGCACCCGTATATTTCTCCTATCCTGCCCGCCCCTTCCACAACTGGAAGCAGCAGTCGCTCCAACAGGATGTACCTCGGCAACCTGGGGAATTCTTTCCAAACCTCCCTTACCTGCAGTTACCTCAATTCACTTCCTCTGGGGAGTTCTACCCTCTCCTTCAGTTGCTCTATACTGGCAAAACCTTCTTCCAGGTATAAATCCCTCACCTTAACCAGCTCCACTTCCTATATGTGGCATCTATCCCCAAGCTCAAAACTGTGGTTTTCGCACAACGGCATTAACACCGACATCCGCTCTATCTAAAGTGCCTCCTCAGCTGGTTCCAGACCTTCACCGTGGACTGCACCACAGGGCTCTCCAAGTGTTTCCTTGGCACCATTGGCAATGCCGCCATCACCATAGCCCTCAAATTCGATCCCCGACAGGATTCTTCCTCCATCCTAACCCCTTCTCCTTCCCACCACTGCCTTACCTTCTCCATGTGCACCGCCCAATAATAATGTAGCAGGTTCAGCAACGTCAACCCTCCCTTCTGCCTCTGCAACAGGGTCCTCTTAACCCTTGGCACCTTCCCCGCCCATACAAAGTCTCAAATAATCATATACAGTTTTTGAAAGAAGGCCTTCGGTACAAAGATCGGAAGTGTCTGGAATATGAACAGGAACCTCGGCAGATTGCTTATCTTCACCACTTGGACCCTCCCTGCCAGAATCAGGTGCAGCGTGCCCCACCTCTTCAGATCTTCCCTAACCTCCTCCACCAGCTTTGTTAAATTCCATTTGTGTAGCATCGCCCATTCCCTCACTACCAGAATCCCCAGGTATCTAAACCTGTCACTGGCCACCTGAAATGACACCCCCCCCTAGATTGACTAGCCGGACCAGTTCGTTCACCAGCAACACTTCACTTTTCCCTACATTTAACTTATATCCCGAGAATGCCCCAAACTTCCCCAACAGGCCCATCATCCTCGCCATGTCCTCCAGAGGGTTTGAAACATACAATAGTAGGCCGTCCGCGTTTAGCAACACCCAATGCTCCCTTCCTTCCCTTGCTACTCTGCTGACCCCTTAAGAGTCATTGCCAGAGGCTCTGTAATCAGCGCAAACAGCAGTGGCGACAGCAGCCACCCCTGCCTTGTTCCCCTGTGCAGTTTGAAGTTTCGTGAACGCATGTCATTGGTCCGCACACTCACCATCGGTGCCACATATAAGAGGTGCACCTATGCCACAAACTTTGTCCCAAACACGAACCTTCAGGGCCTCAGCAAGTACCGCCACGCCACCCAGTCGAATGTCTTCTCCACGTCCATGGACACCACTACCTCCGGCACCTGGGCTCTCAACCGGGTCATGATCATGTTTAACAGCCGCCTTATATTTCTAGAAAGCTGCCTGCCCTTTACGAAGCCTGTTTGGTTCTCTGCAATCACGCCCGGGAAATAACCTTCTATCCTTCCCGCCACCACTTTCACATCCATATTTAACAATGAAATGGGGCCTTTTTGGTATTAACGTGATCATTGCCTGCATCATTGTATTCGGCAGCTCCACCTTCTCCGGCGCCTCATTAAAAGCCCTCAAGAGATGTGATGTCAGGTCCATCGTAAACCCCTTATATAATTCAGCTGGGCAACCATTGGGCCCCGGAACCTTCCCCAACTTCAAACCCCTTGTACTATCCAGTACCTCCCTCAGCCCCAAGGGCTCTTCTAGCGCCTGCCTCTTCTATTCCTCCAAAACTCAAAATCATTTAAGAACCATCCCACGTTCCCCTCTTCACCCCCCAGGCCTGCTCTATACAGCTCCTTATAATAATCCATAAAGACGTCATTTATTTTGCCTGGCTCTGACACCACATCCCCTGCCTCAGCCCGTATTGTCAATATCTCCCTTGACGTGGCCTGCCTCCATGGCTAAAGCACTAATATTCGACTCGCCTTCACCCCGTATTTGTACTGCATGCTTCTTGCCCTACGCAGCTGTCCTACCGCCCTCCCCATCATCAACCTATCAAATTGTCCCTCTAATTTTTTTTCTCCTTGCCAATCCCTCTGTGGTGGGTGTCCTCGAGTACTACCTATCTATCTCCACTATCTCGTTCATTCACCATTCATATTCCTCCCTCCTTTCCCTCCCGCATTTGCCTTGAACGAGATAATCTCCCCTCGGACCACTGCTTTTAGCGCTTCCGAAAATGTGGCCGTGACACCTCCCCATTTTGGTTCAATTCTACATCATCATTAATCACAACCCGCACTTTATCATAAAACCTTCTCTCTGCCAATAACCCCGAATCGAGCCTCCACCTCCAATCGAGCATCTGCTCCCATCCCGATCTAATCCAGCCAGTGGGCGCATGGTCTGGGGAGGCTGAAAGATTGAGGGAAATTGGTAGATTCTGGTAGGTATGCCTTAAGTAGGTTTTAGACTTACTTTAGCGTGTGTTGTTTGGTCCGCCCCTTTTGGGCAGAGTTCCAATTCCAATGCCTCGCGGGACTTGTATATATCCTGCAAGGCGCAAAGGCTCAAGCGTAATACGGCCACTGAATCACGTCCGATGCTCTGGCCTTCACCTCGCTGACTCCTGGATGTGAGTACTGCTGGTGTGGTGGTTGTTGACTCCACCTAATACCTCGGTGTGGCTGGGGCATCTGATGGCGTTCCTATGCGCCGAGAAAGTTAAGTACACCATTAGGGAAGGGGAGGAAAGAATTGGGGATATATATAAGTGGCTGGGGGAGCAGGGAGGCAAGCAGGTGGTGAAGAACAAAGACAAATGGGAAGCAGAGTTGGGAATGGAGATCAATTGGGGAGCATTGAGTGAGGCACTGCATACGATAAACGGGACCTCCTCATGTGCAAGGATGAGCCTGATTCAGTTTAATGTGGTGCATATGACTGGGGTGAGAATGAGTGGGTTCTTTCAGATGGTAGCAGATAAGTGTGAAAGGTGTGGGTAGGGGCAGCGAATCATGCACATATGTTTTGGGGTTGTGAAAAATTGGGAAGATTCTGACCGGGAGTGTTCGCAGTCTTAGCCAGGATAGTGGAGGAGGAGGTGGACCCAGACCCGGTAAAAAAGAGGAAAAGTCTGTAGTTGACTGTTGGGAAGCATGTTCCCAGGGGTGTTTGTTTGCTGCAACCTGTTTTGATACATGTTTGTAATAAAATGCATTTTAAAAGAAAGTACAGCATTCGGGGAGCAATCGCAGGGTCCTATCGGAGATGGCAGCCATTTATTGTTTATTTCAAGGAATTGGTCACCGTTAGTTGCTAAGGGGGGAGCGATATATAGGTTTTGTGAGGGACTGTTCTATTTTCCAGTTTTTTATGCTAGATATAGGTAAATTTGTTCATCTTTCCTATATGGTATTTTATAAATTGAAAATTGTTTATAAAAACATTTTTCAAAAAAAGAAATGATTTGCTTGATTTATGTCTAGTTGACGTCAGTGATACATTGGTGAATGGAAGTATCAGCTTCTTATAATTAACCTTTTCATGTAGCCAAATGAAAAGATACATTGTTCGGTAAAGTAACTGAGAATTACTTTGCCCAGAGGTCTATCAGAATCCAAACCTTGTTAAGAGTCCTAATCCCATGCAGAGCAATTTCATAACCACTGGAATATACCCAAACTGTAATAAAATGCACACCACTCCAATAAAACACATACATAATGATTGAGGAACATTTTTAATCAACAAAAATATGACTAAACTTTACAACACATTCAAGTAACAGTGACACTGATTTCGATCTGAAGAGTGAAATTTTAATCATTATTAGTGTGCAACTTGTCAGGTTGAAACAAAGAATCAGAGGCCGGGATTCTTTGTCCCGCCAGACCTGTTTTCTGGTGCGGTGCACACTCGCTGGCTGCGGGATCCTCCGTCTCGGCAGCAGGCCAATGGGGTTCCCATTGTGGGTACCCCCATGCTGTCGGGAAAATGTGAGAGTGCGCTGCCGGCAAAGCGGAAGATCCCGCCAACGGAGAATCCCGCCCAAAGATATTTTAAAAGTTAACCAAACATATAACAAAGACAACTCATTAATGCTCTATTCAACACCTTTACGTATTGGTTAAACATCCCTGTACCTTCAGCAAAATTAAAGCAGTTTGCTCATTAAAATATAATTAACAAAAATGTGACCATCATTTTAGGTGAACTCTGTTATTCAAAACAAAGTAATTTACATTTAAGCAAAATTGTTCTTTCCTGTTCTAGAAATTACGTAACCTCAGAACAAGTTTAACTTGAATAAAATGAAGACAACATCTTGTTTATAAGTGCTGTAGAATATTATAAAAATATTATAAATATTTTTGCATTTTTCTAGTACATATTTCTGCTTGTATTTTACCATCTTTCAAAGTAAGGTTTGAGGGTTTGGAACGTACTTATAGTTTTCTTTCTTCAGATATAGATTGCATAGATCAGATGACCATTTAAAATGAACTCCGTTTTATTTAGGAGCAAAAGAAACTTTGAGAAACAGGCGACCCCCTATTAACAAACTTATAATCTGGCAAAAAAAACACAGCCTGTAGATTTTAAAACAAATGAACACGCATCGTGTTTCAATTTTTCTGAAAGGTGTAAGAAATGAGCAATTCCACTAACTGCTTCATGGATTGTTAATGCTTTCACAGGAAGAAAAGGCAATCGGCTAGCTCTAAATCAGGCTCTCTGTGCACATTCTGAGCCACCAAAGTTGTAAGCTTGAAGGCATATTGACATGGAGCTGGAACTCGAATCACACCCTGAAAAAGGACAACAGTCACATATTTTTAGAAGTGAAATGTGAACAGGGGCAGAAAGCAGTCAAAACT
Source organism: Scyliorhinus canicula (assembly GCF_902713615.1). NCBI lineage: Eukaryota > Metazoa > Chordata > Chondrichthyes > Carcharhiniformes > Scyliorhinidae > Scyliorhinus > Scyliorhinus canicula. The sequence goes on along the minus strand of NC_052159.1, from coordinate 94,161,624 downwards.
GTCCACTATTCAGTGAAAATATTTTCAGCAATTATTTATCAATGATTGTTAATGCTGGCCTCAGGTTATCCAGAAAGATTTAATGAAAGCCATTCATTTTGGAGAGAAACGAGGCATGAACTTCCATCTGGGTAACCTTATATTGCTTTAAATATAGTTTATTCATGGTGATCATAAGATGAGGAGCTTACTTAATTTACTAAATATGGATAAGAATAGGAATAAGCCTGTTCAATAAAGAGGAGTTTCCATCCTTGTTCCATGCTTTGGCTTCTTTCTGGAAAATGGTGGTCACAATCTCCAGATATACCGGCTGCATTGCAGCTTGGCATGGCAACTGCTCAGCCCAAGATCGCAAGAAACTGCAGAGTGTGGTGAACTCAGCCCAAAGCATCACACAAGCTTGCCTCCCCCACATTGATTCTGTATACAACTTGTGGTAAACCACTGTTACACCTTTATTGGGTGATATATGGTAGGACCTGTACTACAGGTTCGCCGGTAGTCTCTGCCTGCTGGCTCCGCCCAGTAGGCGGAATATAAATATGTGTGTCCTCCATGCAGCTGCCATTTTGCCAGCTGCTGTGGGAGGCCATACATCTAAGAGCAATAAAGCCTCAGTTGTATCCAACTCTAGTGTTTGTTCAATTGACCGTGCATCACACCTCCCGCTGCCTCAGGAAGGCAGATAGCATTATCAGAGACCCGTCCCACCCAGGTTTTGCCTTCTTCCAGACCCTTCCATCAGGCAGAAGATACAGAAGTCTGAAGACCCGCATATACAGACATAAGAACAGCATGTTCCCCACAGTTATTAGACTCCTCAACGACTCTCCCTCGGACTGATCTGTTCCTTGGAAGAACACTATTCACGACATCCTTTCCTACTCTTGCTTATGTATTTGCTTTGGTTGCTTTGTTTGGTCCCTTGTTCCGCTCTGTAACCATTCACCGTTTGTCAATGTACCATTTGTCAATGTACTCTGTCGATTATCCGTTTTTTGTGTACTATGTACGTACTGTGTGCGTTCCTTCGGCTGCAGAAAAATACTTTTCACTGTACTTTGGTACATGTGACAATAAATCAAATCAAATCAAATCAAATTGAACAGAGAACATTATCTGTAGAATTATATAATTTGGGAGACAATAACAGGCTACTTCTCTGAAGTATTTCGTTTCTTTCTCTGGCTTCCATACTTTCCATTCAGAAAGTGAGGTGAACTATATTAGAACTCTATTAACATGCTTTAAAACAGAATTATAGAAGTTCCTTCTTCCTATGATGATATACAGGAGATCAGCTGTGCATCATGTGCGAGACTGTAGACAGCACATTGAGCAGCACGGTAACACAGTGGATAGCATTGTGGCTTCACTGCGCCAGGGTCCCAGGTTCAAATCCTGGCTGGGTCACTGTCTGTGTGGAATCTGCACGTTCTCCTCCGGGTGCTCCAGTTTTGACCCACAGGTCCCGAAAGACGTGCTGTTAGGCAAGTTGGTCATTCTGAATTCTCCCTGTATATACGCAAACAGGTGGCAGAATGTGGCGACTAGGGGCTTTCCACAGTAACTTAATTGCAGTGTTATTGTAAGCCTACTTGTGACAGTAAAGATTAAAGAAGGTGTCATCTCCCATCCTGTGGAATAGCAATCGGGACTTCAAATCTAAAACTACTTACAATTTAAAACCACCTCAATTTAATGGAAATGATGGCCCCAATTCTAATTCTCCAAAGCCTGGCAGAAGCCAAGCAGGCAAATGCAGTTTAAAGAATGAGCACACTGCCGTCCCACCAGGTTCTAGTGTTGCTCTATTTATTTATCTCGGAGAACCACAAGCCTGTCCTTATATCGATCAAATGACCACACAAACAGTTAGTTAGTTCAAAAGATGGTTTATTTACATACACAAGAATTATCTCAACATGCACACACAATATGTACTACGAGTTAAACTACACCTATCAGCTACAATAACCTATACTTAACTTCAGGGTGGCCGGCACTGTGCAAATGGATAAAGGCCTTTATCTGGATTTCACTTGGCTGGTTCGAAGAAAATGGCTGTCTCTGCTGGGCTCATCTGTCAGGTAGTGATCGTTGGTCTTGAACTTAGCTGACTGTTCCTGCTGCAATTGCGTGGCACAGGCCGGATCCAAAAGAGACAGAAACATGACTGCGCTCCCTTTTATCCCCCTGGGATTTCGCGCTCTTTGGGGCGGTCCTTAACCTTGGACCCAATAGTTCGACAAGGCTCTGATCACTCTCTTCGATTTCGGCCAATAGAGGGCCTTGGTAGCTAGGCAGGTCCTTAGCGGTCATTGACCTTGGCAGTTGTCCTTTCTGAGTAAGGGGAGTGGCGTTGATCAGTCTGTGGCTGTACCAGTTGCTTGATTGGAGTCCTATTGTCCTGGGAAAATGGGCCATTGAAATGTAAACGAGAGGGGATTTCGGTCAGGTCTGGTTATCTTTGTTTTAGATACACATAGGCTGTGTATCTGTCTAAGTCCTGGGTTGGCCATAATTCCCATGGTCCTTTGCAGGTGGCCATCTTAGATGGCTACACTAGTATATGGTGAACCTACACCACATGGACTGCAGAGGTTCAAGAAAGCAGCTCAGCACCACTGGCTCAAGGGAAATTAGGGGTGGGCAATAAATGCTGACTTAACCAGTGATGCCCACATCCCACAAATGAATAAAAATGTCTCCTTTAAATATTCAAATTGAGACCCGATGATGAGATTGGAATACATTGGAATAAGTCGGAGATCTGGGGCAGGATTCTCAGACCGGGGCCAGGCCGGAGAATCCCCGCGGCCCCGGGCTACGCCGCCCCGACGCCGACATGGGATTCTCCACGGTGCTGGCGTGTAGCCGGTCGCGGGCCACTCTACAAGGCCGGGCCGCCAATTCTCAGCGCGGATGGGCCGAGCGGCTGCAGATAAAATGCTGAGTCCCACCGGCGCCGTACACATCTGCTCGCAGCCGGCGGGAACTCTGCGTGCAAGGGTCGAGTGACGTCTGAGTGACAAGGGTCTGTGGAGGGGGGTTGGGCGGCTCCGATGTGGCCTGGCCCGTGATCGGGGCTCACCGATTGGCGGGCCGGCCTCTCTGTCCCCCCGGCCTCTTTTCCTACGCGCCGGCCCCTGTACTCCTGCGCCATGTTGCGTTGGGGCCAGCGCGTTGAAGGAGGCCACCGCACATGCGCGCCTTGGTGCTGGCGCCACTGCGCATGTGCGGATCCCGTGGTGCCCAGTTCGTACTGGGATTGCCAACTGGAGCGGCATGAACCGTTCCAGCGCCGTGCTGGCCCCCTGTAGGGGCCAGAATGACACCTGGCAGCGGCCCGTTTACACCGTCGTAAAACACGATGGAGATTACGACGGCGTGGACACTCTACCGCAGGATGCGAGAATCCCGCCCCTGATTGTGGAGTGGTGACAGCTTCCATGTCAAGCCAAATCTATCGGGAGGTGGATTGTGTGCCAAGAAAATTCGAGGCAGATTACGTTTCCTTGTGGGACTGGAGAGCCAGATGTGCTCAGCTGGACCTTACCAGGATGTCTTGAGCTTTCTTGCCCCATAAGCTCGCTACTTTCCCCAGTTGTGATCAACCTCACCCCACCACCATTCCACGACTTACTTGACTATAAGGAGCGTTTCCACGGGTGCTTATCAGTAAATTACATGCGACTTCCTGCTCCTCAGTGGTTTCATTGGGCGAAAGTCTGAGGAAAGTCATTGAAATGAGTCCTGGCCAGTCCTCCGTGTCATTTCTTTTGAGTGCATGAACAATTTTAAATGTTTTTGCACGACTCTGCACACACACTAATTTAAAGAGGCTGGCAGAGGGACTTTCAAGTGGAAACAGTGGGCCCTGACAGTTGATATTGGCTGAGACTCATATCTCAGTTATTTTGGGTGGACTGCCTGTTTAGCAGCCCACGCCCTCTGCTCCCATACCATACCAACTGCTCCCCCCACCACTCCACTCCCCCCACTGTCAATATAGAGGCTATTTCCTCAAACACTGAAGATGCGCTGAATTTCTGAGATAGTATTAGAATTGAATTAGAACAGTACAGCACAGAACAGGCCCTTCGGCCCTCGATGTTTATGCCGAGCAACTCAAGCCCACGTATCCACCCCATACCAGTAACCCAACAACCCCCATTAACCTTATTTTTTTAGGACACTAAGGGCAATTTTAGCCTGGCCAATCCAGCTGACCCGCACATCTTTGGACTGTGGGAGGAAACCGGAGCACCCGGAGGAAACCCACGCACACACGGGGAGGACGTGCAGACTCCGCACAGACAGTGACCCAGATGGGAATCGAACCTGGGACCCTGGAGCTGTGAAGCATCTATGCTAACCACCATGCTACCGTGCTGCCCCATAGCAGTAACAATCTCTAAAAACTGGATTGATACAGGTCAAATGTTATATATCTTAGAACCATAAAGCTGTTCGGGGAAGGAGACTGTCACTGCTTCAGTTTAGAGCAGTTTCAAATCCAGCTTCCAATTTTCATTTTAAATGTTAAAACACTCCACATCAAATTATTTTAAAGAACCGTGGGCGAGATTCTCCGGCCTTCCAGCCGCTGTTTCTCGGCAACAGGAGGCAGCGGGATTCTTCCCTCCCGTTGCTGTCAATGGGGTTTCCCGTTGAAGCCACTCCAAACTATCGGCAAACCCATGGGCGACGGTCAACTGCCGGCGGGACCTGAGAATCTCGCCACCAGTGAATGGACGGGGAATTCCAGGCTGTATTATTCCTCATAAATTAGAGTCACCTTCTAGCAAAAAGTTAATTGACTAAGTCAACAATAATCAAATTTTGTTCAATTTAAAGTGACAATGCATGTAAAAAAATAATCTATTGGTGCGATTTAACCACAGAGTTGCATCTTGCATGGAACTGGGCACGCCAGGTGAATAGCGAGAAAGGACAAAATTGAGATTCACGACGGACGCAACTAGTTTGCAATTCACCATCCCACGCCGATGGCAAGTTCCGGATGTCACCCAAAAATGGCGAGCACATCACTGTCCCTCATTTCCTTTCATTGCAATCTCATTCACGAGATTGAAGTGTAATGCAGCGGTCTCCAGGAATTACCCGACTTGCCAGCGTGAAATCTCGCAGGCGTTGTTTATTACTCCTTTTAAAAATCGATTGCTGGTGCAATGGTTTCTGAGTGGAAACGAGGAGGCCATTTCCATTTACTGCCATTCAGCTCAAGGGCACCAGAGCTGCTGCCCCAGTGCTCGATGGTGAGGGGGACCCTTCAAGGGGGTCGGGATTAGTCAGTGGGCTGCAGCGATCCAGGTTGGCAGTCATCCCTGGGCCGTGGTTGGTGGAGGGGGGGGTGGGTTGTGTGGTGGTGATGGGCTTCGCGTCTGTGAGGCTTTCAAGTCATTTTTACGTAGCAGGGTCAAGCTGTACCCTATCTAAACACTTCCTGGACAGGGCCTTGCTGTGGCTTCAATGCTGAAATTCAATTTCACTCCCTTTCACTGTGACTAGCCTCTGGCTGAACAACTCAGGTTACTGCAAATGACGAGTTAGCCTTATTAGTTGTGAGTGCACTTCACACTCTTTAACTCTCAAGTGCCTACTCCAGGGTACATTTTCCATGCCTCAGAAGATGATTAGTGCAGAATAAACACTGTGCCTGAACTCTATGAGCGATAGCACCAGAGAGGCAGCTGCCAACAATTAAACACTAAAGAGTTGGGCTTCAGTTCTTGTGACCAAAGGGTAAGCATATGGATCAGGAAGGGCACCTGGGCATGATCTCAATAATGTTCCCGGCTGAGATCTAAGGGTCCAGGGGTTCCTACTGTGGCCAGGGGTGAGTGCGCAGAGTGATGTTTGCCAACACAACTGGCTTGCTGGACGGCACTGTGAGACAAAGTGGGAGAGTCATGGTAAGGGTGAGGGGGGGAGGGAGGGTTGTATTTGTGAGATTTGAGGATCCTGGGATGGAAGCCCTAATGGATTGTTGGTATCTCTCCTTCTCCAATTACTTCTAGATTTAAAAATGTTTGCTGGTGTGCATCCCACAGACGTTGTCCTCGCGTTGCCAGTGGCAGCCAAGGCAGGCAAATGCCGGAGAAGGTAGCAGCAGCGACAATGCAGGCTGGAGGTGGCACTCCATGTGCAGGGGGCCGCCACACACCCCGGACCCGGCTGACCATTGGGCCGAGGAAGAACCCAGAGCGGGAGGCCAGCAATGGCCCAAGCAGTATAGGCAACATTGGTCTTGTGATGAAATGATGGACAGCATGTGCTGCAGGAGGCTCCGTCTCAATAAAGAGACAGGGTGGTACCTGGGCCACGTCCTCATGGACATGGCATCCCATGGAGGAGGAGGACACCCGCTCTCAGTGGCAGTGAAGGTCACCTGTCATGTGAGAGTACCCTTTAAGAAATGGGTGTTTAAGAAATGTATCTTTACCTTTAAGAAATGGAGCTGCTCATGTTACTGGAGTGATGTCAGAGTGTGGGTGGAGCTGAGCTCCACTTCTGCTTTTTAGTTTCAGTTTGAGAGAGCTTGGGTGTGTCTGTGTTTTTCAGGGAGCTGCATCTGAAGTCTGCCATCCAAAGACTATCTTAATCATTTGGTGAATTCAGAATTATGATTTCAGTATTAAATGTAACCCTAATGTGTTCCTGTTTAGAGGTTTGTTAAGTTTTTAGATGTTAAAAGAACAGCATACAGATTACTTAGTGTTGTATTCTTTGGGGGGTGTATTTGATTTACTGGTTGCTAAGATGTTCACTGTTTGTTTTAGAAAGGTTAACTTGAGTTCATAGAATAAACATTATTTTGTTTTAAAAACCCTGGTCCATTTTCTGCTGTACCATACCTGTAGAGTGGGCTGTGTGCTCCCCATACCACAATCTATTAAAAGTTGTGGGTCAGGTGAACTCCATGAAATACTTTGGGATTCTCTAAACCCTGGCCCATAACAATTGGGGGCTCGAGGGGTCTATAAGTCTATCTATTGGATTGGCTTAGTGAACTTAAAGACAGTGAGGGGTGAGCATATTGTGGTTGCTTTTCAGGTGTGGTATTTTAGTTGAAGTGGGGAGTGTTTTGTGGACAATGTCTCTTTCAGAGGCTCAGAAGTTTTTGGGGTTGGAGACTGTCAACGCAGTACCTTATGGACAGAGACTAAAAGCAGACTGTTAGATTTAGCAAAAACATTGCAGTTAACATTACCTGACAAAATGAGAAAAGGTGAGGCAATTATGGCGGTTGTTAAGCATTTAAAGTTGCCTGAGATACAGTTTGATTCACTGGAAATGGCAAAAATTCAGTTGCAAATTAAACAAATGGAACATGAGAAAGAATTAAAGCAGCTTGAATACGAAAGAGATAGAGAGGAAAAAGGAGAGAGAGAGGAAAAAGAAAGGGAGAGAGAAGAAAGGAGAAAAGAAAGACTAGCCCTAGCAGAACAAAAAGAGAGAGAAAGGGAGATACAGATCAGGGAAAAAGATAAAGAGAGAATGTTTGAACTTCAGAAAATGGCCATGAAACATGACAGTCAGTTAAAATTGGCAGACGTAAAGGGAAACACACTATGGATGATAGTGATGAGGATAGTGAGAAAGAGCATCAAAGTCGAAGGCTTGGTGGGAATCTATTTAAATATGTCCAAGCATTGCCAAGGTTTGACGAGGAGGAGGTAGAAGCCTTTTTCATTTCATTTGAGAAGGTAGCTAAACAAATGAAATGACCGCAGGACATGTGGCTATTACTGATTCAAACAAAGCTGGTAGGTAGAGCTAGTGAAATGTTTGCATCACTACCGGAGGAGGTATCTGGGACATATGAGGAGGTGGAAAAAAATCCATCTTGAGTGCATATGAACTAGTGCCTGAAGCCTACAGACAAAGGTTTAGAAATTTAAGGAATGAATTTGGTCAAACATACATGGAGTTTGAAAAGCTCAAACAGAGTAATTTTGATAGGTGGATAAGGGTTTTGAAAATAGACCAAATGTTTGAAGCTCTCAGAGAAATTATACTTTTGGATGAGTTTAAAAATTCAATTCCTGATGCAATGAGAACTCATGTGGAAGACAGAGGGTTAAAACTGTGAGATTAGCAGCAGAAATGGCAGATGTTTATGAATTAGTTCATAAATCAAAGCTTAGTTTCTGACATCAGTTTCAACCTGTGAGGGATAGAAACTGGGGACTCTATGATCAGATTGAACTAAAGTATCTGACTTTAAAGAGAAATGCCGAGGCGTAGAGAATTGGACGGATCATGCAGAGATCTTCTTGTTCAACAAGACTGTCAATCATGAAGGATTTCAGATGGAGGAAGAAGAACGGAAAAAATTAACTTTATTATTATACCTGTTTGCGTGTGTTTTTTTAAACGAACAAGTATATTTACTGTGTGCATTTCTTAAAGGATAGTGCAAAAGTGAAAAATGAAACCATCTTGAAGTTGATGGTTTATTTATTTTTTCTTGGGGGAGGGGAGGTGTCATGTGAGAGTACCCTTTAAAAAATGGGTGTTTAGCCTGGGGGCCCTGTTAACGGCGCCGTGGCCGCTCCCTCCTACGAGGTATACCACGAGTCCGGTGGTGGCGGCTACCCTCAAGATTTGGGGGCAGTGGAGGCGACATAGGGGAGAAGTGGGGGGCTCAATGGAGGCTCCGTTAAGGGGGAACCATCGGTTCGTCCCGGGGAACATTGATGGGGGATTTCAGGGTTGGCACAGAGCGGGCATCAGACAGCTGAGGGACCTGTTTATTGATGGGAGGTTTGCGAGCCTGGGGGAGTTGGAGGAGAAATTTGGGCTCCCCCCGGGGAACATGTTCAGGTATCTGCAGGTAAAGGCATTTGCTAGGCAGCAGGTGGAGGGATTCCCTTCGCTTCCCGCGAGGGGGGTGAGCGACAGGGTGCTTTCAGGGGTCTGGGTCGGGGAGGGGAAGATATCCGATATCTACAAGGTTATGCAGGAGGCGGAGGAGGCGTCAGTAGAGGAGCTGAAAGCTAAGTGGGAGGGGGAACTGGGGGAACAGATCGAAGACGGGACATGGGCTGATGCTCTGGAGAGGGTTAATTCTTCCTCCTCGTGTGCGCGGCTTAGCCTCATCCAATTCAAGGTGCTGCATAGGGCCCACATGACTGGGACGAGGATGAGTAGGTTCTTTGGGGGTGAGGACAGGTGTGTCAGGTGCTCGGGGAGTCCAGCGAACCATGCCCATATGTTCTGGGCATGCCCGGCACTGGAGGAGTTCTGGAAGGGGGTGGCGAGGACGGTGTCGAGGGTGGTGGGATCCAGGGTCAAGCCAGGATGGGGACTCGCGATTTTTGGGGTTGGGGTGGAGCCGGGAGTGCAGGAGGCGAAAGAGGCCGGTGTGCTGGCCTTTGCGTCCCTAGTAGCCCGGCGAAGGATCTTGCTACAATGGAAGGATGCGAGGCCCCCAAGCGTGGAGACCTGGATCAATGACATGGCTGGTTTCATTAAGCTAGAGAAGGTCAAATTCACCCTGAGAGGGTCGGTACAAGGGTTCTTTAGGCGGTGGCAGCCTTTTCTCGACTTTCTGGCTCAATGGTAGGGTACAGGGACAGTAGCAGCAGCAACCCGGGGGGGGGGGGGGGGGGGGGGGAAGGGGGGGAAAGGGGGGGGCGACAATGACTATGTTTGTTTATTTAATTTTAATATATTTTTAAGTTCTTTTGTTGTTCATTGGGGTTGGGGGGTGGGGGGGATGTGATACATGCGCCGATACGATCTGGGGGTGTCACAGTTATTATGGGTTAATTTGTTGCATTTCATTGTTTGTCATGTTTTATATTTTCTGTAAAAAATTCCAATAAAAATTATATTTAAAAAAAAAAAATGGGTGTTTAAGAAATGTACCTTTAAGAAATGCAGCTGCTCATGTTACTGGAGTGATGTAATAGTGTGGGTGGAGCTGAGCTCCACTTCTGCTTTTTAGTTTCAGTTTGAGAGAGCTTGGGTGTGTCTGTGTTTTTCAGGGAGCTGCATCCAAAGACTATCTTAATCATTTGGTGAATTCAGAATTATAATTGATTTCAGTATTAAATGTAAACCTAATGTGTTCCTGTTTAGAGGTTTGTTAAGGTTTTGGATGTTAAAAGAACAGCATACAGATTACTTAGTGTTGTATTCTTTGGGGGGTGTATTTGATTTACTGATTGCTAAGATGTTCACTGTTTGTTTTAGAAGGGTTAACTTGAGTTCATAGAATAAACATTATTTTGTTTTAAAAACCCCTGGTCCATTTTCTGCTGTACCATGTGCTCCCCATACCACAATCTATTAAAAGTTGTGGGTCAGGTGAACTCCATGATATACTTTGGGATTCTCTAAACCCTGGCCCAGAACACACCACAGACCTGAACCTTTATGCAACCTGCTCATTCCAGGGCTGGAGTGGGAGCCTGTGCGACATTTCCCAAGCTATAGCCCGCAGGTGCATCCGGAATTCAAGGGTTCCCTGTATGCCCAGGCATCCAACTACATCACTTTCAACCTGGACCAATGTCATGTGAGAGTACCTTTAAGAAATGGGTGTTTATAAATGGGTGTGTATATAAATATCTGTAGTGAGAGTACCTTTAAGAAATGGGTGTTTATTACTGCAGTGATGTCAGAGAGTGGGTGGAGCTGGGCTGTCTGTCAGCTTTTTACTTTGGTTTTAGGCTGTTTGCTGCAGGGTGTGTTTTAGTTTCGTTTCCAGTGTTGGGGCTGAAGCCAGACCAAGCAGGTGTACTGCTGTTCTCTCTGCCATGAAAAGACTATCTCTTGATCATTTGGTGAATTCAGAATTATAAATGTTCTCAGTAGTTAATGTAAACCTAATGTGCTTCTGTTGAACGGTGTTTCTTCTGTCTCCTGGATGTTGTTTGGGAAGTTATTAAGGATTACTTAGTGTTGTATTCTTTGGGGGCTGTATTTGAATTGATGGTTGCTAAGATGTTCACTGTATATTTAAAAAAGGTTAACTTGAATTCATAGAATAAACACTGATTTACTTTAAAAAATACTTTTCCATTTCTGCTGTACCATACCTGTAGAGTGAGCCGTGTGCTCCCCATACCACAGTCTATTAAAAGTTTGTGGGTCAGGTGAACTCCATGATACACTTTGGGGTTCTCTAAACCCTGGCCCCTAACACCAAGCCCACCAAGATGCCCGGGCTGCAGGATTCTCCACCATCGCAAAGTGACAGGCTCAGACTGGAAACTGGTATGTAACTCCCAAGTTGCACAGACAGTTTCCCCTCCAAATATTGTGCCTCTGAGAGAGAAAAACAAGAGTGGGCATGGTTTACGGCGTCACTCTGGCAGGGTGGGCTTCAAAAGCCAGAAAACAGCTCCACAGAGATCAGGGTGCCATCTTCAAAGGGCACCTCAATCAGCACTGCAGCCTAACAGCCCCCAGGCCCCATCTCAGAGATTTCACCTCATCTCCTCGCCCCCACGACCGACAATCCTCACCAGCATTGCCCCCAGCCCTGACAATCCTCACCGACATTCCAACCCCCCACCCCCCACCAACACTGCAAAAGTATAGCTGGGACTTTCCATTCCCCCCCCCTCCACCCTCAGTGCCCACTCTCCCTCCCTCCGCAACACACCTAAGTGAACCAACCCCCTCCCCAATGTGGTTTCCCCCTAGGATCCGGCCCTGGAACTGCCCCCGGCAGAAATTGGCAGGGGAAAGTTGGGAAGGCATTTTCTCCGATGAGAATCACGTTTCCTGATTCTCGCGGGATTTTCCACCCACGGAGAGTTAGTGCGGGCTCAAAATCGCCCCAGAGTTTTTAGAATCAGGTTAGAATAAGAAAAGAGATGCTAAGAAATCCATATTTGCATGCTGATTTCATTTTTTAAGTCGGCTTTCAGGATTAAAGTCTGTTTTAATCAACATTTTTCTTAGTAAAGAGAATATTACATTGTCCAGAAATTAATACCTGTTGAAAAATCTGATTCCTGAAAAGTGAGATAGTGCCAAGTTTATCATGGTAACGGTTAATGAAAAATAGGTTAATACTGCCGAGCTGAAGAGGAAAAAAACAGCTACACAAAAATAATAATGCATTTTAAAAGTCTACTTACTTGCCAGTTATAATAGAGGTGACAGATCTTGTAAGTTAACCTTTGCACATGGTCTGGTTTCATGCTGCTGTTGTCATATACAACATTGTAGTATGTTGGAGAGACAGTGCCTTGGCGCGCACATTGACTGATGAGGAAGAAGTCATACCTATCAATATTATAATATAAAATTAGGTTATATTCAGCACACTAATCTAACCTGGTATCATTACATTAAAAATTTTTTTTTAGAGTACCCAATTCATTTTTTCCAATTAAGGGGCAATTTAGTGTAGCTAAACCACCTATCTGCACATCTTTGGGTTGTGGGGGCAAAACCCACGCAAACACGGGGAGAATGTGCAAACTCCACACGGACAGTGACAGAGAGCCAGGATCGAACCTGGGGCCTCGGCGCCGTGAGACTGAGTGCTAACCACTGCACCACCGTGCTGTCCCCAGTATCATTTCATGATGGAAGATCGGTAACATTTAAGTACTTGTTGATTATCTATTGATTTATCAAGGATGATTTTCACACATTGTGCTTGTACTATGGGAGGAAATCTCTCTCTGCCTCTGACACGGTTGTGACTGTCAATGTTCCAGAGCCATGGGTGGTGACTCCATATGCCAGAAGCTCTCAGAAGCATCCAGCCTATTACTGGAGCCTGGCATGTCACAAAGAAAGTGAAACAAAGGACCTAGAGTGCTAGATGCGGTCTTGGAAATGGGAGGCAGTGGGAGGAGCTGTTTTTGAACACCACTTAAAGTCTGGTTGTATCGTATAGGCAGGCATGAAGTTATGCTCACAGATCAGTTGGCACTTGGCTCTCTCTTGTAAATGAAGTGGGCACCCACACTCCCCAATGTCAGGTTGGAGTGCTTCAACATTTGTGAACTTTGCGCAACCTCAGTGATTGCTGTTTAATGTGAAAACAACTCCATTTTCTATTGTTCCAACAAACCATTCAGGGCGAGTAGCCTCGTTGTCAATCACAGTGCCAATTGGTGGATTTTGAAGCATTCCGTTCATATCAGCAAAGAATCTGCAGGTACTTTTCTTCCGAACTACAATGATTGTTACTTTGGGGCTAAAAATAAGAAAGATTTTCATTAAAGTATAACTCAAACTGAGGGAGTGTTATGCTCTGTATGATCAATGTGCATTATTGTTCATGAAAATCGTTTTTGCAGCCAGCAAGTTTTGGATTGTAGTCCAGCACATCACCCATTTTTCCCACCACATGATTGAAATTTAAAGTTGAAAGTGAACTATAATTTAACGAACCATTATAGTAAGAATGGCAGCATTGGACCTGACATGATGTGCAGATCTTGCAGGTTGTGCAAGTTTTTAGTGGCAGACACTGGCAAATGAACACACCGACAGGAAGTGTTACAAATTGAATTTACTTAATTGCGAGATTTCTGAACTTCAGGTACACTTGGGGACAACCTGTTACGCCAGGAAAGGAAAAAGATTTTTCAAACAACAGCTTCAGAGGGTAGCCACCCTACAGACAGATAGGAAATCGGCGGTGGTAGATGAAGGAGTGGTAACTATCCATCCGTCAGGGAAAGTCAGGAGGTAGAGGTTAAATCTGGACTCGCAGAACCAATTCTCCTCTCCAATAAGTGTAAAGCATTGGCATCCTCTGGGGAAGATGAAGACTATTGGCAGGACTAGTTGGATTATACTAGATGATATGGATTGGTGTAGACTGGTGCAGGGGTGGGAGCTAATCAATTTAATCAGGAATGTAGTTGTCATGGCCGGGATTTTGTTGTCAATGGCGAAGTGACAGCGTTCCTTGAATGAAAATGACCTTGAATAAAACTTCCCGGAAAGATCAAGGGCTTAATTTTATGGTCCAGTCGTGATGGGGGTGGAAAATGCGCCAAGCCATTCCAAGGCCCTTTGACTTTGGTTGGACCGGAAAATTCCATCGACAGGAGGGGCCATAAGATTCCTCCCCGAGTGATCCATATGGCATGGATTTCCTCTTTCATGAAGTCGGTATGAATCAGGCGCCAACTCTAAGGACACCTCCAAGCATTCAACATAGGTGATGTAATCGAGAAACACAAGCAGCAAATAACACTGAAGTATTTTCACAGACAGCGAATCAGGGAGTCACATATACTACTACCCTTCATTTTTAATTAAGATTTAAAAGACCAATGTTAGTGATTGGGACATACATGTGTGACTACTGTAGAAACTGAAATTGCATAATGTAATGAACCCTGTAGAGACTGATAATTTTAAAGAAGAAATTCAAACTTGAGGTGAATGGCTGAAAGGATCAAACAAGAAAATTTCAAGTTTTAAGGCTTTTTACTGTAAAGTACAAACTAAAAGCAACATTGATTAAACACTATTTCAGTAGGGAATTTATACTCCGGACTACAGAAAAGATTCAACATTTAAAATCACTGAAAATGTCCTCTCGGTTGTTCTTCACTCTGTCCCTTAAGAAGACACTTCATTCTCTTGGAACCAGTACAGGGAATTCCATGATTCCATTTGACCCAGTGACAGTGAAGGAACAGCGATATATTTCCAAGTCAGGGTACAAAGTGGCTTGCCGGGGAACTTGCAGGTGGTGGTGTTCCCATGTATTACTGCCCTTGTCCTTCTAGATGGTAACAATTGTATATTTGGAAGGTGCTGTCGAAGAAGCCTTGATGAATTGCTGCAGTGCATCTTGTGGAAGGTACACACTTCTGCTACTGTGCATCAGTGGTGGAAGGAGTAAGTGTTTGTAGATGGTGTGCTACTCAAGCGAACTACTTTGCCCGTTGATTCTTGCAGACTGACTGTGCCAGTGAGGTTCAATGATATTTAGGAAAACCTGTAATCTACAATGACTTCCTATGGACTCTTCACCTCTCAATGCCCATCTATGGGAACGTGAATCGCATGAGCCTCGATAGAGGTAGAAATCTAGGTAGAACTGCTAATTGGCTACCCTCTAGACCCCAAACTCTATATTGGAATTAAATAAAGAGTTTAAAATATGAACATTTCCAAAACCTAACATTCCTAACACCTCTCTCTGATTTGAAGACCATGGCCTGGATTTTTGTCGGGACCCAGATGTGGAAGATCTTTTCGACTGATTCCTATGTCACCGATAGCTTAAAAATGGCAGGGCGGGAGTCACACATAAGGAAACCCTGAACTCGCCAAAGCAATTAGAACTCAATGCTGAGTTGGCCTGTGTGATATGAGGAGGCATTGGTGAGAGTGGGGCCATGAACTGGCATGAATGGAGCATGGAGAGTGGGGACGAGGGGTGAGGGCTGAATGGCCTAAAATATGACCAAACAATGGGACAAAATCCCACAGATCCATGGAGACCCTTTTAAACGACCCATCTTGGCACTTCAGAGCACCTATGGCTTTCTCTGATATGTATCAGGGGATGTTCGGCCCAACTCCATCTGCATCTGCCCCCCTGGAACAAAGATCTCGCCATTCAGGGGAGTTTCTTCCAAGGTGGGTGTGGTAAACACGGGAATTTCCTAAATCATCCTACCACTTCAGGAGCAAAGGATCGGGTCTGACAGTCTCTCCACTGCCAACACAGTTGCTTGGGTCATTGTTTACAGGTGTAAATATCTTTCACAAGCCTCCTAGTAAAACAGCCAGTCTGTCTCCCAACCCTTAACCTTTAACAACCAAACCACCCAGGCTTGCTATCAACAGTATTCAGCACAGATCACATGGCCCCCTTCTTCATTCCTACATTTTACTGTAAATTAAAGACACAGTCCTGAAACATGACAATCTTATAAAACATCTCACAAGCTGTCTCGGCTGGGGGTGGGGGCAGGGGTGGGGGGGGCTGCCATTCTGTAGGGCAGGGACTCACTTTAGGTATCTGGGGGTGCAGGTTGCCCGGGAGTGGGGAAGGCTTCGCAGATACATCTCTAGTTTGGTGGGGAGAGTGAAAGCCAATTTGGCAAGGTGGGATGGTCTCCCTCTGTCACTGGCGGGTCGGGTACAGGCGGTTAAAATGAATGTGTTGCCGCGATTTCTGTTTATTTTTCAATGCCTACCAATTTTCCTGCCAAAGGCTTTTTTCAGGGAGATTGAGGGAAGGATTACCTCGTTCATATGGGGAGGGAAGGTGGCCAGAGTGAGGAAGGTGCTGCTACAGAGGGGAAGGCAGGCAGGGGGGCGGGTCTCCCGAACCTGTTGTATTACTACTGGGCGGCGAATGTGGAGAAGGTGCGGAGCTGGGTCAGAGGGGTTGATTCCCAGTGGGTCAGAATGGAGGAGAGTTTGTGCAGGGAGTCGGGGCTGAAAGCACTAGCAACAGAGCCGCTCCCGATAGCTCCGGGGAAATACTCAGGGAGTCCGGTAATAATAGCTTCATTGAGAATCTGGAGGCAGTTTCGCCAACACTTCGGGTTGGGGGCAGGGTCGAGGGAAATGCCGATCCGGGAGAACCACAGATTTGAGCCAGGGAGGTGGGATGCAAATTTCAGGAAATGGGAAGAGAAGGGGATTAAGAAGCTAAAATATGTGTTTTTTCGGGGTCGGTTTGCAGGATTGAAGGAGCTGGAAGCGAAGTATGGGCTGGAGCAGGGAGAAATGTTTAGATACATGCAGGTTTGTGATTTTGCCAGAAAGGAGATACAGAGCTACCCGGAGGAACCGGCCTCCACATTGCTGGAGGAGGTGCTGACGACAAGGGGATTGGAGAAGGGGGTAGTGTCAGCGGTGTACGGAGCTATTTTGGAAAAAGATAAGGCACTACTGGAAGAGATCAAAGCAAAGTGGGAGGAAGACTTGGGAGAGGTTATAGAGGAGGGGGTCTGGTGAGAGGTGCTCCAGAGAGTAAATGCCTCCACCTCATGTGCGAGGTTGGGGCTGATACAGCTGAAGGTGGTATACAGAGCACACCTCACGAGAGCGAGGATGAGCCGATTCTTTGAAGGAGTAGAAGATGTGTGTGTCCATTAGTATCTGGTTATTTCAGTCGGGGTCCCTCAACCAACATAGGATTCCAATTTGCATGTTGTGCAGCCTCTCCCATGTTTCAGGCAGAGCTGCATCAGACTGGCCTTGAACAACGGTGGGACAGCAGAGGTGTCCCTGACTCCCCTAAAAGTTTCACCTTCTGGTTGGCCACTTTTCAGGTGAGATCTAGAACATAGAACATAGAACAGTACAGCACAGAACAGGCCCTTCGGCCCTCAATGTTGTGCCGAGCCGTGATCACCCTACTCAAACCCACGTATCCACCCTATACCCGTAACCCAACAACCCCCCCCTTAACCTTATTTTTATTAGGACACTACGGGCAATTTAGCATGGCCAATCCACCTAACCCGCACATCTTTGGACTGTGGGAGGAAACCGGAGCACCCGGAGGAAACCCACGCACACAGGGGGAGGACGTGCAGACTCCACACAGACAGTGACCCAGCCGGGAATCGAACCTGGGACCCTGGAGCTGTGAAGCATTTATGCTCACCACCATGCTACCCTGCTGCAATACTGAGCAAATATTTTTTGCAAGCTTCCAGGTTAATAGAATTTTAGCAAAGGCTGGAATAGATTAATAATCTTTTATTATTGTCACAAATAGGCTTACATTAACACTGCAGTGAAGTTACTGTGAAAATCCCTCAGTCGCCACATTCTGGCGCCGATTTGGGTAAACTGAGGGAAAACTCAGAATGTCCAATTTTATCCAACAGCACATCTTTCGGGATTTCTGGGAGGAAACTGGAGCACCTGGAGGAAACCCACGCAGACACGGAGAGAACATGCAGGCTCTGCACAGTCAGTGACCCAAGCTGGGAATCGAACCTGGGACCCTGGAGCTGTGAAGTAACCACTGTGCTACCATGCCACCCATATAGGGAAGGGAAGGAAGAGAAAGTTACAATCACAAACCATGTGGAAGCTATAATAATGTAGAAAAGACAAAAGGCTGAAATCCTGTAAAAAGCAATAACGAAGCAAACTTAAGAGCTAAACTTCAAAGGTCACAATCCTCCCAAAATCTCATCCTACAATGGGTAAATAAATAAGTTAGGGGAGATAAACTGAGAGTAAGACTAAAGGAAATAGGTTCAAACTAATGATAAATAAACTTGGAACTCATGTCGGGAAACTATTCTTTACACTCAGGGCATGATCTAACTAAAGACAATGGAGTCCATTCCGGGCAGGATTAGCAGCATCATTCCCGGTGCTTGTAGCGCCAGGAATGACCCCACTATCTAACGGTACTCTTTATTTTTACTGCCCCGGCAGGGAACACCTCCTTGAGGCCACACTCAGCGTCATTTCCTGCACTAAGGAGTTCTGTGCATGAAGAGATTGGTACACCATTTTTAAATGGCATCCCGATCTCTTGACCCCACCCTGATGCATTCACCGAGCCCCCACAATGCCCCAACTCATGTATAAGGGGGTCATTGAGCCCCCACGTCACAGGGGCCGGGCACCTCCAGGCAAAATGCCAGCCTGTCACATTGACACTGCCAGCCTGGCACAGTGGCATCCAGGTGGCACTCCCAGGGTGGCACCACCAGGATGCTAGGCTGGCAGTACCAAGGTGCTCGGGTGGCACCAGTAATGCCACGCTGCCCAGAGGCTGACCAACCAGGGGCCTCCGATCATCTGGAAAGCCACTCCAGTGTAGTATTGGTTAAATGGAGGCTTTGTCAACTCTTTCACATGGATGCAAAAGATCCCGTGACACTTATTTATAACAAGGGAGTTGTCCGTGTTGTCCTGACAAATTTTTATCCCGCAATTAACATCACAAAAAAATCCTATTTATTATCACCTTGCTGATTGTTGGCGCATACTTTACAAAATTGGCTACTAGTTTTGTGATATTACAACAGCTGGATGTTCAACTGCAACTATAAATCTATGTAGCTCCGCTTAGCTTCTATTTTGAAAAGTAAGATTTAAACTTAGGAATTTGATGCTTTAGACTAGTAAGAGAGTGTGTTACAGGAGGTTTGCTATATGTATATACATTTTAGTTCTTTCCTATTTTGAAATACTTATGTCATTGAATAATTTAGAGAGCTCACTGCTCACGGAATTTAAATAATTGGTGTTTCTGACAAAAAGTGTTAAATCCTTACCTATAGTCTGGGTTAACCATTTTGAAGCTGTCCAGTATTTGGGGCACTTCATAGTCTACTAACGTCATTAGTTGCCCATCTCCGACACCATCGCGATAAACAACAATGCGGCCAGGCAGGACATGATTCACTTCTAGCCATTTATTTAGAGCACCTATAAAATAATATGTTCGTTGTGAAATGACATTGTCAAGTGGATAATAATTTCCAGACTGATTCACAAGCGCAAGTAAAACATTTACAATAAATCTCTATGGGCTTTAAGTTCACAAAATTAGGAGCTATTGTTTCTGATTGATGACACTTTGTCCATTGCATGATACTTGCTATACATGACCTAGATATCTAGTGCCAGCATGAAGCATTTTCAGGGGATATGCACTAACAGATTAACATAGAGCACTGCATAGTCCACACTGCTGACGAAATGCTTATGATCAAAGATCAGGGGCGCAATTCTCCGCACTCACGACGGTGCGGAGAATAGCGGGGGTCGTAAATTTTTACGGCCACGCTAGTCTGACGCCCTCCCGCTATTCTCCCCCCCCCCCCCCAACCCCACGCCCGACACGAATCGCTGCCGCCGTTTTTTTACGGCGAGCAGCGATCCTCAGCTGGTCGATGGGCCGAAGTCCAAGCCCTTTACGGCCGTTTTTAGGAACGTCAAACACACCTGGTCTGACCGTTCGTGAAAACGGCTGTAAAGTTGGGATCTTGGCAACCATGGCACCGATTGGCACGGCAGTACCAATGGGCCCGCGATTGGTGGGCACCGATCGCGGGCAGCGGGTACTTACCCCGCGCACTCTTTGTCCTTCCGCCGCCCCGCTGTATCCATTCGCGGGGCGGCTGAGGGGCATCCCGGCCCGCGCGATGACGTCATCCACGCATGCGCGGGTTGGAGTCTTCCAATCCGCGCATGCGCGGCTGACGTCATGTGGCGCGTCAGCCGTCGCAAACTCTGGCAAGCGGGCTTAACGAAATTCGTTAAGCCCGCGATGCCGGAGTTCACGGCCGCGGCATGCTAGCCCCGACCGGGGACCAGAATCGGTTCCCGGTCGGGGGGGGGGGGGGGGGAGGCTGGCGTCAAACCCGCCCGTTTTTGACGCGAGCCTTACGATTTCTCCCGGTTTGGGAGAATCGCGCCCCAGGAGCGGGATTCTCCGTTGGCTGTCGCCAAAATCGCGAAACATGACTGGATGGACAATCAGTTCCGATGCCAAATTCGCGATTGGCGGCGATTTGAGGCCAAATCGCAATTCTCCATCACGTCGACAGAGGTGTCAATGCATTCCGTACTGTACGAATGTACAGTAAACACCATTCGCATGTCATTAGCGAGCCTGATCCGGTATTCTCCGGGGCCTCCGCAATGCACTGCCTCTGGTGAGCCAAGTTGCTGATGCTGCGGTTCAAAAAGCGGTTTTTAAAAGCGTGAAACCGGCATCATGGCTGATGAGGGACAGAGAAGTAGGACATACAGAGGTGCAGGTGTGGGTTGATGGGCCGGACACTGGCCGGGCTGGCTGGGGTGGGGGAGGGCTAGGGGAGGGTAGGGTTGATGGGGGAATGGGCCGAGGTGACCCCCCACTGGACTGGGGTGGTGTCCAGCCACGGACCGCCATTACCACTGCCTGCAAAGCAGCCATTTTGCTGCGCATCCCGCTGACCACCCATCTTGGCCCCTGATTCTGCGGAGTGACATTGGTCGTATGGGTTCCCCCATTCCCCCCCATCCCTGCATCCCACTCTCTGCCATACCGCTCCCCCCCCACCCCCCACCCCTCCTATCCAGC
The DNA here is from genome assembly GCF_902713615.1 of Scyliorhinus canicula. Classification (NCBI taxonomy): domain Eukaryota; kingdom Metazoa; phylum Chordata; class Chondrichthyes; order Carcharhiniformes; family Scyliorhinidae; genus Scyliorhinus; species Scyliorhinus canicula. The sequence goes on along the minus strand of NC_052159.1, from coordinate 94,140,593 downwards.
ACCCGCCGGTCGGGCATCAAGCAGACCACCCAGGGCAACACCAACAGTAGCCCCCACGGGGGCGTTGGCCCACAGATCATACCGCTAGCAAGGGCAGAGTTACCAATGGTATCCTTGGCATCAGGGACGGGTGCCAGGGCCAGAGGCCCACACTGTGTCGGGCACGGACGGGGCCAGGGTGCGGGGATGTGATCCTGGGGAGACATGCGGGGGCAGAGCCCACAGTGCCAACCGGGGCCACTATGTATCCCACTTGATTGTTACTCCTTCCACAAACCTTCAATCCCTTCACCATCAACGAACAGTGGCAGCTATGTATACCATCTACAAGATGCACTGCCTGGAATTCACCAAGGTTCCTGAGGCAGCACTTTCCAATCCCACAACCACTACCTTCTAGAAGGAGAAGAGCAGCAGATTCCTGGGAACGGCACCACCTGGAGGTTGCCCTCCAAGTCACTCGACCATCCTGACTTCACTGCCCCGGGTCAAAATCCAGGGGCTCCCTCCCTATCAGCACTGTGGATGTCTCTACACCTTAGGGAATGCTGTGGATCAAGAAAGGCAGCTTACGCCCACCTTCTGTGAGGCAATTAGGGATGGGCAATAAATGCTGGTCTAACCAGTAACACAAACAACCCGTAAATGAGTTTTAAAAACATTTCCTGGACTATAGCGAATCCCATTAACACTATGTTACCATACACGTGCCATCTATCACCAAACTTTATCATGCTTAAAGTAAAAAGAGGGGGAAATATCAGTACCTCTCATGCAAACCTTCAAACAATCAGCTACTTCTACACTGGAAGGTTGGAAGATACAGCGAGACAACCATCTACAGAAAACAATCCATGCAATCAATCTGAGATCAAAAGGAACCATTTTATTTCAAATTCATTCTAACCATTTGAATTATTATGTGGATCGATTATAAGATTGAATCAAAAAAAATCGTTAAAAAGGTTTAAATCTGTTTTAAATGGTTGAACTATACATCAATTTTGTTTTATCAGATCAGGTTCAATGTGAGCTAAAACTTCATTCTCCAAAAAAAACAAATACTAGCCTACATCTCAAAGGGATGTAGTTTACTTTCTTTTTGAGTTAAGAATTGCACATATAAAATTAATTACACTGTCATATGTATTATACTAAATGTCAGTTCAAATGTACAGTAAATGCAACCTCACTGCAATTTTTTCACTGTCAACAACCGTATTGTCAATTTTCCCACTTGGTGTGAAGCACTTTGGCGATGTTAGACTGCAGGAATATATCAGTGGAGAGCAGAATAGCGGCAACTGGAGTTCAATCCATAAGTGTGAGGCAATGCATTTGCAGAAGGCCAACAGGGTAAGGAAATACCCAATGAAAGGTAAAATACTGAGAAGTGTAGAGGAACAGATTATAATCTTTATTATAATCTTTATTATTGTCACAAGTAGGCTTACATTAACACTGCAATGAAGTTACTGTGAAAATCCCCTAGTCGCCTGTTCGGGTACACAAATGGACGCCTCCTGCTTCTATTTTCTACCTATGAACAAAGAACAAAGAAAAGTACAGCACAGCAACAGGCCCTTCGGCCTGTCAAGCCTGTGCCGACCATGCTGCCCGTCTAAACTAAAAATTGTTTAACTGTAACTGTCGAACTGTTTTTTAAAGAAAAAAATTGTACCCGCCTCTACCACTGCCTCTGGCAGCTCCTTCCAGATGCTCACCACCCTCTGTGTGAAGAAATTTCCTCCTGGTCTCTTTTGTATCTCTCCCCTCTCCCTTAAACCTATGCCCTCTAGTTCTAGACTCCTCTACCTTTGCGAAAAGATGTTGACTCCCCTCACCTGGACTCCCCCCACCATCGTGAACATTCTTTCTAAATCTACCGAGTCTAATCCTGTTAGAATTTTATAAGTTTCTATGAGGTCCCCTCTCCCTCTTTTAAGCTCCAATGAATATCATCCTAACCAACTTTGTCTACCTTCATATGACAGCCCCACCATTCCAGGAATCAGCCTGGTAAGCCTTTGCTGCGCTCCCTCCATTGCAAGAACACCCTGCGGTGATATGCATCACTGTAAATACACAAGGGGTTAATGTAAATACATGTAGACTAGTTAGACACTAGAGGGAGCACCAGAGACATGACACACAGACACTCAACCAATAGATCAGTTAGATAGGACACGACCAATGGGCATTCACGATACACACTGAGATGACATCACCACAGGAGGGCATTACACCAACCCATATATAAAGGACACAACACACATGATCTTCCTCTTTCCAGTGGAGACAGTTAGTGAGTAGAGACACAGGGTTGATTCAATATCACTCCCACCACGTGGATTGTAGCAGACTGGTTAGTCAGTCTGAGCAGCTATAGAAGGGTTAACAGTAGTGGCGAACCCGAGTAATAGAAGTGTAAATAGTTTCATAAACGTGTTGAAGTTATCTCCACGTCTGAACCTTCCTTTGTCAAGTGCACCACAAGGAAGCCGCTTATGCTACGCTTAGAGCATAACAAGACATACCCTTCCTCAGATAAGGACACCAAAAGTGCACTCCAATTTTCCAGGTGTGGCCTCCCCAATGCCCTATAAGACCATAAGACATAGGAGCAGAATTAGGCCACTCGGCCCTTCGAGTATACTCCGCCATTCAATCATGGTTGATATTTTTCTCAATTGTAGTAAAACATTCCTATTCCTATACTCAAATCCTCACGCTATGAAGGGCAACATACCATTTGCCTTCTTTACTGCCTGTTGTACCCGTGCATTTACTTTCAGCAACTGATGCACAAAGACACCAAGGTCTCGCTGAGTGAAAAATGAAAATCGCTTATTGTCACAAGTATCCACCTCTCTCAATTTACACCCATTCAAATAATAATCTGCCTTCCTATTTTTGCTACTGGAGCGAATAACCTCACATTTATCCACATTATACTGCATCTGCCATGCATGTACCCACTTAGACTGTCCAAATCCTGCTGAAGCATCTCTGCATTCTCCTCACAGCTCACCCTCCCACCAAACTTTGTATCACCTGCACATTTTGAGATAATAGTTAGTGGGTTCCTGGCACAGATTCCTGCAGTACCCCACTAGTCATTGTCTGCTAATCAGAAAAAGACCAATTTATTCCATAGAAACTACTCCAATCTGTGGGCAGCACGGTAGCATGGTGGTTAGCATAAATGCTTCACAGCTCCAGGGTCCCAGGTTCAGTTCCCGGCTGGGTCACTGTCTGTGCGGAGTCTGCACGTCCTCCCCGTGTGTGCGTGGGTTTCCTCCGGGTGCTCCGGTTTCCTCCCACAGTCCAAAGATGTGCGGGTTAGGTGGATTGGCCATGCTGAATTGCCCGTAGTGTCATAAAAGTAAGGTTAAGGGGGGGGGGATTGTTGGGTTACGGGTATAGGGTGGATACGTGGGTTTGAGTAGGGTGATCATTGCTCGGCACAACATCGAGGGCCGAAGGGCCTGTTCTGTGCTCTACTATTCTATTCTATATTCCAACTTTTTGCTTCCTGTCTGCTCATCAGCTTTATATCCATCTCAAGATACTACCCATAATTCCATGCGCATTAATTTTAGATAGTAATCTACTATGTGAGACCTTGTCGAAAGCTTTCTGAAAGTCCAAATAAACCACATCCACCGGTTCTCCCTGGTCAACTCTACTAGTCACACATTCAAAGAATTCCAGTAGATTTGTCAAGCATGATTTCCCTTTCGTAAATCCATGCTGATTTTGTCTGATTACACCACTGCTTTCCAAATGCTGTGCTATGACATCCTTGATAATGGACTGTAGCAACTTCCCTACTAACGATGTTAGGCTCACTGGTGTATAGTTCCCCGTTTACTCTTTAACTCCCTTTTTGAATGGCGGGGTTAAATTAGTTGCCCTCCAATCTGTAGGATTCATTCCAGAGTTCAAAGAATTTTGGAAAATGATCACCAATGCATCTACTATTTCTAGTATTCTTGGATGAAGATTGTCAGGACCTGGAGATTTATCCACCTTCAATCCTGTTAATTTCCCCAAAACCATTTCTTTACTAACACGAATTTCCTTCAGCTCCTCGCTGAAACTTATGTTTCTCAGAACTTCCAGTACAATATTCATGTCTTCCTTTGTGAAGTCAGAAGCAAAGTACGAAATTAGCTCCTCAGCCATTTCTTTGTTCCCCATTATGAATTCCCCTGTATCTGACTGTAGGGGGCCTACATTAGTTTTTAACAATCTTGTTCTCTTTACATACCTATAGAAACTTTTAGAGTCAGTTTTTATGTTCTCCGCTAGCTTACTTTCAGACTGTATTTTCCCCATCTTAATCAATCCCTTGGTCTGCCTTTGCTGAATTTTAAACTGTTCCCAATGCTCAGGTCTATTACTTTTTCTTGCTAATTTTTATGTCTCCTTTTTGAATCTAATACTATCTCTAATTTCCCTTGTAAGCCATGGTTTGGCCATGATTTCCTTTCTACTGTTGAGCCATATAGGAATAAACAACTTTTAGAGATGAACTTTTGGAGTTCACCTGTTCGTTCCTTGAATGCCTGTCATTGCCTGTCCACTGTCCTTCCCCAGTCCATCATATCCAGCTCATGCCTCATGTTATATAGTTACCTTTACTGAGGTTCAGGACTCTGGTCTCAGAATCAACTACCTCACTATCCACCTTGATAAAGAATTCTATTATATTATGGTCCCCAAGGGTTCTCTCATATCTAGATTGCCAACTAATCCTTTATCATTGCGCAACATCCAGTCCAAGATGGCCTGTTCCTTTGTTGGTTCCTCAACGTATTGGTCCAGAAAACCATCCTGTATACATTCCAGAAATTCTTCCTCTATTGTACTGTGGCTAATTTGACTCACCCAATCTATATATGAATTACAGTCACCACTAATCACAGATATTTATCACACGCATCTCTGATTTCCTATCTGATGCGAATCCCAACATTACCACTGCAGTTTGGTGGCCTGTATACAGCCCCTATCAATGTGTTTTGCTCCTTGATGTTTCTTAACTTGACCCATACAGATTCCACATCATCTGTACTAATATCTTTCCTCAATATTGTATCAGTATCTTCTTTAATCAACAATGCAACTCCACCACCTTTTCTGTCTGTCTTCCGAAAACTGAATAGCCCTCAGTGTTTAGTTCCCATCTGTTATGGGCCAGGACTTAGAAATTCCAAAGTATATTATGAGGTCCACCTGAACTACTACCTTTATGTTGAGTTTGGCTAGGACGTGCACAAGAGCCTTCCCTGCAGGTGTGATTCATCTGTCTTCCCAGACACTTTAATCAAAACAAGCTTTATTCCAAGAATTTAGTTAATATTTATATAAACACACAGCAAGAATTTTTATCAATTACAAACATAAAGACACCCCACAGCTACAGTAATCTATGTATAACACTTAATGAATTCCCCCTTAACTGTTCCAATTCAAAAACAAAATCCAATAAACCCAAAACCCCTTTTCAAAGGCAGGCCCAGCACTCTGCATTCTCACTTGACTAAGACTAGTCTTGGTCCCTGTGATTCTGATCTGGTTTCCAACCAGCAGATTCAAATTCCTTTCGGAAGGCAATTATATCTCAAAAGCCACCACCAAGGTGACTTTTACCTGAACAGGTATTTAAAATGAAAATAGAGAGCGACAAAATACTTATTATCTGTCCCACCTTTCCATTTTAACCCCCTTACCCCCCACCCCCCTCCTTGCTGACCCCTCAATCCTCCTTAAAGAAATCAATGAACAGCTTCCACCTCCGGGTGAATCCCTCTGTCAACATTCACAGAGCGAACTTGACCTCCAGCCTCAGGAATTCTGCCAGGTCGCTCACCAACACTCCCGCTTTCGGCGACTCCGGGTCCAGCCATCCTAGCAAAATCCGTCTCCAGGCTATGAGGGAGGCAAAGGCCAAGACGTCAGCCTTTCTCATCTCCTGGACCCCAGAGGCTTCCGACACACCAAATATCACCACCTCCGGACTTGGAACCACCCCCACATCCAACACCTCGGACATCGCATCCGAGAACCCTTACCAGAACCCCCTTAGTCTTGGACACACCCAGAACATGTGGACGTGAGTCACGTGGCCCCCCTCCCGCGCACCACACACACCGATCCTCTATCCCCAGAAAGAACCTACTCACCTTCGCCACCATCACATGCACACCTTGAACTGGATGAGGCTTAATCTGGCATACAAGGACGTAGTCACCCTCCGCAAGGCCTCCGCCCACGTCACGGCCCCCACTTCCTCTCCCAACTCCTCCTCCCACTTAATATCCCCCACCAGGGCTCTGTCCCACTCCATTAATTCCCTACATATCCAACACCTTTCCCTCCCCTTTTTCATAATTCAACAGCACTTGTCCTGCAACCCCAGGAGCGGTAGCCCCGGAAAGGACGAGACGACACCTCCTTTCTGACAAAGTTCCGAATCTGCAGGTACCTAAAGCCATACCCCCATGGCAAGTCATACACTTCCTCCAAGGCCTCCAGCCCCGTACATTTGCCCCCTATAAACAAGTCCCCAAAGTGTTCAATCCCCATCTGCTGCCACCCCCTAAACCTCGCATCCATCTCCGTTGGCGCAAACCTATGGATCAGTGCCCACACCTAGGCACCCTCCATACCCAAATACTGCCTCCACTGCTCCCACAGCCTAAGGCTGACACCACCACTGGCCGGAGAGAATGGTAAAGGCGCCAATAACAAAGCCCTCAAATCCGTTCCCCTACACGATACCGCCTCCACCCCCACCCCCACAACCTATTTCCTCACCATTGCAATATTCTCCGCCCAATAATAATTTATCACATTCGTCAACGCCAGCCCCCACAACCCAAACCCCTCCCCCCACTTCCCATTCCAAACAAGTCCACCGCATCTTCCCCGCCCACACAAACCCAGAAATCATCCCATTGACTTTCCTGAGAGAGACTTGGGGACAAAGATTGGGAGATTCTGAAACACAAATGGAAATCTAGGCAGCACCATAATTTTCACTGTCTGCACCCGACCAGCCAGTGACAGCGACAACACATCCCACCTCTTAAAATCCGCCTTCATCCTCTCCACAAGTCGAGCCAAGTTCAGTTTATTCAACTGCGCCCAGCTCCACGCCACCTGGATCCCAAATGTCTGAAACTAGCCCCCGCCAACTCCCCCAATCTCCTTTCTTGCCCTCTGGCATTAATCGGGAACAACTCACTCTTTCCCATGTTCAATTTAGATTCCGAAAACAGGCCAAATTCTCCCCAAATTTCCATTATATCTCCAATATTGCCCACCGGGACCGAGATATACAATAACAGGTCGTCCGCATACAATACCTCATGCTCGGCCCTTGCCCCGCTCAATCCCTCTCCAATCTCTCAACACCCTGAGCACCATTGCTAACAGCTCTATCGCCAAAGTGAAAAGCAACGGGGAGGGCACCCCTGCCTCGTCCCTCGGTGTAGCCCAAAGTACCCCAATCTCATTTTGTTTGTCCTGACACTCGCCACTGGTGCCTTGTATCGCAACTGGTCCCAGTCCACAAAGCCCTGCCCGAACCACCCCAGCAAATATAACCACTCCACCCGATCAAAAGCTTTCTCCGTGTCTATCGCCACCACTACATCTACCTCCAGACCCTCCGAAGGCATCATAATTATATTGAGGAGCCTCCGCACATTCGCCAACAACTGCCTTCCCTTTACAAACCCGGTCTGATCCTCGCCTATCACCCCTGGCACACAGTCATCAATCCACGATGCAAACACCTTTGCCAATAACTTGGCATCTACATTCAACAATGATATCGGGCAGTAAGACCCACACTGCTCCGGATCCTTATCCTTGAGGTCAGTCCTTTTAATTTCCTTGTCCCGTTCCTACTATTTCTTACAGTGTCATTATGTGATATTGGCCCTTGATTTCTCTGCCTATTACTTTCCTTATTCTCCTAGCTGTCTTTTCCTCTTGTTCTTGGTTCCCCACGCTCTGAATCCTAACATAGGTTCCCATCCCCTTGCCATTTTAGTTTAAACCCTCCCCAACCGCTCTTGCAAGTATCACCCCAAGGACATCAGTCCCGGACATGCCCAGGTGTAACCCATATAGTTTGTACAGGTCCCACCTCCCCCAGAACCGGGGCCAATGCCCCAGGAATCTGAAACCCTCCCCCTCACACCACCTGTTTAGTCATGGTATTCATCCAATATATTCTTCTATTTCTACTCTGACTAGCACGTGGCACTGGTAGTAATCCTGAGATCACTACCTTTGAGGTGCGACTTCTCAACATTCTTCCTAACTCCCTATATTCTGCTTTTAGGACCTCTTTGCTTTTTTTACCTAGGTCGTTGGTGTTGATGTGCACCACGACCCCTGGCTGTTCACCCTCCCCCTCTAGAATGTCCTGTAACCGCTCCAAGACATCCTTGACTCTAGCACCAGGGAGGCAACATACCATCCTGGAGTCTTGTTTGCAGCTATAGAATCGCCTATTTCCCTTACAATTGAATCCCCTATAGCTATTCCATTCCGAACCTTTTTTCTCGTCCCCTCTGCAGAAAAATGAACTGTGGTGCAACAAATTTGGCTGTTGCTCTTTCCCCTGAGAGGTCATTCCCCTCAACAGTATCCAAAGCTGTATAGCTGTTTTACAGGGCAATGGCCACAGGAGATTCCTGCACTACCTGCCGAGTAGTTGCTGGATCTTTTCTAAAACCCTTTTTGAACAAGGGTGTAACCTGTAAGCTTCCCCCCAAGTCACACACATGCTGACTTGGAAATACATTGTCATTCTTTCATTGTCGCTGGGTTAGTGTCCTGGAACTCCAGAGCCAACAGTAGTGTGGGATTCATGATCTCAAAGGCAATTTGGGGTGGATAATAATGCTGGCAAAACCCACATCCCATTATTAAATAAAAAAGTGTATTCTGAAAGTTTCTAATGAAATGTAATACTTGAAAGGTTGGAATTTAGTAAAATGAGTCTAAACTGAACTTACTTTGTGATTGTAGTGTTGATACTTGCCACAAATCCAACATACGTCCCCTTTCTGAGTGTGTCACGGTTAATATCAATACCGATCACCATCAATGACTTTAACTGTAAAATAATGTTTAACTTACGTAATTACCTCAAAACCCATGTCGCTCACATATATATATATACCAATAATCTGAGTTTTAAATAAAAAGAAAAAATAAGGGAAATCTAAGTGTAACGTGGACAGTAAACTTTACATTATGCATGAAATTTCCTCCTTGTCTGAGTCTTGAACCATAGGATGTTTCTGTACATTTAGGTACGTGTCCTGAACAATAGAGGGCTGCAGATGAGGAGAGTTTCCATCTGTACTGATGATGGCACCACTTGATTGTGATAGATGTCTGAGATCTGCCTACAAATGTCTTTAACAATTTGTATAGTGGTATAACATCCCCAAATCCGTTTGCAAAGTGAAAATTGAATAAGTAGGTCAAAAAGACATACAAGAGGAACAGTATTAATGTAATTAATGTTTATGATAATAGGGAAATAAACTTAGGACAGACCAAATGTATGCGTTAAAGATTAACCATCTGCACTCAACTAGATCTGGAGAATACGTGAAAACATGTATAAAAACTACAAGATCTGCCCCCCCGCTGTTTGCACTCGCGATGGAGCCGTTGGCCATCGCATTAAGAAGTTTAGGGGTATGGAAAGGAATAGTGTGGGAGGGGGTAGAGCATAGGGTGTCCTTGTATGCCGATGACTTGCTGTTATACGTGTCGGAACCGAGTGTGTCGATAGGGGGAATATTGGAGCTGCTTCGAGTGTTTGGGTCTTTCTCGGGGTACAAGCTAAATCTAGATAAGAATGAGTATATTGTGGTGTCTCGGGGTTGGGGGGCAGGGACTCACTTTATGTACCTGGGGGTGTAGATTGCCCGGGAGGTGGGGGGAGGGGGGCACCACAGGTGCAACATTTCTAGTTTGGTGGGGAGAGTGGAAGCTGATCTGGCAAGGTGGGATGGTCTCCCTCTGTCACTGGCGGGTCGGGTACAGGCGGTTAAAATGAATGTGTTGCCGCGATTTCTGTTTATTTTTCAATGCCTGCCGATTTTCCTGCCAAAGGCTTTTTTCAGGGAGATTGAGGGAAGGATGACTTTGTTCATATGGGAAGGGAAGGTGGCCAGAGTGAGGAAGATGCTGCTACAGAGGGGAAGGCAGGCAGGGGGGTGGGTCTTCCGAACCTGATGTATTACAACTGGACGGTGAATGTGGAGAAGATGCGGAGCTGGGTCAGAGGGGTTGATTCCCAGTGGGTCTGAATGGAGGAGAGTTTGTGCAGGGGGCTGGGATTGAAAGCACTTGCAACAGCGCCCGCTCCCAATAGCCCCGGGGAAATGCTCAGGGAGTCCGGTAATAATAGCTTCATTGAGAATTTGGAGGCAGTATCGTCAACACTTCGATTTGTGGGCAGGGTCAAGGGAAATGCCGATTTGAGGGAACCACAGATTTGAGCCAGGGAGGTGGGATGGAAATTTTCGGAAATGGGAGGAGAAGGGGATTAAGACACTAAAAGATTTATTTCTTAGGGATCGGTTTGCTGAAGGAGCTGGAAGCAAAGTATGGGCTGGAGCAGGGGGAAATGTTTAGATACATGCAGGTTCGAGATTGTGCCAGAAAGGAGATACTGAGCTTCCTGATGGAGTCGGCCTCCACGTTGCTGGAGGAGGTGCTGCCGGCAAGGGGACTGGAGAAGGGGGTAGTGTCAGTGGTGTATGGAGCTATTTTGGAAGAGGATAAGGCACCACTGGAAGGGATCAAAGCAAAGTGGGAGGAAGAGTTGGGAGAGGATATGGAGGAGGGGTTCTGGTGTGAGGTGCGCCGGAGAGAAATGCCTCCACCTCATGCGCGAGGTTGAGGCCGATACAGCTGAAGGTGGTACACAGAGCACACCTCATGAAGGTGAGGATGAGCTGATTCTTGAATGAGTAGATGATGTGTGTGAGCGTTGCGGGGTGGGTGGGGGAAGGCGCTAATCACATTCATATGTTTTGGTCTTGTCCAAAGCTAGAGGATTACTGGAATTAGGTTTTTAGGGTAATTTCTAAAGTGGTGCACGAGAAACTGGACCCGGGTCCCCTGGAGGCCATATTTGGGGTGTCGGACCAGCCAGGGTTGGAAACGGGTGTGGAGGCAGATGTTGTAGCCTTCGCCTCGTTGATCGCCCGAAGGCATATCGTGCTGGGTTGGAGAGCAACCTCCCCACCCTGTGCCCTGGCGTGGCGAGGGGACCTGTTGGAATACTTGACTCTTAGAAGGTTAAGTTCGAACTGAGGGGAAGGATAGAAGGGTTCTACAATTCATGGGCATTATTCGTCATGCACTTTCAAGAACTGGATAACATCGAACATTAGTTGGGGTGGGTGCGGTGGGTGGGTTGAGAGGAGTGTTAATGGTGACTATCGGTGGCTACTGATTCCTTTTTGTCATTTGTTTATGTGAACATGTGGGCTAATGTTTGGGGTTTGGTGGGAGGATGGGATCGTTGTTATTGATATGGGGATTGACATATTTGTTACTGATTATTGTTTATTGTTGGCGGATGTCAATTTGGGAGAAAATGTGAAAAAGGAGAAAAAAAAATTTTTTTTTAAAACTTCAAGGTGATTAAAACAGAACATGTACCTATTGAAGTCAATGAAAGCCAACCTTTAATTTTGGACAACTGAGTACTCACGGGGATATCCACCATCCACAATTCTCCCCCTATTTTGCAAGCCATCTGCAGAGCAATTTTGGTGACAATACTCATCATATTTGCCCTGTTTAGAGTGCGGGCCACCACACACTGACTTGGAATTGGCTTTTCTACGCACAAGAATTTTTTGATGCAGTCGTAACTGCCCTTCTGATTCGAGGGCAGGATGCACAGCACCTACAATTCAAGGAAAAGATCATCAGTTCGGAAGAATACATCAGGGTAGAAATTAGTTTTAAAAAGTTCTGATGAAGGGTTAACGCTCAAAAATGTTAACTATATTTCTCTGACCATACATGGCACCAGACCTGCTGAGTATTCTCAGCATTTTCTGTTTTGCTTTGGGGTAAAGGCATAAAAAAGGGAACAAATTATATCAGTTTAGCGGTGGAATAGGTTGCACCCGACCAGGGCAGAAGTTGATTCCTCTGCCAAATTTGTGGTGTTGCTTTTGAGGTGCCTTTTTAGGGCAGTTACTCAAAACAAGAATTAGGCATTTTCAATACGTAAATTGAAGATCTAAAGCCTGTGAAAGGACATCTTTGACAAATTAGTCACCGCATGAGCAAGGGTGGCAGCCCTCGTGTGGTTTTGTTTTCTAATTTCAAGAAAACCTTCCTACAGAGCCAGGAACGCCTGGACTCTGGAGGAGTCACAATTAAGCCTCATCCCACCACCATCGGAAGTTCTAATCCCTCTCCAAGTACGTACCTCAGGGTCGCTGTTGGTGAGTCAGACAACCAGAGGGTGATTTGTCACACACCATGAGATGCTGGTGGAGGTATAGCCAGCACTAGCAACTCACCCCAGATAAATAGATGAGGCCAGAGTCCAATGCCTATTAATCCTCGCTCATCTTGCTTTGGGCTCAGATTAATTTCTACCCCAATATATCTAGGGATAGTTTTATTCCATTTATATTATTTTTGCAATTCGTAAATATTTTAGGCTAGATTGCCCTTCCGGTGGGAGAGGAAGAGAGCAGAGGAAAAGCAAGCTCCAATATGAGATCCCCACTCCAAAATCTTTACAAAGCCGCTTTTCTGGAGTCTGCTGGAGACAACCATTAATTGCCCAATCTGTGCTCAGTCCACCTGAAGCAAATAATAACAGATGGGTACGGTTTTTCTCAGGCCCTATTTCCTTCCTCTACCATCTAGTAGCTGCTGGCAAACACCTGTGGTTCCATGGATTATTTTTTGGGACCGGTTTACGGGCTCTGCAGAGTTAAAAGTCACAAAAGGCTTAGCGAAGTGCAGGTCATTTGTCTTTTAAATTGTGAAATATATTTAAGTTTTAGAGTTTATTTAATGGCTTTAAATTCCTTTTGTTATGATCAACTTAGAGACCAGTAACTTTAAACAAAAATAAAATCTAAAATCCCAGTTATTTACTGACAAAATGCAGCCACAAGATTCCATGGTTTAAAGAGGAGGAGATTTTACAATAAGAGACAAACATAGCAAATGCTAAATGCTATCTTAGGTAACCGTCTACACTCTAAAATCCAGAGTCAACCTTAGTTAAATGAATTGACAGGCAACTTGCTCGGCAGTCCATTTAGCATATATGTCATCAATCGTAAGTTACAACTGTCTTCAAATCTCTGTCTTCCTCAAGAAGAATATCAGCCCCTCTTCTTCTAGAATTCAGCCTAATTCCCCAACCAACAACAGCGCACAATCAACTTCAGTTCCATGCGCACGGTCTTCACCAAAACTGTCACATGTAGTATGCATAACCTCCTCAATTCAGTGTAAATGGTGTAGATTCACCAATGTTATCTTCAAGGAACATAAAGAGCTGCAGCAACTGTGTATTTTCCTATTCTCGGCTTCTGGATTGAACCTCTGTCTTATTCAGTCTGCCTATACTGTATCAGTCGATGCATCAACTCCTACTGAGCTCTGATGGCACCATCTCCGTTCATATATTTTCACCCAGAAATGTTGGTTTGCAATTCTCAGTTTCAGCCTGAGTTTTCCGAGCAACTATGAAAGGGCAGCTTCTCTTTTCATTTTTCCTTTTCAATTTGGGTCTGTCTCAAAGAATACAAGTTTTACCCACAGATTCCATCACAATGTTTTGGTGCGTTTTTCATTTTAGGTTTAATCTGGGCAACCTGAAGCTATGGAGGAATGGGGGTCACCTTTCACACCTTCTTCATTCCTCCACAACAACACTCTGCCTTTCTATAGCAGCATTCACTTTGCAAAACATCCCAAGGCACAGGTGGAATCTGATGGAGTCCTGAGACAGTACAAGAACAGGAATGGATGTTATTTCCTGTTGCAGCTGAGAAAAAAACTTAAACTATAAACCTCAAATTAATCTGAAGGTGTTGTACTTTCAGCAAATGTAATTTGAACTATTTGCTGAGTTAAATAATAATGTTAAACTTATTGGTATTTACTTGTACCTTTCAAATTATCTGAACAATGCTGAGCAACTGATTTCTTGAAAGTTCAGGGTCGGGATTCTGCAAAAACCGGCGGGGCGGGCAACTCCGGCGCGAAGGAGTGGCGTGAACCGCTCTGATGTTGGGCCGCCCCGAAGGTGCGAGGGGCTAGGCCGGCGCCGGAGTGGTTTGCGCCGCGCCGGCAGGCGCAGAAGGGGCTTGGCGCCATACCAACCGGCGCCGAAGGGCCTCCACCAGCCAGCGCGAGTTGGCGCATGCGCGGGAGCAGCAGCATGTGCTGGCGCCATCCCAGCGCATGCGCAGGGGGATTCATCTCCACGTTGGCCATCGCGGACTGTTACAGCGGCCGACACGGAGGAATAGAGAGCCCCCACGGCACAGGCCCACGCGCCGGTCTGTGGGCCCCGGTCACGGGCCAGGTCACCGTGGGGGCACCTCCCGGGGCCAGACTCCCCCGCGCCCCCCCGAGGACCCCGGAGGCCGCCCACGCAGCCACATCCCACCTGTAAGGACCTGTTGTAATTTACGCCGGCGGGACTGGCTGAAAACGGGCAGCCACTCGGCCCATCGCGGGCCGGAGAATCGCCGGGGGTCCGCTCCAGCAGCCGGGGCGAATCCCACCCCCAGCGGCTCACCAAAACCCCGGCGCCGGAGAATTCGGCAGCCGGCGGGGGCGGGATTCACGCCGCCCCCCTGACGAATCACCAACCCGGCGGGGCTTCGGAGAATCCTGCGCCAGGTGTCAATTAATCACTCTTAGGCAGTTATTGCTAATATTAGTAAAATACTTACATTGATATTGTGTCTCTCATGACTTCCTGGGAGGTCTCGTGTCACAGTGGGTCGTGTCCCTATCTCTGAGCCAGAAGCTCCATGTTTAAGTCTCAGCCCAGGAACTGATGTTTAAGGAAGGTGTGTTCAAAGCATGATTAAACAGGTTGAGTGTGAACCTGTACATCCTTCCAACATGCCAATGGCTGGCGGTGAGAGCGGGAGCGACACCTGGTCAGCCACGCTTGATGTGGAGTGGCACCCCTCAACTACAAGCCCATGGTGACAGACTAGCGAGCTGTTCCGGAAATTACTAGCTATAGAGACGGATCAAAGTCTGTCGTAGTACGCCATTAGATGCGGGAAAAGCATTGGAATTCCATGACTTTAAGACACCCCAAATTGCTTTACAGCCACTGAAAGTACTTTTGAAGTGTAGCCAGTGTTGTGACCCAGGATACATAGCAGCCAATTTGCAGACAAAAATCAATGTGTTAACAGCCAGATAATCTGTTTTACTGTTCATTCAGAGAGAAGTATTAAGTAAGCTTCAGACCAGAGTGGAATTAGTGTAACATGTTGGTTGCATTCTTCAAACCTCATCATTGTTAAAACTCTGTAGTCAGAGAAAACATGCTTATTTTCAGTTTCCTGTGCATGCCAAGAATAAATTCAGAGTTTTGAATTACCTCTTAAACAATAAATACAGATTTAGACTGCATATTTACCAGCTGCGTACTGGGCTCGATGTGTTGCCTCAAAGCTTGTATGATGGATGTGGGACTTTCATTTACTTGAACCCTTTTAACACATAACAAAACAATTATCAAGAAATAAAACCAACTATTTTAAAAACTCAAGGTAATGAGAATAGAAAACATGTACGTTCAAATATTTTTAATGAAAATAATGGGTCAGAATTTCTGATTGCCACTTCTCTCCTTGTTACTGACTTTAGTTGGGATCTGCATATTTCTCACCTTTCTGACTCAGGCCTGCTAAGAAATGTGCAGGCTCAAGGAGTCTTCAGTGAAAGGCAACAGCATCAGGGGAAGTGAGGCCACTCTCTCTCTTTACAGCATCAGCTGCCATAAAGCAGGTAAATTTAAAGGTTCACGCCAATTTTGAGGAGCCAAAGAGAACGTAAGTGTGTAAGAAGGCAGGATGGGTGGAGGGGTCAATAGGATGTTGAGAAATCGTGAGGGGGAAGAAAGGAAGGTAAGATGGGAAGAAAGTATGAGGGAGGAAGAATGAGGGGTAGGTGGGGAGGGGCAGCAGGCCGTAGGATGGGGAGGGGGTACCATGTGCAAGGGAGGGGGCAGGATGGGGAGGGGAGGGGTGCAGGATGGGTGGATGGGGTAGGATGCAGAGGGGAAGGGGTAGAATGGAGAGTGGTGGGTTAGGAGGGAAGTAGGAGGGAGGGGTACAATGGGGAGGGGAGGGTTAGGATGAGGAGGGGAGAGGGGTCGGATAAGGAGGAGATAGAGTAAAGAGGTGGGTAGTATTGGGAGTGAAGGGTTAGGATGGGGAAGTGAGGGGTTTAGCTCAGTTGGCTGGATAGCTGGTTCATGATGTAGTGTGAGGCCAGCAACGCGGGTTCAATTCCCATACCGGCTGAGATTATTCATGAAGACCCGCCTTCTCAACCTTGTCCCTCACCTGAGGTGTAGTGATCCTCAGGTTAAATTGCCACCAGTCAGCTCTCCCCCTCAAAGGGAAAAGCAGCCTATGGACATCTGGGACTATGGCAACGTTACCTTTAGATATTAAAACCAGTAGCCTGCAATGTGTGGGAAACATTTTCCTTGGGTAATCAAATGAGGGCAGTTGACAGGATCTCAAAGTTAGAGGGCCAATCAACGGTCTTCAGCTTGAAAGGAGCAGTAAGCTGTAATGGAACAACATGTAAGGGTTAGAAATAATTTAAAATAGTTTCAAAATGGAGGCAAACCTTGCAAATCTATTTTAATTTAAAATTTAATCATGGATTTTGCGACCAGACCACCACTCTTTGGAGAGCCCTGCACAGGATAGCCTTTGTCTGTTGCTGCACCTAGGCCAGGAGGCATAGGAATGCCTGGAGTGCTAGGGTTTTATCACCAGGCACCTCCCTCCGGATATCTAAACTGACTCATGCTGATTGTAGGAATCAGGGTGCCACCTGGAACCAGTAGACCTCCGTTAACAGGCAATCAATTACGTATAATGTCATCTGTCATGTGTGGGCAAGTATCCTTGCATTCACCCTCCCAACCCCACAGGTAAATAGCCCAGGACAGGATGGAGCCAGGGAAGTGGTACCTAGGCTGTCAGTGTTATTTTTAATGACAGTTCACAGCTCCAGCTGGACCCTAAAGCCCGGACGCATGCGTGCACATTCCATAGAACCATAGAATTCCTACAGTGCAGAAGGAGGTCATTCGGTCCATCGAGTCTGCACCGACCCTCTATGAGTACGGGGAAAAGGCAAGCAGAATGTTGGCGCACCAGCTCAGGAAAAGAGAGGCGGCCAGGGAGATTGGTAAAGACTAGAGACGGTAATACTGTCCTGGACCCAGCGGGGGTGAACGAGGTGATTAAGGACTTTTATAGTAAATTATATGAGTCGGAACCCCCGGCTGGGGTGGAGAGGATGAGGCAATTTCTGGATCAGTTGAGGTTCCCGAGGGTGGAGGAGGACTTGGTGGAGGGGCTGGGAGCCCCAATTGAGATTGAGGAAATAATCAAGGGGCTGGAGGGCATGCAGTAGGGCAAGGCCGCGAGGCCTGACAACTACTCGGTGGAATTCTATAAGAAGTTTTCAGAGATATTGAGCCCACTGATTGTGAGGACATTTAACAAAGCAAGAGATAAGGGAGTCCTCTCCCCCAATAATGTCGCAGGCCTCGATTTCATTGATCCTGAAATAGGAGAAGGATCTGGAGCAATGCGGGTCATACAGGCTGATTTCTCGACTAAGTGTGGATGCCAAACTGTTGGCTAAGGTACTGGCCACAAGGATAGAGGACTCTGTCCCAGGGGTGATAGGGGAAGACGAGACGGGATTTGTTAAGGGCAGGCAACTCAAGGCCAATGTTCCAAGGCTTCTGAATGTTATTATGATGCCCTCAGAAGGAGAGGAGGCAGAGGTGGTGGTAGCGATGGATGCGGAGAGGGCTTTTGATTGGGTGGAGTGGAATTACCTGTGGGAGACTCTGGGAAGGTTTGGATTTG
Organism: Scyliorhinus canicula; assembly: GCF_902713615.1. Lineage (NCBI taxonomy): Eukaryota > Metazoa > Chordata > Chondrichthyes > Carcharhiniformes > Scyliorhinidae > Scyliorhinus > Scyliorhinus canicula. The sequence continues at coordinate 94,122,402 of NC_052159.1, read as the reverse complement.
GTGAGGGCTTTATTGACTGGGTGCCGTTGCTCTATCAGGCACCAGTGGCGAATGTGCGGACGAATCGGCTGAGGTCGGAGTATTTTGAACTACACCGAGGGATGAGGCAAGGGTGCCCACTCTTCCCGTTACTGTTTGCTCTGGCCATAGAGCCATTGGCCATGGCGTTAAGAGCCGAAAGGATCTGGAAAGGGTTGGTTCGGGGGATGGGGGGGGGGGGAGGGGGGGGGAGCACCGGGTGTCGCTCTACGCAGATGACCTGCTCTTGTACATTTCGGACCCGTTGAAGGGGATGGGTGAAGTAATGTGAATCTTGGGGGAATTTGGCAATTTTTCGGGGTATAAATTGAACATGGGGAAAAGCGAGATGTTTGTGATCCAGGCAAGAGGGCAGAAGAGACTGGGAGAGCTGCCGCTTAGAATGGTAGGAAGGAGCTTTCGATATCTGGGAATCCAGATGGCCCGGGAATGGGAGGTACTACACAAGTTAAACCTATCCCGGTTGGTATAACAAATGGAAGGGGACTTTAAGAGATGGGACATGCTCCCGGTATCACTGGCGGGGGGGGGGGGGGGGGGGGAACAGGCTGTGAAAATGACGGTCCTCCCCAGATTTCTGTTTGTCTTTCAGTGCCTCCCCATCTTCATTCTTAAGGCATTTTTCAAGCAGGTGAATAAGATTATTTTGGGCTTTGTGTGGGAGAGTAAAACCCCGCAAGTGAAGAAAGTGTTGCTGGAGCGCAGTTGGGGAGGGGAGGGGGTTTGGCGCTGCCGAACTTCTGCAATTACTACTGGGCGGCTAATATAGCCATGATTAGGAAGTGGGTAGTGGGGGAGGGGTCGGCATGGGAGAGGATGGAGGAGGCGTCATGTAAAGACACCAATCTGGGAACATTGGTAACGGCACCTTTGCCGTCATCGCCGGCCCAATACTCCACAAGTCCGGTGGTAGTGGCGGCTCTGAGGATCTGGGGGCAGTGGAGGAGATATGAGAATGGAGGGAGCATCTATTTGACCCCGATTTATAACAACCACAGGTTTGTACCGGGTAGGCTAGATGGCGGGTTCCGGAGTTTTTTTTTACATAGAATTTACAGTGCAGAAGACCATTCGGCCCATCGAGTCTGCACTGGCTCTTGGAAAGAGCATCCTACCCAAGGTCAACACCTCCACCCCATCCCCATAACCCAGTATCCCAACCCAACACTAAGGGCAATTTTGGACACTAAGGGCAATTTTAGCCTGGCCAATCCACCTAACCTGCACATCTTTGGACTGTGAGAGGAAACCGGAGTACCTGGAGAAAACCCACGCACACACGGGGAGGATGTGCAGACTCCGCACAGACAGTGACCCAAGCCGGAATTAAACCTGGGACCCTGGAGCTGTGAAGCGATTGTGCCATCCACAATGCTACCGTGCTGCCCTTTGGCAGAGGACAGGAATTAGAAGGATGGGCGATCTATTTATAGATGGGAGCTTTCCCAGATTGAAAGCTTTGGAGGATACATTTAAATTGCCAGCAGGGAATGGTTTTAGGTATTTGCAGGTGCGCGACTCCCTGGGAAAACAGGTGCTGGCCTTTCTGCTGCTGCCGCCACGGGGATACAGGATAGAGTAGTTTCCAGTACCTGGGTGGGAGAGGGGAAGGTATCGGATAATTACCAGGAGCTTTCGGAGGCGGAGGAAACTTCGGTGGAGGAGCTTAAGGGCAAGTGGGAGGACGAGCTAGGAGGAGAGATAGAGGTGGGTCTATGGGCAGATGCCCTAAGCAGGGTTAATACCTCCTCATCATGCGCCAGGGGGTGGGATTGAGATGGGGGGGGGAAATGTTTCTTTTACCATGTTGATGTCATTGTTTTTGTTACTGTTATAAAAATGTTTAAATACCTTAATAAAATGTTATTTAAAAAAAAAAGAGTCTGAAAGAGCACCCGCCCTATTCCCAAAACTCCATAACCCCACCCGATCTGTACATCTTTGCACTGTGGGAGGAAACTGGAGCAACCGGAGGAAACCCTCAGACAGTGGAAGAACGTGCAATCACCACACAGTCACCCAATACCGGAAGTGAACCTTGGACCCTGGCACTGTGAGGCAGCAGAGCTAACCACTGTGCCACCATACCACAAATCTCTGAAGGTGGCCAGAGAAGTTGATACGGTTATTAAAAAACAATACAGAAACCCTGAATTCATAAACAGAAGCATAGAGGAGAAAAGAAGATAGTAGGCATGGTCTACCGGCGGCGTGTGCTCTCGCTCAAGCGCAATGCGGCCAGTAGATCCCGGGAAAGTCTTTCCTCGGGCTTCCCAACAGCCATCACGCCTTGCGGGATCTACCCAAGTCCTGTGAGGCATCGGATTCAGGATCCCGGAACGTGACCAAATGGCGCACCCAAGTAGGGTTTAAACCTACTTCAAAGCGCTTATGCGGGACCTACCATCCTCCCGGGATCTACCAGCTTCTCCAGGGATGCTGCATTCAGTACTGGTCCACACAAACGTGGGTCTCACAGGCCATCGGGTGGCCAGGGACAGTGCAGGGTGCTCCCTGCCTCTCCCCCAGAACCGTGGTAACCTTGGCACTGCCCAGCTGGCACCCTGGCACTGCAAGGTGGCGCTACCCAGCTGGCACTGCCAAGCTGGCCCCTTACACTGCCAGCGTGGTACTGCCAAGGGTTAAGGCCCGAGAGGGGCCATGCCCATGAAAGGAGGGTGGAGGAGGGAATCCAGGGGCCATCAATATCAGATAGTCCAAACGGAATACAGAGAAATTAGAAGAAACTGCAGAGTTAATGAAGATGGAACTTCCTACCACAGGGAGTGGTTGAAGCAAAATGTAATGATGCACTTAAGGGAAGGCTAATCAAGCATTTGAGGGAGAAGGGAATCAAGGGTTAGATGAGGAAAGATGAAAGGAGGCTAAACTGGAGCGTAAACACCGGCACTGTCTTGGGAGTCGAATGGCCTGTTTCTGTGCTTTTTATCCTGTGCAGTCAGGATACTAAAACTGACATTAGCAACCTGTTCTGAATATTCTACTGTCAACTGCAGAGTAAAGACCCATTCATATGAATAACTTTGCCTGGAATTTTCTGGCCATTCACACCAATCTTCGGGTCCCACCAACGGCACACCCCTGCTGCAGGTTTCCCGGCGGCGAGGGGTGCATTCAACAGGAAACCCCGTTACCAATGATGGGACCAGAAAATCCTGCCACCGACCAATGGCAGGCTGCCAATTTATAACGGGAAAGTTCTGCCTCTTGAATATTAAATAAACACATTGGCAGATACATGACAGTTATTTGTACTATTGCTGGAAACATTTCCAATGTGTAACACGGTGCCCCAGTAATGTTTACTCCGAGAATGAACTTCCCCTTTGATTATGAAGCAATGAATAGTGTCAAATTTGGAGTATATGATTCGCTATTGATCTGGACTTACATTTTTGGATTCTCAACTGTAAAGCCCATTGGTGGTCCCACTTTTTTAAGGCAAGCCAAAAGCTTCCCAGCACTTTCATAATTTCTTTGACTGAAAACTATCAGCCAGTCTTGAAGTGGCCGACTGCCAATAATCCTTGCATTTCGAATATCCCTGGACCAGTCTACTGGTGACACTGGCTGGCACTGGAGGTGGTCAAAAGAAAGGAGAAATGGTTCATATTAAACAATTTAATTCTTCTTATTAAAATTATGTAGTGGCAAGGAGACAGGCTACTCGTCCTTTAACAAGTCCACGTAAGTGCTTATGCTCCACTTCCTTTCTCATCTGACTCTATCAGAACCAGGCTCCAAACTTCCCTGTATGGTTATGTAGCTATCTCTTAAATGCACCTACACCATTTGCTTCAACCTGTGATGGTGAGTTCCACATCCTCGCCAACCTCTGAGTAAAGGTGTTCTTCTGAATCCCCTTATAGATTTCCCTTATTGATGCCAGCAGTATGGAAGACCTGATGACCTAAAATCACACAAGCCCGCTGCAGCCCAGTATTAGAGAAGCCTGCATGGTACCACATGCTGTGCGAGTTGCTAGTAAATGTGGCATACGTTGTGTCAGAAGGGATCCTATCATGAATTCAAATACATGTTCTGCTTGATTCGATGCTCCTTTCATTAACTTGTTCTGTGCACTAATGCCTATGCTAATCACAGCTGAACAGGCATTCAATAGCACAAGAAACCTCCCACAAGTAGCTTCATTTAAAAAGGCTAACTACCAATTTGCAGAGGAGATTCTTTTGACTTGCTTATGCTGAGGTAAAGTTAGTAGAAATGCTGCTGCGGATTGTGTTTGGAGAAGTTTTGGAGAGCTGTTATTTGCATTCAGGCAACATGGTTTGGTGACCCAAGTTCAGCAAGGGGTAAGTGACAGGACCCTGCTGCTTCCTTCAACCTGACCTGGAGTCTGGTACAGGCAGAGGATGGTGCGGTCAGTAGCTGTCAAGGTCGCAATGGCATTGAACATTTCTGTATCTTTTTTCAGGTGGGAGCGGTGATATTTCTAACAGGAAAGTTGGACAGTCTCAGTATGGAAATTCAGGATGTCCTCCCTTTATGCTCCCTTGTCTATTTCATTTCACATTTCACATCTGTTTTTTTGCAGATCACTTCCCATATCTAACAAGCTTAAAGCCTTTGCATCATCCCTATTTATCCTTTCTGGTTGGACTAGTCCCTTTCTGGTTCAGGTGAAGTCCGCCTCTTCAGTACAGCTCCTTCCTGACCCTTTGTTGGTGCCAGAGACCAGTGAAAAGGATGCCCTTTTTGCCACATCAGCCCTTAAACTATGTGTTAATTTGTCTGTCTCTATGCCTATTTTCAGATTGTTTGGGGAATAATCCAGAGATTATCACCCTCTGGGTAATAACAAGGCAACAGTGATCATAATCACAGAGAAAGGAATTTGATTTTAGAAGTGTCATAGGATAGCATTTCAAACACTAATTCCAACTCTCCTGTCTTAATAAGGAGCAGATTCTGGAATCTGAAACAAAAACAAAAAATGTTTACAGAAAGAACAGGGTATCAAACTTTAAAAAAGGCAAGAATTCTCCGGCCGTTCACACCAGCGGATTCTCTGGTCCTGCTGGCAGTGCATCCCTACCACAGGTTTCCCGGCGGCATAAGGAGGCTTCAATGGAAATTCCCACGGACAGTGGCAGGACCAGAGAATCCCACCACCAATTAACGGTGTACCACCTCCTTTTAGCAAGAAAAACACATCTGGAGAATCCTGCCCAAAGTGTGATCATTACAGATAATGGGCGGAATCTTACCAGAATTTACAAAGTGTCAGGCTCAGACTGAAAACAGGCGCCAATCCCAAACATTCCTTGTTGGCATTCCACACTGCAGCACCCCCCTCCCCTCAGTGTTCGCTCTCCCCAATCCCCCACCATACATAAACGCAGCACCCCCCACCCTGGGGCTCCACTAGGGACCGACCCATTACTGACCCTGGAACTGCCTAGGCATGACCCTCTCACCCCAGGGGCTATTCTTACCTCTGTGCCCCCGGAGGGATCCCCTCGACTGATTCTCATTTGGCCAAACCTGTTGTAAACTTTGTCGACATGTTAGCGAGGTGTGAATATTTAGTGAGGGGGGTCATGTGACAAGGGGCCCGTTAATAACATTTATAGACATTAAAATCTATTCAAATGCGGTTCATGCCCATGTGATATCGACAGCGAGGGGGAGGGGGGAATTTCTCTCGGGATTTTCCAGCCATGTCGTCAATTCCACACAGGGCTACTGCGGGTTCAATATCACCCACCGATTATATTTATCATGTTTGAATAATCCACTGAAATGCAAGCTTAATTACACAACTCAGCACAATGAAGTTTTTGGAAGCAAAACCTTGTTATGTTCAGAGAAGAGGGATACTCACAGAATGTTCAAACATATGAATCTTCTCAGTCGGAAGGACACGGCCTACCAATGAGATTTGCTCATCAAGACGTAAACCCCAACCTTCCAACTCAGTCCGTGCAACTTTATTTCTGTAAAGAATATTGTCAAAATGTTATACATCTGCCCTTAAGTAGTCGAGTTAAGTTCGATTTTCCCCTTGGAAATGGGAAATAGGAGCCTGGTATTTTTTTGTGATAAACCTGCCCAGCGGGAAACCGACGGAGTATCAGATTTTAGGGAAGCCCTTGATAGATTGGAGATACAGTTTCTGTTAATTTCCAGCTAGTGGAGGCATGTTTCAGACACCCAAGGCAGCTAACATGGGTAGCTGGCTGTCCTGAAGGAGAAGGTTTGTGTCAAAGCCTGTCACTACACCACAGGGACCCAAGATGATGCAACGAATCCGGAGGAAAGAATCTTCCCTGAGGATGGCAAAAAGATGCCACAGTATCATTGGTAAAGAAGGAATCTGTTAGCTGGGTGATGGTCCAGCATGTAGACGCCTATGAGATGATACTGAGGTCCACATCTAATGATGGTGCAGATATCTGTGATCATCTGCCAATAGTGTCACAGTATCCTTTAGTACTAGTTCTCAGTCATCTCCAGGTCTCCTCGACTCTGCCCGTAGATTTTGTGCTCAAGATAGTGGCGTAATTCTGCAGCCTCATCGCGTTCTCACTCAAGCGAAACATCGCCGGTGAATAGCTGGAGACGAGAACCGTGCCAGGCGGCAAACAGCTTGCAATGCAAACAGCCTACTCCCCTAGGCAAAATCGGGGTTTCTCCGGAGGGTTGGGAAAAACCAATTCTCATCACTATTTCCATACAATTAACGGGGGTGACCGCATATCCAACGGCCTTTCATCATTCATCAGCCTCCCCAGCATGTGATCACACTGGAGTCGAAAAACGTCAACCTGGAGGAAGGGTTTCTGGGGGGGGGGGGAATTGAAGGAAGAGGGGGTGAACGGAGGATTGGAAGGGAAGGAAGGGGGGGTGAACGCATGGAGAGTTGGGTGGGGGGAATGCTCATGTGAGGGCGGAAAGGTCTCGGTGGGTGGGGGGACTTTGGGGTCACTCGTGCTGCCCGGTGTAGGTCATTGACCTTTTTTCGACACTGGAGGCCAGGCCTCCTGGTCACACTCCCGAAGATTACAGCCGCCGCCACCTCGTCCCGGGCAGCACTGGCTGCCCTGTGACTCACCCTCCAGGACTCTCGGTGGAACAGGACATCTCTCCAGGCCCCCACTGAGTCTAGGAGGCCCCCCATGTCTGCATCGCCGAATCTCGGGGCCGGTCTCCTTGGCCCCAATGTTGCAAGTTGATTGATGTTGGTTGAGCAAGTGCTATTTAAGTGCTGGTCGGCCTTGTTAGCAGGGAGCTAGTGAGCGCAATGCCGATAAATTGGCTGGTGAGCCTTCATTTGCGGCAAAAAGCCTGTGGGGCCTCGTTAACTGGACCAATTAAAGTTATATAGCATTGCCGGATCGATGGGCCGAGCGCCGGGAAGCTCGCAGTAGCTCCCGCTCGCTACCACACATAGAAATCTTTCCGGACAGTCTTGCCCAGTGTCTCGTTTTCCTTCAAGTTCCTAATTCTCTTTTCTGGCCTCCTGGTGCCTGGTGCTCCGTCTGTCCTGTGTAGGTTATTGTTCTCTTCTTCAGTGGCCTCGATTACTGAGGGTGCAACACACACTTCCAGTTGCAGCTTCCTGATGCTGAGATGGAATCCAGATGCCCTTTCCCTTTTTTAATATTTAGATTTCAAAACTGCAGAATCTTTATTTGCACTTAATTTCTCCTTTTCAGTTAATAACAGTACAACAGATCAGTGAACAAAGCAAATATGGCTTCACAGATAATATGGTAATTCTTACTATGAATACACAAAAGCAACACAAAACTGAGAAACCAAAGTAAAATTCCGGGGCTGCATTCTTCGTTACTGTGGCTAAGCGCTGGGGCCAACGGAGAATTCATGGTGCTCCACGATGGGAAAATCGGCACAAATCCCTCACTAATTCCAGTAACGGTGAGGGGCTGGAACTCCTGGGGATCGTGCGGAGAATGGTCAGAGAATGGCCGGGCCCCGGCTGCGTATGCGCAGGGCTGACAAGCTGCAGCCGCGCACGCCTACGTCCCCACCGGTCACGCCGGGAAACATGGCGCCGGCTGTGCTGGACCCTGACCCCACAGCCCACCTCCTGGCCACACCCCCACCAGTAGCAGAATCCTCCCCAGCCAGCAGCACAGATCCCAGCAGAGTGTGGCGGCCCTGAACACTATCCGCAGCCGGTATACCAACTTCCCGACCATTTGGACTACACATGGCCCACGCCATCGGGAACTCGGCCCATCGGGAGCAGATCATCATGGGTGAGCCGACTGATGACACGCCAACGGCACTGCAACTGCACACGTCCCGATTATGCCAATTTAGAGGGGCGGAGCATCACCAACTGCCGTCAACTGCCTGCCCCGATTCCGGCATCGGAAGCCATTCTCCGCCTGATCGCTGATCCCGATTTCAGCGTCGGGCTACAGAGAATCCCACCCCCAATTATTGGGCCATACGCAAGTTTTACCGAATCTGGGGATAGGAAGTCCATAGCAATATTAATGCTGGTCCAGAATCTGACCTTATCTGATCACACCAGGAACAAATTTTGATGTGTATTAATATAGTATTGTTGTAGTTTCCTATTTATGCCACAAGTAGGCCTTACTGAAACAGCCTAAATGGTAATGGTGCTCTCTAGTGGTAAAATATTGGTATTATAGCATTACAATTCAATGTTCTCTGGCCTTTTCACATTATCTGTAATTTTATAATAATTTTCTCAGACCAGACATTTTGTTTGTTCTGATATATTGAATTCGATTTGGCCTATGTTTCTCAATTAATTGCCCCTGATAAGAAATGCCATGCTTACCAGAACTTTAAACCTACTAAGAAAATGTTCTGAACCTAACAGCAGTGAATTCCACAAACAAAATTTTCAAGAATGAACAGAAATCTCTTAATTTGAGGTCACTTTGATGTTTCTGTGGACTTCCAAACAACCTTTCCCATTGCATCAATGACCACACAATGCCTGGCAATGTCAGAAGTGTGTGGTTCCCCTGAACTGGCAGAGTTCTCAACTCTGGTTTCTTCCCCAATCTGTGTTGCAACTTTAATTTAAAGGATTAAGCTCTTTCAACTTTCAAAAAGCTTTTTACTTACTTTTTAAATTCTCTCATCTTCATGATTTGCCCCAGACATTACCTTCACCTCCATTCAACTGGCCTGACACAGACAACCGCTAAACTCCAGCCACCTCCAGGAAAATTCTGAAGTAGTGGGAAACGGGCTTTTGATAAGTCTGTAGCGAGTTTGATTATCTTATAATAAGTGCAGGTGAGTTCTGAGGTCCATGCTCTATTCCGCCGACGTGAACGCCGGGAAGGATGGTAACGGAGATGGGAATACTTTTTACTTGCCAGTCTGTTCCAGGATAGGAAAATCCAGTTCATTGTCATTGGTGGTAGTGGTAGGGCAGAAGGGTGGGACTAATTGGATCCTACCTTCAAAGAGTGACACAAACATGATGAGCTGAACGTCTCCCTTCTGCGCTGCATCATTCTATAATTCCCTATGATTCTAAGGATATTCCCTATGAATTAGCCATGCTGAATTACAATTGCTTTCTCTTACTCTAACTACTGTTTCAATATGGTGCATCCCCTGTGGCTCCAGAAGAGGCAGAGACAGAGCCAGGCTGCTTATATTGCTGTTCCCACTGATGAGAATGGGATCGGAAAGATCCCGGCGCGAGCCGAAAGCAGGCCATGGGAGGTGCAGAAAAAAATCCTAATATTTCAGGTCAATCACATTTGATCAGAGTGCTTGTGCTCACTTGTGAACTATGAATCACCAGGTGCAAACTTCATTACCTGTTTAATTGGTAAAATTATAAGTAAGATTATAACTAAGTTATCATATTGATATTTTACATTTCAATGAACAAAGAAAAGTACAGCACAGGAACAGGCCCTTCGGCCCTCCAAGTCTGTGCCGACCATGCTGCCCGTCTAAACTAAAATATTCTCCACTTCCTGGGTCCATATCCCTCAATTCCCATCCTATTCATGTATTTGTCAAGATGTCCCTTAAATGTCACTATCGTCCCTGCTTCCACCACCTCCTCCGGCAGCGAGTTCCAGGCACCCACTACCTTCTGTGTAAAAAAACTTGCCTCGTACATCTTCTAATGTACAAAATGCACAAAACATTATTAGTTGCTCGGGGATTCTCTTGTGTGAGTTTGGCTTGTTCTTCCAAATTTATATTTAGAAATGAAGCTAAACATTTGTCCTCTGAACCATCTTTTACCTCTGAATATTATCTATCAGATCATGAAGTCGCTGCTGCCTTTTCTGAGGTGTCAGCTGTGTTTCTGCGGCCAGATCCTTCATTATTCGAAAATCAGAGCGTGCTTGGTTACTTAGCCCTGTGGAAAGAGGTTTGACAAAATGAATCAATATTGTTATTTGCACAAGTGAAATTAAACACAATTAGAATTTCATTTCACTGCAGCCTGTTCTGGTGACATCAACCATGGGGAAGCTGCTCCACTCCACATGGCGGGCACACCTGAGAGCAATGCTAATGACAGCTGATTCCAAGAAATGATACAGCAAATTGTAGATGATTTTAAAAGCCTGGTGAAATATTAATCCTTTCGTTCATTGAATTAAAAACTTTTATAGGGCCACTTAACCAAACCTTGTTTGTTAGTCCTCACAACCAAGTCAGTTCTCTCTCTTCTCACTCCAAATGCAGCTTTTTCTAAACAGAAAATTGATCGCTCTGGAACAGATTGATATTGATGCAAAAAGGAGTGATGATAGCTCTCAGCTGGCAAGAAAGCCTCTGAGGTTTTGGAAGGACCCCAGGGTAACATGAGAACTCATCCACTGAGAGGTTTGAGATGGTTAAAAGGAAGACCTTGGAGGATTTAATCACAAGGATAATAATTTTACATTTAATGCATTGGAAGGTTACAAATGCAGTGATAAATTGCAAATACAGTAGGCACTGAAGTGGAATTTTGACAATGGTGTGACACTGGACAACTGCTATGCAGAATCTATCGATAATCTTTAGTACATAATTCCACATGTTTCTCACACATAGGCAGTCATTATGTTAGTGCTCAATGTTTAGAATTTAGAAAGTGTCAACTGTCATTTAGTGTATATCTATCTCAATTTTTGTACTAATACTCAGTTCATTCACCTCCATGTCCATAACATCACTTGACTTTGTCCCTTACTCAACTCATCTGTTGCTGAAATCCTCATTCAAGTTTTTGTTAACTCTAGACTTGACTATTCCAACACACTCCTTGCTGGTATCCCACATTAAACCCTCAGTAAACCTGAGGTCACTGAAGACTCTGCTACCCATATCCTAACTCACACCAAATCCCATTCACCTGTCATCTCATGTCATCCATAGAATCCCTACAGTGCAGAAAGAGGTCCACCAAGTCTGCACCAACCCTCTCAAAGAGCACTACACCTAGGCCCATTTGCTCACTCTATCCCTGTAACCCCATGAATTGATCATAGACAATCCACCTAGCCTGCACATCTTTGGACACTAAGGGGCAATTTAGCATGGCCAATCCACCTGACTATCGCATCTTTGGATTGTGGGAGGAAACCAGAGCACCCGGGAGAAACCCATGCAGAAACAGGAATCCACACAGTCACCCAAGGCTGGAATCAAACCTGTGAGGTAGCAGGTAGCAGTGCTAACCACTGTGACACCGTGTGACATCCCCCACCTACAATGATTCCTGGTCACGCAAATCCTCGCGTGCAATTTAACGAAACAGAGTTCCATGATGGGTGGGATTAGTGGGATGTTTCCTGGCACTTCCAGCTCTGGGTACGACCCTGCCATCAAATAGGACTCTGTTATTTTTTCGGGCCTCGGCAGGGTACGGCACGTTGAGGCCGCATTTATCTTAATTTCCTGCACTCAGTGCAGGCAGAGATTGGGGTGCCATAAACGCAGCCCCCCCCCCCCCCCCCCCCCAAGCACCTCAATGTACCTGTTGGGGGGTCCTTGAGCCCTGCCAGCGCGACCTGGTGTCCCGTTGGCAGTACCAAGGGTCTGCCTCACTCGGGGGTCTCCATTCGCCAGGGAGACCTGCCCAGTGCCATTCCGCCTGGTCCCCAATTGTGGAGACCAGTGCAAAACGGTGCCCATCTGGGGTCTCCACTTCTGTGCCTTCTGTATTTGCAAGGCTGTTAGATCCCAGGGGCTGGTTAGCTCTAGCGACGACATATTTAAGTATGCCTAACTGCACACTTAAATATGCATATTTAGGTCCCACCCACAAATACAGGATCTAGATCACCACATATTGCGAGATCCCATTAGAACTCGCAAGGCTTGGCAAGTCAGGTAAATCTCACAAGAGACCTCTCGCGAGATTTACTGGCCCATCACATCCCATGTTGGACACGATAAGGCTGTTAGATCACGTCCCTTGTTTTAAATCCCTCCATCATGCCTCACCTCTTCAGAACACCATAATCGCTGTAGCCCATCAACCATCTGAGGTATCACCTCGAATTCTCGTCTATTGAGTGTCCTCAATTGTAGTATCTCCAGCATTAGTTGTTGTAGCTTCTGTTGCCTCGGCCCTAAGCTTTAGAGTTCCTTCCCTGTACTTCCCTTCCTAGCTTTTCTCCTTTAATTCACTCCTTCAAAAGAACCACTTTGGTCAAGCTCTTGGTCACCGATTCTGATGTCCCAGTCAGTGGCTCAGTGACGTATTCTATTTGCTCCTGCAAAGTACCTCAAGGCATTTTATTACGTTAAAGTTGCTATGTAAAAATAGTTACTATCAGCTACACTTTTCAAAAATAAAGTTTGAATTTCTGGTGCCTAACCTCCCAAATAATCACAATACAATAAGTGACCAGATTTATTTTGCCTGCCTTTCTGTTATGAAAACTGACAATAGGCCAGCACAAAGGTAGACAGATCAGTTTAAAACTGGACAACCAATGGCAGATTCAGACGTAACGAGGATGTGATAAGTAAGTATACTGTATTTACAGCACTCATGCGAAAAATAGCCTTTTGGATAGAGATTTTTTGTTACCTGTGAGAAAGCAGAACTCTGGAATGAGGTGAGCTACACGTGGAGCGACATCTTTGACATCATTTTTACTTTTTAACTGGCTGACTAACATAGGTTGATTCAGGTCAGTGATGGAGGCATCGTATTGCTGTGCAGATAAAAATTAAAGGCGCTATCAAACCAAACATGTTCATTGTCAAAATAAACATGTAAAGGGTGAAATTCACGACAGGGTATTGCGAAATGGTTGATAGCAAATTTCAGTCTGTTTCATATAACTACTGATTTTGATAATTTCACTTCTACCTTCTTTTAGCTTATTTACACAAGAGTAACATGTTCATATTCAATGACTTTCTTCTTCGAGGTAGCTTCCTGAATGTGCACCAGTAATGAGGAACTTTGCCCACTCTCAAGGTGCATCAGAAAATCAACTTTGCTGTCCATAATTTACTGTCCATTTTAATGAAAATATAATGACAGTTCACCCATGGTTTCCAATATATGCTGGCAACAGGCAAGGTCTCTTGTTGCCGGTATATATCTGGAAATTGTTGTTTCTTTGTTTTCAGTAAAAACGATTTTGAGCTAAACTTATATTTTAACCAGCAGCAAAGGTGGGTGGCACATGGGTAGCACTGTTGCTTCACAGCACCAAGGTCCCAGGTTTGATTCCCAGCTTGCATCACTCTCTGTGCAGAATCTGCGTGTTCTCCCTGTGTCTGCGTGGGTTTCCTCCGGGTGCTCCAGTTTCCTCCCACAAGTCCCGATAGACGTGCTGTTAAGTAATTTGGACATTCTGAATTCTCCCTCTGTGAACCTGAACAGGCGCTGGAATGTGGCGACTAAGGGCTTTTCACAATAAAACTTCAATGCAGTGTTAATGAAAGCCTACTTGTGACAATAAAGATTATTATTATGGACATCAGTTTTTAAACAATAGTTGAAAAACAATTTCATATCTATGTGAACTCAACTAAATATCTCATGAAATACCGATTTAAATAATGCTGGAACAAACAAAAGATAATGAAACAACCTATGATGACAAAAGCCGTAAGGGGGACATACTTCAAAATACTAAGATCCTGTCACGTGATTTGAAAAGTGTCTGACGTTAACAATGTTTCATCCATCTTAAGGGCCTAAAACAGGCATAAAATACCAATTTGTCAGTGCAGGTGCCTTTTGGCCACCTGAAATGAGCATAAACCCCATTTTGGTATTGAGCTCCTGTGTGAAACCCAGACTTCTAAATTTGTCAGTCGTTGAGAAGCATAAGCTATGAATGGTATTTCCAAACCTACAGATTCCTAAGCGGTGACTCCTTTCAGGGGACTACTGAAGGAAGCTTAAAAAAGGTCTAAAATGTGGAAAATGTAAGTATTATCTTAAGTCAGAGTGTTTATCCTGGCTACACTAAAACACTATACGCCAAAATCAGCCTGCTCTGACCCTCCTGCCAATAATGGTGCCTGCACCCCTTATTCCACACCAACCTCGCCACTCTTTCCCCACCGTCCCTCCCCAAAACAAACTTGATTGGGGTCTCAGTCGCTGCACAGGTCTACATTTTGTAAAGCCTCGCTAGACAAGCTGCATCGAGGCTCCTGATCTGCACATGCAGCTTGCTTGATTTATTCTGAGGATAAATTTATGAGCCTTTAGGCCTTGTTCCTGCGACAAATTTGGAGTACTTAGGAATTTAGGCCTCAAGAATATATTACACTGCTTGTCGATCTATTCCACACTTGATGAACAGATCTTTGCTCTGACTTTTAGCTCCATTGTGGCCTGTGAATGCACATATGAATAAGGAACAGCAAGAGGCCATTCGACGCTCAAGCCTGCTCTGTCATTTGATAAGTTCATTGCTGATCTGATTGTGGCCTCTGTCGTGATATGCAAACATGCAACCAATGAACACTCAGAATAGGACACAACTAATGGGCAGAGGTGGCATCACAAGGTGGTATGACATAAACACTATAAAAGGGATGAGGCACTCACACCCTGCCTCTTTCCACAGACAGACATCTAGAGAGTTAGACAGGGTTGATCAGCAGCATCACACCCCAGCACGTGGCTTAGAGCAAGCTGGTACAGTTAGACTGAGTTACTACAGTTAGATTAGCAGAGAGTCGAACTCATTTGAGAACTGTGTTAATAGTTCAATAAACATGTTGAACTCATTTCAGAGTCTGGAGCGTCCTTTAGTTAAGACTGCATTAAGTAGCAGCCTGTGTTATGCGAAGCAGCATAACACAACAGCCTCAACCCTACTTTCCTGCCTACCCTCTAATACCTTTGATTCCTTGTCAATCAAGAATCTAGCTAACCCAGTATTAAAAATATTCAATGATGCTGCCTCCAATACTCTTGGGTGAAGAGAATTCCACAGATGAATGACCCTCTTGAGAGAAAAACTCATCTTAAAATGGTGTTAAATACGGTCTGCAACATCATGCCTGCAATCTGCTTTGTGCCTCCATTTTAGATTTCCTTTCACTTCAGGTAAAAAAACAGGACATGCTGGAAATACCTGGCACATCTGGCAGCAGCATCTGTCGAGGGAGGAACAGACTTAACAACTGGGTTCTACTGGCTCACATGTAGCAGGAAAGGAGATGGACTGGGAAGCCGGATCGGGTGACTCCCCATCACCGTCAAACTCTGCCAGTCTAAGGGTCCAGAGCTGTCCGCCCCCTTCTGGGGCTCGCAGTGCGAGAGGCCCACACACTGTCCTTAATTGGAAATTGCCACGATTATGCTGCTGCTGGCAAATGTGGGCTCAGACTTAGTTTTCAGGCCAACGTCAGGGTCCCGAAGCCTGCGATAAAATTTAGCCCACCGTTTCAGGTTTGTGATCTTTCAGTAGAACTAGTTCCTGAAATGTTAACTTTTCTTTCCCTCTCCACAAATGCTGCCAGACTTGCCTAGTATTTTCAGCATTTTCTGTTTTATTTCAGATTTCCATCATCTGCAGTATTTTGTTTTTGTACTTCTTCTATTTCATGTGCTACTTTACTACGCCTGATTATTGTTATCTATCTTCCCCGTCAAAATTTTTGATTTTTCCAAAAGCTGAAATAATTGCTGGCCCCATGCTTTAATCGCGTTCAAATGATAAATTTCTTTGCTTGCCCATCGTTGGACAAGCTCACTTCTGATAGCCAAATCTGCGCAGGAAACTATGAATAAATATGCAGATAATGTCATCATGGAAAACTGTGTGCATTGAACGTATTGTATTTCTGACCAGCAGCAGGCATTCTCAAATGAACTTTGCATAATCAAAAAAGTTATCCTTACTTGTCACATCTCTAGAAAATGAATTTAATACAAAATGATAATTATTTTGTTCAACAGTTTGAAATTCATGTCCATTGAAAAACAACGTAGATTTAGCTCACACATAATACACTTATCCATTACCCTTCCTTCTTTGTTTAGTTTTTCTCCATTGGTATAGAGCTTGAACAATCAAGCAAACCTTTTAAGTCTCTTGATAACACCATAAAGCATATGGATAAGTTATATTACCAGCAAAATTCACAAACAAGCTCCTCATTTATATGACCCCTTTATTGACCTCGCAGATCAGAAAATGTACCTTATTTTACTTATGGTTCATTTTTCCCACCTGTGAATAATAGTCAATATAAGTAATCTCAGTTCCATCAGCCTTTTTGAATGCGTTGGTAGGTTTCACAGACCAGTCAATATCATCAATTCGATATGTTTTGTTATTGTACCTATGAGACGGAAACAGTGCATTACTCTTTTTACCTTTTTAAAAAGAAAACGATGGTCTAGATTTTCATTTAAGCTGTGCCCCTTCTCAGCATAATTCAACAAAAGGACAGTAAGTTTTTTTACCAACTCCTATGCTCGTTCTCCACTGGCCACTGCCACCACTGGCATCATTGCTGAGCTGATATTGAGCATATCTGTCCAAATAGGGGTGCGCACATAATAACATACAAATTTCAGAAAAACACCACCTTTCTCATTATTTATACCGTAGCAATGCTGTGATGTGGAGATGCCGGTGTTGGACTGGGGTGAGCACAGTAAGAAGTCTTACAACACCAGGTTAAAGTCCAACAGGTTTGTTTCAAACATGAGCTTTCGGAGCACTGTTCCTTCCTCAGGCGAATGCTGGACAGAGGAGGCTTGCTCATCCTGAAATCCAGTGTAAGTAAAAAAGGTGGAAGAGTTCTGTCAGATTATAATTGCCATACTGCTTAGGATCTTTAAACTTGGAAGTTTTGTATTTCTTCAAATATCTGCACTTAGGAAAATGGCTATGCAATACAGTAGCAGACCTCCAGGCCATTCCCTGGATAGTACAAGTCTGGGGTCAAAAGCCAGGATCGAGATACATCCAAAACGTGGACAGAAATCTTACTCTTCTTATCTCCACTATCACACCAGCCAAATGGAAAGTGTAATTTTCATCTGCAACAATACATGTTAATGTTTTTAAGTCTATAGGACTGAAATTGTGTTGAATCTCTGCTCTGAAAGCAAAGGAGCCCAACAGCAGTCATTCCAATTTCTACAATACTACAATATCAACTTAGCACTAATAACAGCGAACAAGAACTTAACAAGATACCCACAAAATCCTAATATTTTGATTTTATCAGCTGCATTTCAGATTTTCAAAGGACATTAATTTGCCTTGACACTAACCTGAAAGCTTTCACTAAAAATGGTGATTGGCATTGTTCACAATTAATCACTGCACTAGTTGCTCAACTCTGAAGAATTACAGTTGCATTTTTATGTGTGAAATATCCACTGAGTTTTCTCTTACAGGAATTACAACACTGCAGGTATAATTTATGAAATCGCAACCAACATCAAAAGGAAAACTTCGAACCCAGAACCTTTTACTACAACTACAACTAACTGATGAATTATGAGATAGCAGTACCAGAAATGCTGCAATTCAGCTGGACTTATTAGTTACAATTTCAGCAACTGAGTGAGAAAGTTGCTCCACTAATAATTACAAGGATTACAATTTCTGTTTGGTTTTGATTTTCTTCTTTGTAGTCATAATTTTTTAATCAGTGTAATTTAAAAAATATTTTTATCTTTGTTGTTATTCTGACTATCACTTCAAAATAAAATGATAAACACTTGCATGCCAAGCAGCATCATACTGTTCCACCTTTCTATTTTGAACCAACTTTTTTCTTTACCTTGTAAGGACAATGAATCCCACTAATTCCCTCATACAGGTATCAATGAAACGCTGATCACCAATTCTGTTGTACAGCTCAGTCATGAAGTCCAACACTGTTTCACTGCGTAGAACCTTATGGGTTACATCAACAGACAGTAAGATCTTGGTCTCATATCTCAAGATCGAAGTGGAGAAACCTGGCCATAGAGTCAACCTGAAATTAGAAAATATATAAAATTTAAATACCCTCTTAACAATAATACTATAGTATTGAGAGCAATCCTAAGTTTGATTGTTTTAGGATAAAAGAGGAAGAAAACTCAAAGATGACTGGATAGAAATCTGGGGCTGGATTCTCCATTTCAGGGACTATGTCCCCACGTCGTTGCGAAATCTGTGGTCTTTTATGCCAGGAAAACTGGCGTCAAAAGTTCACAGATTCACAGTCTCGCAGGGCACCAGCAGGCAGCTGCCGTGGATCTCGAAGCTCCAGCTGCCGATACGGCCTCCCGCACTTCATGGCCTCCAGTGGCCACGCCGTGCTCCGTGGTGGACTCAGCCCACGGACCTGGACCGCCGTAATAGTACCCCCAATCGGCCGCTCGCCCGACCCGGACCGCCCGCACACATAGGCCCCAGACTTGAATGAGGCCCCCCCACTCTGCCCTCTAATCGAACCCTGGTCCCTGGCGCTGTGAGGCAACAGTGCTAACCACTGTGCTACCGTGTGGCCACTGCCGGCATCGGGATCCTCCGTCCCTGCAGCTACCCAATGGGGTTTCCCATTATGGCCATCCCCATGCCATTGGGAAATCCGCTGGCGTGAGTGCACTGCCGGCAAAGTGGAGGATCCCGCTGACGGAGAATCCTGCACAGCATGTTTCAGAAACTTGAGAAACAGTTTGGAATTTGAACATTTTCTATTGATTGTACCTGGTTTCTCTGTCTGTATTCTACCATCTGGCAGCAGCTCCGTTAGGTTCAGTTCCTACTTCTCTATTGGGACATTTCACTCTTAGCTGATCACCGAATTGTTCCTGCTGGTCTCATGCTGCTCTGAATACTGTTCCCATGACACTAAACTCTCTCTGCTTTATTGCTGGACAGGGACCGTGGAACGTACTGCTGGCATGGATAGCGCCAGCCAACAATGCCTCTGGCAGCAGGGTCAGGGCCAGAGGTCCCCACAGTGTCTGGCACCGATGGGGCCAGGGCTGCAGAAGGCAGAGTGCTAGAAGGAACAACTAGATGTGGGGATGGGGAAGGAAGCAAACGGGGCAGGATCTGCAGTATAGACCGGGGCCACCATGTAGCCTGGTGGACCTGGTTGGGCTCAGGAGTATGCACCATGCTAACATGTCTGACTTTCATCCCCACCCAGGACCCTCAAATCCCCTCAAGCATTCTCCATCCTTGCGTGTCCTACCTTCTCTCAGAGTGCCATCCAGCGAGCCAGTTATGCTGACAAACCTTGTACATTCATCCCCAGCCACATTAGGAACCACTAGACGCCAGACCTCTGCTGGGAACATTAGGGAGATGGTGCTCAGCTACCCTCCGCTGATCCACACACTTACCCTTTGGTCGCAAGAAGATTCACAGTGCACAAGGCCTACTCTTTATTGTTTGATTGTTGGCAGCTGCTTCTAACGTACTTTAGAAATTTAGAACAGTACAGCACAGTACAGTACTGATGCTCCTAGAGTTCAGGCACAGTGTTCAGGCATCTATGTTTGCTGGACATACAGTGCACTGATCATCCTATGGTACATGGCACGTGTTCCCTTGAGGAGGCTCATAAGAGTTGAGGAGCGTGAAGTGCTATCACAACTAAGGCTACTTCCTCATTTGAAATAGCCTTCAGCTATGAAGCTAGAGGTCGCTCACAGTCAAAGGGAGTGAAATTGAACTTCAAAATAGAAGCCGCAGCAGATCTCTGAGCTGGAAGTGTTTGGTAGGACAGGCAGACAGCAGCTGTGGTTGCTCCTGTTATGGATCTCCACAATATTTAAAGGTGGTTTGAAGACCTCACAGTTGCAAAGCCCCTCACCCACCCCAGCCCAGGGGTGACCATCCACACCCCCGACCTCGAGTGCTTCAACCCCCTGACCAAGCCCAACCCCCTGAGGAGTTCCACCCACCCACTCCCCGAGTGCACTGGGCAATAGGGAGAGAAAAGAGCTAGCGTATCAAGTCCGATGACTCTTTGTCAAAGCTTTACAACGGCATGGTTGGCGGGGCATGCGTCGGTTGGGGGCTGCTCTTTGTGGTCCCGCGGTCCCCCCCCCCCCCCCCCCGGTGATTCTCCATGCGCGATGGCCCGCGTGGCCACCGAGATAGGCCAGTCCCGCCGGCGCCGTTCACGTGTAGTCCTACCTGGCGGGACTTCGGCATTCATCCTGCGGCGGCGGCGGGGGGGGGGGGGGGGGGGGGGGTGGGGGGGGGGGGGGGGGGGGTCCCGACCCCGGGGTGGGGGCCTCCACCGTGGCCTGTCCCGCGATCGGGGCCTACCAATCGGCAGGCCGGCTTCTCCTGGCGGGGGCATATGTTCCTCCGTGTCGGGCCCCTGTAGCTCTCCGCCATGTTGTGTCGGGGCTGGCGCGGAGAAGAAATCTAGTGCACATGCGCAAGTTCGCGCCAGTCGTCGCGTGAATTCGCGCAGGCCGTAACGCGCATGCTCAGACCAGCGGCACCCGTTTGACGCCGGTATCGGCAGCTGGAGCTGTATGAGTCGCTCCAGTGCCATGCTGGCCCAATGTGGGGTGCAGGACTGCTGCTCCAAGGGGCTTGTTGACACCATCGTAAAACGCGTTTACAACAGCGTCAGCACTTACCCTCGGGATCAGAGAATCCCGTCCAGGTTTTCTCAAATCACCTGTGTGCGAAGTGTAGTAACCAATAGGGGTAAAATTCTACAAAATACAATCACTGACTATTTCTAATCAAGAAAGGAAAAAGCGTTTATTTTCTAATAACAGTACAGTAATTCACTATGGTTCACAAAGTCATAATATTACCAATATTGCAGAAGATTAGGTCTATAATCAAATAAATGTCCTACCGATGTTGAGGAATCTGAATTGGAGTTGATGGATTATAAAAGTTTCGCCCAATTTGGTACATTGACAGCATTTTCAGAACCCTATTTAAAAACATAAGTGTTTCAAATTTTTTATTTATGTAAAAGCTTGGCCTATTGTACAGAGAAATAATTTTACTTGCATTATGAATGAATTCATTTGGTTTTCTTTGGTTGTTTCAAACGCATTTTATTCAAACTTGTATCAAAGTAGGTTACAGCAAATAAACACCTCAGGAAACATTTTTCCCAACAATCAACTATAGTTTGTACAGATTTTCCTCCTTTTTCCGCCACTCCAGCAACAGCCGTCACCGTGCAATCAGAGAAGCGAAGCCCATGACATCGGCCTTCCTCCTCTCCATGAGCTCCGCCCAAATATCGCCACCAAAGAGTCCGGGTCCACTCCGTCCTCCACTATCCTGGCTAAGACCGCGAACACTCCCGCCCAGAATCTTCCCTATTTTTCACAACCCCAAAGCATGTGTGCATGATTCGCTGGCCCCCGCCCACACCTCTCACACTCATCTGCTACCCCCTGAAAGAACCCACTCATTCTCGCCCAAGTCATATGCACCCTGTGCACCACCTTGAACTGTATCAGGCACATCCTTGCACAAGAGGAGGTCCCATTTACCCTTCGCAGTTCCTCACTCCATATTCCCCAATTGATCTCCATTCCCAACTCCGCTTCCCATTTCTCCTTGATCTTCACCACCCGCTCGCCTCCCTGCTCCCCCAGCCACTTATATATATCCCCAATTCTTCCCTCTCCACATCCGGAAGCAGCAGTCGCTCCAGCAAGGTGTAACCCAGCAATCTAGGGAACCCCTTCCAGACCTTTCGTGCAAAGTCCCTAACCTGCAGATACCTGAACTCACTACCCCTCGGCAGCTCTACCCCCTCCCTTAGCTCCTCCAGATTGGCGAACCCTTCTTCCAAATACAAATCCCTCACCCTGACCAGCCCCACTTCCCTCCACCTCCTGTACACACTATCCATCCCCCCCAGCTCAAACCCATGATTCTCGCACAGCGGCGTTAGCACTAACATTCCTTTCACCCTAAAATGCCTCCTCAGCTGATTCCATATCTTCACCGTGGACTGCACCATTGGGCTCCCTGAATACCTACTCGGATCCATTGGCAATGCTGCCGTCACCAGAGCCCTCAAACTAAACCCCGAACAAGATTCCTCCTCCATCCTAACCCACTGTACCCCTTCTCCATCCCGCCCACCCCCCCGCGCCTTGTCCACATTCGCCGCCCAATAATAATGAAGCATGTTTGGCAATGCCAACCCCCCCCTGCTGCCTCTGCCTCTGTAGCAGTGTCCTCCCCACCCTCGGCACATTCCCCGCCCATACATAATCAGAGATGATTGTGTCCACTTTCCAAAAAAGGCCTTTGGTACAAAGATCGGGAGAGCCGGAAAGATAAACAAGAACCTCGGTAAATATTCATTTCCGCCACTTGGACCCTCCCCACCAATGTTAAGTACAGTGTATCCCACCTCTTAAGATCCTCCCTGACCTCCTCCACCAGCTTTGTTAAGTTCCACTTATGGAGCCCCTTCCATTCCCTCGCAATCTGAATCCCCAAATACCTAACCTATCCCTCGCTACTATAAATGGCATACCCCGAAATTAGCCCGCTGTGCCAGCTCATTCACCAGGAATACCTCGCTTTTCCCTACATTAGGCTTGTATCCCGAGAACCCTCCAAACCTCCCCAACAGGCCCATAATCCTTCCCATGCTCTACAATGGATCCGAAACATACAGCAGGAGGTCATCGGCATAGAGTGACACCCGATGCTCCCTCTGTCCCTCATTATCCCCCGCCACTCTGTTGAGCCCCTGAGAGCCATCGCCAATGGCTCTATAGCCAGCGCAAACAGCAGCAGCTATAGCAGGCACCCCTGGCTTGTGCCCCTGTGTAAGTCAAAGCTTTGTGAGCTCATATCATTCGTCCTCACCCTCGCTCTTAGCACCACATACAGCAATCGCACCCATGCCACAAATCTCAGCCCAAACCCAAACCTTCCCAAAACTTCGAACAAGTACCACCACTCCACCTGATCAAATGCTTTCTCCGCGTCCATGGACACCACCACATCCGGTACCAGAGCTCTCGACTGATTCACCACCACATTCAACAGCCGTCTTATATTATTCGCGAGCTGCCTGCCCTTCACGAAGCCTGTTTGATCTTCTGCAACCACCCCTGGGAAACAATCCTCCATCCTCCCCGCAACAACTTAGCCAATACTTTCACATCCGTGTTCAATAGTGATATGGGTCTATATGACCCACATTCCACCAGATCCTTCCCTTTTTTGGGATTAGTGTGATTACTGCCTGCTTCATCGTCTCTGACAATTTCCCCTTCTCCAGTGCTTCATTAAACGCCCCCAACAGATGTGGTGCCATGTCTGCTGCAAATTTCTTATAAAATTTTGCCGGGTACCCATCTGGTCCAGGGGCCTTCCCCAACTTCATACCCCTGATACTATCCAGCACCTCCCTCAGCCCCAGAGGCTCCTCCAACACCTGCCTCATTGCTTCCTCCACCTGGGGAAATTCCAGCTTGTCCAGAAACCACCCCATGTCCCCCTCCTCTCCTCCTGGGTCTGCCTCATAAAGTCCCTGGCAATACTCTCTAAATGACTCATTTATCTTTCCTGGCTCTGACACCACATCCCCAGCCCCAGTCCGGATCTTCAATATTTCCCTGGATGCAGCCTCCCTCCGCAGCTGGTGTGCCAGCATGCGGCTCGGCTTCTCCCCATACTCGTATTGCACCCCTCTTGCCCAATGCAGTTGCCCTACCACCCTCTCCGTTGTCAGGCTGCCAAATTGCCCCTGCAATGTTTTCCTCCTTGCCAATCCCTCCACAATGGGCACCCTCGAATATTCTCTGTCCACCTCCACTATCTCGCTCACTAGACGGTCATGTTCCACCCTCCTTTCCTTATTCGCACGAACCGTAAATGAGATAATTTCTCCCTGGACCACTGCCCTCAGTGCTTCCCAAAAATTGCCCGCCGACACCTCCCCATTCTGATTGAACTCCACATAATCCCTAATCGCCAACCGCACCTTATCACAAAAACCTCCATCTGCCAACAACCTCAAGTCAAACCTCCACCCCGGCCTCTGCTCTCATCCCGTACTGAACCGAATATCCAGCCAGTGCCGTGCATGATCCGAGATAACTATCCCCGCATACTCTGCCCACTCCAATCAAAATCTCCCGACTCACTACAAAGTAATCAATCCTCGAATATACCTTATAGACGTGTGAAAAAAAGGAATACTCCCTTCCCCCTGGGTTCTGAAAGTGCCATGGATCCACCATACCCATCCTCTCCATAAACCCCCCCCAGCTCCCTTGCCATTTGTACCCTGCCCATCGACCTGGGGCTTGATCTATCCACCCTCGGCTCCAGGACACAGTTAAAATCTCCTCCCATGATCAACTGGTACGTGGCCAAATCTGGGATTGCTGTAGCAACACCCTCATAAAACCCACATCATCCCAATTTGGGGCATATATATTTACCAACACTACCGGTGTCCCTTCCAATACCCGACTCACAATCACATATCTCCCACCTGGATCCCTCACCTCCTTCGCACTCACTAATCCCATTTGTTTGCTCATTAAATTCACCACATCCCTCGATTTCGAATCAAACCCCGAGTGAAAAACCTGCCCAACCCACCCCTTCCTTAACCTAACCTGGTCCTTCACATGGAGGTGTGTCTCCTGCAAAAAGACCACCCCCGCTTTCAAGCTCCCGAGGTGCGCGAACACCCGCAACCTTTTAACCGGCCCATTCAGTCCCCGGACGTTCCCCGTTACCACCCTTACCGGAGACTTGCGCCTCCAATTCCCTCTACCGTCTGTCATCTTCCCCACTTAACTCCTGTCCCTTAATGAATTCATTTGTATACATTGACGAAAAGTTCAAAATGTTTTCAACTTTGGAACCAGAAGATTCTTATTATCTATTTGTCTTCTGGCAATTCCATTAAAAAGATTATTGAGAATACAAAACATCCTGGGCAGCAGAGGTTGTCAGTTGAATTTATGCCTCGTGTACCGGATTCGATATACCAGTTGCACTCAGATTCTTATTTTGACTGGGCCTTTAAATTCCAGGTGGAATTCCAGGAGTAAACTATCACTCAAGTAAGGTTATTAATCCCAGAGGATATTGATTACCTTCTCTGTTCCAGTGGGAGCTGAAGTGTTTACAGCTCACGTCGGCATTTAGAGTGCTACATTCTGCCTTACAGGATTGGATTAGCTTGAGCTGGGGCAGGTGCCATTGATGCATCCTTGCAGATGCCAGCAGCCTAACCTGGCTATAAAGGTGGCCCTGCCAACTGTCATTTATTTCCAAAATTTGAGAATGAGTCTCCTGCCTTGGGTGAAGCAGGCATGAGTTCCATGTTGCTAGCTTAAATAGACTGGAACAGGATCCCAAGAATGGCCACACACCAGTACTTAAGTAAGTATGGACTGGGAGTATACAATGCTCCAGGGTACACAATTGTGTGCATATTGTAATGGTTTTGAAATGCAGAAAGCATCCATGCTCCAGAAAAATAAGCACATAGGTGACACCTTCTTTGTGCCCAAGATGTTCAGTGAGCCTCAATGGGAAAACACATCTGGGAGCCTGTGAACAACTGTTTCCTAATTTCCAAATATCGTTTGATTACTCCAATCAATGTTATGCAATTTATTTTATATCACTGAGAATTAACTCACTTTTTAATTGTGATATTGAAGAACTGGATGCACATGGGAGAATCCTGTGGAAACTCACTGGTCAGAGTTATTACTATATTAACTATCTGGCCATTTTTCATCATGCTTGTCACTTTCGTAACCTAAAATAAGATATGAGTTTAGTAGAGCATTTAAAAGCAAGTGAAATAAGACCCGCAATGTTCTTTACCTCGGAGAGCTACCTTACAACCTGAGACAAAATAAAATGCTTTACCTCTGTTTTGATGACCACTGGTGCACGCTGGAAGTACTGATACGAGAACTAAGGTACCAGAGGGCCTCACAACAAAAACTGAACAGTATTTCTCCTTGGAAGCACTGGGAACACTAAACAAACATGGGCTGGGAAATTCCTCAGACCTGTTCCTG
The DNA here is from genome assembly GCF_902713615.1 of Scyliorhinus canicula. Lineage (NCBI taxonomy): Eukaryota > Metazoa > Chordata > Chondrichthyes > Carcharhiniformes > Scyliorhinidae > Scyliorhinus > Scyliorhinus canicula. Next base: position 94,095,881 of record NC_052159.1, on the reverse strand, counting down.
CTCTGCCATGTGTATGTATTTAAGCAGGCTTTTTGAACTTCTGGTAAAGTAAAGCCGGCAGGTCGTCAGCAGCTTTGTGGAATTTGCAAGATAAAAACAAGAACAAAATGATGAGAAAGAGAATTTTTATTAAGTAGTGGTGAGCAAGAAGATGGGAGAGGGAAAATTAAACAAGAATGAGAGGCATTGAAGAGATAAGAGGGCAACAAGAATGTAGCGGCACAGATGCTTTTGCAGAATATCATCAGGGGAGGTGCAGGCATAGTGGTATTGTCGCTGGACTAGTAATCCAGAGACCCAGGGTAATGATCTGGGGACCTGGATTCAAATCCGTGGTGAAATTTAAATGCAATAAAATATAATGATGGGCATGAAACCATTGTTGTAAAAACCCATCTGGTTCTGCCATCTTGGGCCTTGACTGACCTACAACCGCTCCAAAAACACAGCATCCGAGGGACAACTGCTAACCTATCTGACATCCGGGGGCTTGTGCCAAAGTTGGGAGAGCTGTTTCACAGACTAGTCAAGCAACAGCCTGACATAGTCAAACTCATAGAATCATACCTTATAGATAAGGTCCCAGACACCACTGTCACCATTACCACGTACCGTCCACCAGCAGCTAGTGAATCAGTACTCCTCCATGTTGAACACCATTTGGAGGAAGCACTGAGGATGGCAAGAGGTCAGAATACACGCTGGACGGGGGACTTCAATGTCCATACACCCCACTCTACCATTACCACCAAGCTCGGGATCAACCCTGGTTCATTGAAGAGTGCAGGAGCAACATCGGGTATACTTAAAAATGAGATATCAACCTGGTGAAGTTACAACACAGGACTACTTGTGTGCCAGACAGCATAAGCAGCAGGTAATAGACAGAGCTAAGCGATTTCACAATGAACGCATCAGATCTAAGCTCCGCAGTCCTGCCACCTCCAGCCGTGAATGGTGGTGGACATTTAAACAACTCAATGATGGAGGAGCCCAGCATATCTGTGCAAAAGATAAGGCTGAAGTATTCACAATAATCTTCAGCCAGAAGTGCTGAGTGGATGATCCATCTCAGTCTCCTCCTGAGGTCCCCAGCATCACAGACGTCAGCCTTCAGCCAATACCATTCCCTCCATGTGATATCAAGAAATGGCTGAAGGCATTGGATACTGCAAAGGCTATGGGCTCTGACAATATTCTGGCAATAGTACTGAAGGCTTGTGCTCCAGAACCTGCCGCACCCCTAGCCAAGCTGTTCCAGAATAGCTACAACACTGACAATGTGGAAAATTGTCAGGTGTGTCCTGTACACAAGAACAGGACAAATTCAACCTAGCCAATTACCATCCTATCAGTCTACTCTCCATCATCAGCAAAGTGATGGAAGGAGTCATCAACAGTGCTATCAATCAGCACTTACTCAGCAATAACCTGCTCACGGATGATCAGTTTGCATTCCGCCAGGCTCACTCAGCTCCTGACCTCATTACAGCCCATTTGAAACATGGACAAAAGTGCTGAACGCCAGAGGTGGGGTGAGAGTAACTGCCCTTGACATCAAGGCAGTGTTTGACAGAGTATGGCATCAAGGAGCCCTAGCTAAACTGGAGTCAATGGAATGAGGAGGAAAACTCCCCACTGGTTAGAGTCATGCCTGGCACAAAAGCAGATGGTTGTGGTGGTTGGAGGTCAATAGTCTGAGCTCCAGAACATCTCTGCAGGAGTTCCTCAGGGTCGTGTCCTAAGCCCAACCATCTGCAATTGCTTCATCAATGATCTCCCTTCCATCATAAGGTCAGAAGTGTGGATGTTTGCAGATGATTGCACAATGTTTAGCACCATTCATGACTTCTCAGATAATGAAGCAGTCCATGTCCAAATGCAGCAAGACCTGGACGTTATCCAGGCTTGGGCTGACAAGTGGCTAGTTATATTCGAGCCACACAATTAACATCAATGACCATCTCCTGCAAGAGAGGATCTAACCATTGCCCCTTGAAATTCAATGGCATTAACATCGCTGAATTCCCTACAATCAATAACCTGGGGTTACCCTTGGGCTTTGACAAAGGGTCACCTGGACTCGAAACATTAGCATTTTTCTCTCCCTGCAGATGCTGCCAGACCTGCTGAGATTTGCAGCATTTTCTCTTTGGTTCCTGGGGTTACCCTTGATCTGAAACCGAACTGGACTAACCATATTAATACTGTGGCTACCAGAGCAGATCAAAGGCTAGGATTCCTGCAGCAAGTAACTGACCTCCTAACCCCTCAAAGCCTGAGCAGCATCTGCAAGGTACAAGCCAGGAGTGTAATGGAATGCTCTCCACTTGCCTGGATGAGTGCAGCTTCAACAACATACAAGATGCTCGATACCATCCAGGACAAAGCAGCTTGCTTGATTGCTCCCCCTTCCACAAATATTCAAACCCTCCACCGCTGACAAACAGTGGCAGCGTGTGTATGATCTACAAGATACACTGCAGTAACTCACCAAGGTTCCTTAGACAGCACCAACCCCACGACCACTACCATCTAGAAGGACAGTAAGAAGTCTTACAACACCAGGTTAAAGTCCAACATGTTTGTTTCAAACACTAGCTTTTGGAGCACTGCTTCTTCCTCAGGTGAATTAAGAGGTATGTTCCAGAAACATATATATAGACAAATTCAAAGATGCCAGACAATGCTTAGAATGCGAGCATTAGCAGGTGATTAAGTCGTTACAGATCCAGAGATAGGGGTAACCCCAGGTTAAAGAGGTGTGAATTGTCTCAAGCCAGGACAGTCGGTAGGATTTCACAAGCCCAGGCCAGATGGTGGGGGATGAATGTAATGCGACATGAATCCCAGGTCCCTAGAAGGACAAGAGCATCAGGTGCCTGGGAACCCCACAACCTCGAAGTTCCCCTCCAAGTCACTCACCACCTTGACTTGGAAATATATCGCCGTTCCTTCACTGTCACTGTGTCAAAATTCTGGACCCCCCTCCCTAACAGCACTGTGAGTGTATCTACACCACCGGAACTGCAGCGGCTCAAGAAGGCGACTCACCACCACCTTCTGAAAGGCAGCTAGGGATGGGAAATAAATGCTGACTTAACTAACGATGTCCACATCCCGTAAATGAATTTTAAAAAGGCTTTACAACACTCCATAGAATAAATGGCACAAAAACAACACAGTTGGTTGAAAAAGTCCTGTATTTATCCTCCACTTCAACATCCTCCCATCGATCATTGTAAACCTCTACTCCCTTCTCCTTCATATGATTGTTCCTCACAGATAGAGGCGTCATTTTGTCCGTCAGCCCTGATCTTATCCCTCTTCCCTTTCAGGCCCCCCTCCAGGTTGTGACAACCCCCTCACTTGCCTAACCCTGGGGAGGCCCCTGGTAATGGAATGAGGAGGAAAACTCCCCACTGTACCAACAACATAGGCAAGTCTAGGAAAGAGGACCTGTTTAGAGATTATAAAGAGCTAGGATTCAAATTAAAAAACAGGTCCTCAAGGGTCATAATCTCCGGATTACTGCCCGAGCCACGTGAAAATTGGCATAGGGAGGCAAGAATAAGGGAAGTTAACACGTGGCTGAAAGAGTGGTGTGGGAAAGAGGGGTTCCTTTTCATGGGACACTGGCATCAGTTTTGGGACAGGGGGGACCTATACCGTTGGGATGGTCTCCACCTGAACCGAGCTGGGACCAGTGTTCTGGCGAAAAGAGTAAATAGGGTGGTCAATAGGACTTTAAACTAGAGATTGGGGGGAAGGGAAAGTCAGGGAACCAAGAGGTGAAGGAATCAGTGGGAAGCGTAGCTGCTTAGGATTACAAAAAATCACGAAAAGACAGAGCTCAGGAGAGGTTACGATAGTCCCCATCTCACAAAATATGACACAGTGTATGGAAAGGCTCAGTAAACCAAGGTCCACCACACTAAGAAAACAAAAAGGGACAGTCAATAGGGAATTAAAGGTGCTATATTTAAATGCCCGCAGTGTACGGAACAAGGTAGATGAGCTTGTGGCCCAGATTGTGACTGGCAGGTATGATGTGGTAGGCATCACAGAGACGTGGTTGCAGGGGGTTCAGGACTGGCAGTTAAACATCCAGGGATTTACAACCTATCGAAAAGACAGAGAGGTGGGTAGAGGGGGCGGGGTTGCCTTGTTAATTAGAAATGAAATTAAATCAATAGCACTAAACGACATAGGGTCAGACGATGTGGAGTCTGTGTGGGTAGAGTTGAGGAACCACAAAGGCAAAAAAACCATAATGGGAGTTATGTACAGGCCTCCTGACAGTGGTCAGGACCAGGGGCACAAAATGCACCACGAAATAGAAAGGGCATGTCAGAAAGGCAAGGTCACAGTGATCATGGGGGACTTCAATATGCAGGTGGACTGGGTAAATAATGTTGCCAGTGGACCCAAAGAAAGGGAATTCATTGAATGTTTACAGGATGGCTTTTTGGAACAGCTTGTGATGGAGCCCACGAGGGAACAGGCTATTCTGGACTTAGTGTTATGTAATGAGCCAGAATTGATAAAAGATCTTAAAGTAAGGGAACACTTAGGAAGCAGTGATCATAATATGGTAGAATTCAGTCTGCAATTTGAAAGAAGGAAGGTAGAATCAGATGTAAAGGTTTTACAGTTAAATAAAGGTAATTACAGGCGCATGAGGGAGGAACCGACGAAAATCGACTGGAAGCAGAGCCTAGTGGGAAAGACAGTAGGACAGCAATGGCAGGAGTTTCTGGGAGTAATTGAGGACACAGTGCAGAGGTTCATCCCAAAGAAAAGAAAGGTTATCAGAGGGAGGATTAGGAAGTCATGGCTGACAAAGGAAGTCAGGGAATGCATCAAGGCAAAAGAGAGAGCCTATAATGTGGCAAAGAGTAGTGGGAAGTCAGAAGATTGGGAAGGCTACAAAAACAAACAGAGGATAACAAAGAGAGAAATAAGGAAGGAGAGGATCAAATATGAAGGTAGGCTAGCCAGTAACATTAGGAATGATAGTAAAAGTTTCTTTAAATACATTAAAAACAAACGGGAGGCAAAAGTAGACATTGGGCCGCTCCAAAATGACGCTGGTAATCTAGTGATGGGAGACAAGGAAATAGCTGAGGAACTTAATAAGTACTTTGTGTCAGTCTTCACAGTAGAAGACATGAGTAATATCCCAACAATTCAGGAAAGTCAGGGGGCAGAGTTGAATATGGTTGCCATCACAAAGGAGAAAGTGCTAGAGAAACTAAAAGGTCTGAAAATTGATAAATCTCCGGGCCCAGATGGGCTACATCCTAGAGTTCTAAAGGAGATAGCTGAAGAAATAGTGGAGGCGTTAGTTATGATCTTTCAAAAGTCACTGGAATCAGGGAAAGTCCCAGAGGATTGGAAAATCGCTGTTGTAACCCCCCCTGTTCAAGAAGGGAACAAGAAAAAAGATGGAAAATTATAGGCCAATTAGCCTAACCTCGGTTGTTGGCAAAATTCTAGAATCCATCGTTAAGGATGAGATTTCTAAATTCTTGGAAGTGCAGGGTCTGATTAGGACAAGTCAGCATGGATTTAGTAAGGGGAGGTCGTGCCTGACAAACCTGTTAGAGTTCTTTGAAGAGATAACAAATAGGTTAGACCAAGGGGAGCCAATGGATGTTATCTATCTTGACTTCCAAAAGGCCTTTGACAAGGTGCCTCACGGGAGACTGCTGAGTAAAATAAGGGCCCATGGTATTCGAGGCAAGGTACTAACATGGATTGACAATTGGCTGTCAGACAGAAGGCAGAGAGTTGGGATAAAAGGTTATTTTTCGGAATGGCAACCGGTGACAAGTGGTGTCCCGCAGGGTTCAGTGTTGGGGCCACAGCTGTTCTCTTTATATATTAACGATCTAGATGACGGGACTGGGGGCATTCTGGCCAAGTTTGCCGATGATACAAAGATAGGTGGAGGGGCAGGTAGTATTGAGGAGGTGGGGAGGCTGCAGAAAGATTTAGACAGTTTAGGAGAATGGTCCAAGAAGTGGCTGATGAAATTCAACGTGGACAAGTGCGAGGTCTTGCACTTTGGAAAAAAGAATAGAGGCATGGACTATTTTCTAAACGGTGACAAAATTCATAATGCTAAAGTGCAAAGGGACTTGGGAGTCCTAGTCCAGGATTCTCTAAAGGTAAACTTGCAGGTTGAGTCCGTAATTAAGAAAGCAAATGTAATGTTGTCATTTATCTCAAGAGGCTTGGAATATAAAAGCAGGGATGTACTTCTGAGGCTTTATAAAGCACTAGTTAGGCCCCATTTAGAATACTGTGAGCAATTTTGGGCCCCACACCTCAGGAAGGACATACTGGCACTGGAGCGGGTCCAGCGGAGATTCACATGGATGATCCCAGGAATGGTAGGCCTAACATACGATGAACGTCTGAGGATCGTGGGATTGTATTCATTGGAGTTTAGGAGGTTGAGGGGAGATCTAATAGAAACTTACAAGATAATGAATGGCTTGGGTAGGATGGATGTAGGGAAGTTGTTTCCATTAGCAGGGGAGACTAGGACGTGGGGGCACAGCCTTAGAATAAAAGGGAGTCACTTTAGAACAGAGATGAGGAGAAATTTCTTCAGCCAGAGAGTGGTAGGTCTGTGGAATTCATTGCCACAGAAGGCAGTGGAGGCCGGGACGTTGAGTGTCTTTAAGACAGAAATTGATAAATTCTTGATTTCTCGAGGAATTAAGGGCTATGGGGAGAGAGCGGGTAAATGGAGTTGAAATCAACCATGATTGAATGGTGGAGTGGACTCGATGGGCCGAATGGCCTTACTTCCGCTCCTATGTCTTATGGTCTTATGGTAACTCCCCTCACCCACTTATACCTGTCAAAGCCCCCCTGGGCCTGACTCCTGGCAGTGCCAGTCTGGGAACCTTGGTACTGCCAGCCTGGCACCCTGGTTATGCCTCTGTCACACTTAGCAGTGCCACGTGGGCACCCTGGCACCGAGCCATGGTGCCAGGCTGACCGTGCCATGGTGTCTAGGCCAGAGAGGGTGCCAGGATACCACCCTGTCCTGTCCCAGACCACTCGGGGTTCTTCAATGGCCTGGGAGGCCCCCTCATATGTCATTATGACAGGTCCACGTTTTTGTGGACCAGTATGAAAGTGCGCCCTGGCGAGGTCCCTCAGGCACAGTTGGTGAGACCAGGGTGCCAGGTGAATCGGAGTCTAGGTATTTAGATGAGAAATTGTGCTCATTTAAATATTCAGATTTGTATCTCGCCCAGCTAGGGTGAGATTCAAATCACGCTGTCTGAGCGAGCCGGGTGACTTGGGGCTTGCGCGCAATTCACCCGTTGCGCACAGATCCACACTGGGCGCAAAGAGGTCACTGAATCTCACCCCCTGTGTGCTGATGAGTTCCACATTCTCACCACTCTTTGGGTCAAGGGGTTTCTTGTGAATTTCCTATTGAAATTAAATGAATTGAAAATCGCTTATTGTCACAAGTAGGCTTCAAATGAAGGTACTGTGAAATGCCCCTAGTCGCCACACTGCAGCACCTGTTTGAGGAGGCGGGTACAGGAATTGAACCCCCGCTGCTGGCCTGCCTTGGTCTGCTTTAAAAGCCAGCTATTGGATTTCTTGGTGACTGACTTATATTGATGGCCTCCAGTTATGTTCTTCACAAGTGAAAACAATTTCTCTGTACACTCTGTACCAAACCTTTCATAGATTTAAAGACAGCCAGGTCACCCTTCAGCCCTCCTTTTATCGAGAGAAAAGAGAGCCAGCTTGTCAATCCTTTCCTGGTATCTATACTCACTCATTCCTCGTATTATCCTTGCAAATCTTCTCTGCACCCTCTTCAGTGTCTCTATGTCCTTTTTATATGATAACAGTAACCTAGCCAAAGTTTAACAACTTACCTACTTTTCAATTCTAGATGATTTAAAAATGCATTGATAGAATCCACCTGGAAGTGGCGGAGGGGGAAAGGTGGGGTGGATTAAGGGCTATCCTCTTTGAGTTTCACTGAGTCTATTCAATATATTTCTTTTCAATTTTAAATGCACTTTTCTCATGACTCTCATCATTTAATGTCACAACTACTTGTTCCAGCTCTCCAATAAATACTGAATTAAAATAATTATTTCATATTTTTGCTATCTCTCTATCATTAACTGTGATACAATCCTGTCTATCCCTTAATGATCCTATTCCCATCCTAGTCTTCCCTTTGTTTTAATTGATGTGCCTGTAAAATAGTTTGCCTTTTTAGGTTTCTTGATAATTTAATTTCATAGTTCTTCTTTGCTTTCTTAAGTTTTTTGACTTCTCTCTTAATTTCTTCACATTCTGACTATCATGCATTTATTTACTGTTTATATACTCTTTCTTAACCCCCAATTGGTACTGTATGTCTTTATTCGTCCTTAAAGTATTAATCGTGTTTAGTTTGTTCTTTAATTTCAGCAGAATGTATTTTTCCTGCATTCTGTTTTACGGCAATCTTCAGGGCAATTGATACATGAGGGCTGGAATTCTCCAGTTGTTGGGATTCTCTTTTCCCGCTGGCAGCGTACCCCCGCCCACGTGTTTCCCAGAATCATGGGGTGGCTTCAATGGGAAATCACATTAACAAGTGGTGGGAGTCGAGAATCCCGCCGCCAGAGAGCGGCGCGCTGCTGAGAATCCAACCCAGATCTGACAAGGATAAAGTTTGATGCTGGTTGCAGTGGTAAATTTGGTCAGGAACTGCAAATTATTTAAAATAATCTTTGGCAACGGCATGCAAGTGATATTCTTTCACCTATGCCAATCAGTAACCTGCCAATTTCCTGAAGGGTAAATGCAAGTAAAATACCTACGTACAGGTGAGTGCTAATGAGATCAACACAGAAATTAACTTGGCACAACCACTGACCCAAATAGATGGTGTAATTTTTCAAGTAACTCAGGCTAATTTTTAAAAGGAAGTACTGATTGCACGGCTCCACTCTAAAACTGATATATTTGACAATAAGTAACCATAGTAACTGATGCACTATCAATTACGACGAGACGAGAGTAGAATGTAATCGAGGCTTTATTACACAGAGATGTGTGGCCTCCTACAGCAGTTGACAAAATGGCTGCTGTACGGCGAGCACACATATTTATACTCCGCCAGCTGGGTGGAGCCAGCAGGCAGGAATCTACCCCCGTACCTGTAGTACAGGGCCTTACCGTATAACCCATATATATATCGTATAATACATCAATGGTAACTACCACAGTAACAATAATATCATTCTTTTTCAGTTAATCATTATTCTGAAGCAAATCAATATCCTTGAGCTAACACAACATGCACCTATACGCCTTTCAAATGTAACTGAGAGTGAGTGTCATTGAGGTTGATTAAAATTCTGACCTATTTTTAAATAGCTCATTCTCAAAACAAAACACAGCTCTATTGTCTAAATTATTTGTAGCAGCTGTATGGTACCCTGTCCATGTGATCTTCAAATCCTTGCTGGTCACAAGGGGATCTATCACGCTATCACCGATTGAGAGGTGCTAAAACTGGTCTGGTTTTCGTATTGCTTTTCTACATTCATTCTCACCCTTTACGTTTTCTCAATGTTAAAAGATTAGCATTAGTGATCCGGAACAAAAATAAACTTCTTACTTTGTTTTGCAGTTTATTTGGAAGGAACAGCATAGCACCATCAAATGCCCTGACACTACCTAACAGGTCACTGTGGCTGAACAGCAGTGCCATCCGTAAACGTTTTGATTCAATGTCAGGCATGAAGGTCACTTGGTACTGGTTTAGGCACCATTTTGGGGGGGATCTGAAGGCAAAAAGATTTGTGACGATCTTCACTGGAATCCCGCTGGAACCTACAAAGATCCAATATTGAACAATTCAGCAAATTCAGGAGAAATTTCACATTTCATTGGAAAATATCACAGTGGGTTACATCCTGTATGCTACAAATGTGTGCAATGGTTTTGATTCAATGGAGCACATGGTCAATCAAATTACTAAAGAGAGACAGGTTCCACAGAATCAATAGGCTGAATTTTCAATCACAGCCAGTACTGGAGGCAGCGGGACAAAAGATTAGCCCCATTGGCTGTTGTGCCAGTTCCCTAGCTCCATCCCATCTCTGGGTCATTTTTGTAAAGATGGAATCGAGTTGCCAGGGTTTCCCGCCTGCACAGTGAATAGTTGATCAGGCTCATTAAGAACCTAATTGAGGCCAATTAAAGGAGACTAAAATAAATTTTCCAGTCTGCCTCCAGCAGGGGTCCACTTTAGATTCTGGGAGGCCAGCATTTGGTGCAGATGGGTTAGGATTCCACACAGGCCCAGAGGTCTTTTCTGTGGCCTCAGTGTAGGAGCAACCACATGTCATCCTGTTGAAGGACTTCCCCAGAGACTAACCCCCAGTATCCCCCACCCATAATGGTGCCTGCCTGCTGAATCGATTTTTAAATCTAAGATTTGATAAAGTTGGAGGCTGGGATTTTCTATCCTCACCTAATGTCATGATCTTCCTGTCCCACTGAAAGTCATTGGGCTTTTGGCTGGCCCACTTCATCCCCCACGCCAGGTCCCAGCGAGGCCGAAAATCCAAGCTGAAGAGTGGGCATGTCCATGTTGAAATGCCCTGTCATTTACTTAGCTTCCATTATAGCCTGTTGCTCAACTCAAGTTGAAAGGCCTCTGATTGATCCTCCAGCCTCAAGAGCCTTCTCTCCATCCTTAATTGGACAAACATCTGCCTTCATGCCATTTAATGTGGGTTCCCTACGGAAAATCCGAATGAAGTCTCCTCCTGGGGAGCATCTGGAATCCATATACAGTTTTGACATTTGTTTCTGGTCTTGGAGGGAAAATACAGCCCAATATCTTTAAAGAATAATTATTGCAAATACTTTAATGGATATCATGAACTTCTGAGCCAGCGGTTATCTAGTTTTCTCTGAAATTCCAAATGACCACACATAAGCCTTAATATTTTCTAGCTCTTGAAGGCACAGCAGTTATGCATGGCTCTTTCTGTCCCAGACAATAGATCTAGCCAAGACTATTAATCTAGTAAATAAAGTAGACTTTATCAGCTTCAACCCAGTTTACATGAGTTCAGTCTCCTCTACAACTTACCATTACTTTGATGAGCTAACTGAACTCTGATCACCTCTAGGGGGCATAAGTAGAACACCAGGGTTGTGCTTCACAGAAGTATTTTCCCCATTCCATATTGATGTGTAAGAGTCAAAATAAATATATACATCTATTATACTTCAATGATATCCAGACCACATCTTACCCTTGGTTCCAGCAACATGTTGGATGGAGTGTGGAGGACATTATCTTCAGCGTCTTCTCACCTCCTAAAGTCTGGGCACGTTGGATATTTATTCAAAGAGGGCAAAACGCAGCAAATGAGATAAATCTTAATGTGGTCATGTGTGTACATGAAAATTCCTATAATTCTCCTCCCCCAGTCAACAGGGATCTTCGTGTAAACCAACCGATCTACCTCACGGTTATGATATCTGATATTGCAATTTTCTAATAATAGTAAAAGCTGCCAACATATAACAGGTTAAAGTATTGTATGGTGCTTTGGAATTATTGCTGCCTTGTAAAATTCATGGGTGTCACAAACCATGCTGATGGTATCTGCGAGGGGATCCCAACTTGAAACACTAGGTTGTGGGGGTGTATAGTTTTGTGAGGGGTCACGTGACATCCCAGTAAGAATAACCAGCCAAGTTGTCATACAACAATTATTAAAGATTATTTATTAAATTACAGAAAAGACAAATATTCACAAATAGGAAGACAAAACTCTGTCATTTAAATATGTGAATCACTAAATACAAAATCAGTTTATGTAGGACGTACCCTTGTTCCAAAATATATCTACGATCCCTGAACTTCTTAAGACTTCCCCTTTCCCAAAACTACATCCAAATTAAATAAATCTATAAATCCAAACCAGTTTATAGTTACCACACAATAGAGGGCTAATAATCCAAGTCTGGGAAATGTCATTCCTGGTCCAGTGAAGATATGTAAACTGCCTTTATGAAGGCTTCTACACGGCCTTGGCTCTAAGACTTAGTTGAGGAACTAGCCTCCTGGGAGTTGTAGACTGGTCTCTCAGGTTGTTCGATATAAACAGTATTATCTGTTCCTGAGGGTGCTGGTAATTATAGAATTACAAATCTGTGTATTTGGCTTCTGCCTCTCTCAAGTTCCTTGACTCTAGAAATTACCATGTGTATACCCACTGATCCCTCAGTCGTCTAGTAAGCTGTTTCTACTAACAGTTTCTACTAATAGTGCCATTTAAACCAGATTCTGTCAAGATGCCTGCTAATCTTGTTCCTGGGAAAGTTGCATGTCATAATGCCTTTAAAATGCTACTGTCACTAGGTTGTCATTTTCCATTTCCCCCCCCATTAACTACACCTCCCCACCCACCTGAAGGCAGCAAACAAATACTTGAATAGACACAGAAAGAGCCTCCATCTTACATAAAATCCTTCTTCTGACCCTCTAACAGTGCGGGTCTCCGTTGGTCTCCCCCAACCACGCCGACACCTTTGGCGATGCCGCTGACCTCCATCCCAGTAGGATTCGCCAGCGGGCAATCAGAGGTGAAGGCCTAAACATCTGTCCCCCTCCCCTCCTGTAGCTCCAGCAGCTCCAAAACACAGAATATTGCTACCAATGGGCATGGCACCATCCTCACCCCCATAATGTGACAGCATCTTGAAAATCAATGCTCAGAATCCCAATTGCAGACAAGACCAAAACATATGAGCATGATTCGCAGGCCCCCTCTTGCATCGCTCGCATTTATCCTCAACCTCAGGAAAGTACCAACTCATGCAAACCCAAGTTATATGGCTCTGTGCATCATCCTATCTCCTCCACTGGCACCTTGTCCATTTCCAACAATATGTATAAATATCCGCAATCTTCCCTTCCCCAGCTCATCCTGAGTTAGGAGCCTATCCAGTAGAGTATTATTTGGCAGCTGAGGGAACAAAGGGAGCTCCTGCACTTTATGTACCTAAATTCAATTCCCCTCGGCAACTCCTCCAGTCTCGTGAACCTCTCCTCCATAAACAGATGTCTTACCCACTCTACCCCTTCCCTATGCCAGCTCCTGTACACAATGTCTATCCCTGCTGGCATGTACCAATGATTCCCACATATTGGGACCAGTACCGACATTTCCCCTACTCCAAAGTGCCACCTCAGCTGGTTCCATATCTTGAGGTATACCTACCCAGGGAGAACAGAAGGGGGCCATCCCAGGGTTCTTAACCACACCCCCACACAGGAGACCTCCTCCACCTGACACATTCTGATCCCCCCTACCCCCACCACCGTCTCACCTTCTCCACAGTTGCAGCCCAATGGTATTATAGCAGATTTGGGAGCACCAGCAACATCCCCCACAACACGCCGTCCTCTGCAAAAAATCTGTCCGGATCCTGGGTGGCTTACCTGCCCTTACAAATGCCGAGATTATTTTATCCACCTCCAAAGGATCGCCTGAGAAAGAATCTGCACCCTCCCCACCAAGAACGGTGACAAAGAGTCAGCAGACTCGAAACGTTACCTCTTTTCTCTCTCTATAGATGCTGTCAGACCTGCTGAGACTTTCCAGCATTTTCTCTTTCATTTCAGATTCCAGCATCCGCAGTAATTTGCTTTTAACCAGTGTTCATCCTCACGCTTGCCGTAGGGGCGGCATACAGCAAATGCACCCACAAAATGATCTTTGCCCAAACCCAAACCGCCCCAGGATCTCAAACAGATACCTCCTTGCTACCCAGTCAAAAGCCTACTCTGCGTCCCTTGATATAACTTCCAGCGCTTTATCCCTAGATGGAGTCATTACCACATTCAGCAGTCTCCTGATGTTGCTTAACAAATACAAAGAGACCACCTCTGTCACACACCCCTCCAACCGCATCAGCACCTTAGCCAACAGCTTCACATCAGTACTTAACAGGGAGATGGGCCTATAAGACCCACAATCCACTGGATCCTTATCCTGCTTTGGGATAAAAGAGATTAATGTCTGTGTAAGCGTGGCCAGCAGCTGCCCCCCGCCAACAAGTCATTAGACATCCCGAGAAGATAGGTTGCCAACTCTGCCGAAAACTGTTTATAAAATTCTACCAGCTAGCCATTCGGCCCTGGTGTCTTTCCTGACTGCATCAACCCAATGCATTGGGACGGCATGGTAGCACAGTGGGTAGCACAGTTGCTTCACAGCTCCAGGGTCCTAGGTTCGATTGCCAGCTTGGGTCACTGTCGGTGCGAAGTTTGCACATTCCCCCGTGTCTGCATGGGTTTCTTCCGGGTGCTCCGGTTTCCTCCCACAGTCCAAAGATGTGCAGATTAGGTGGACGGGCCTTGCTAAATTGCCCTTTGTGCCCAAAAAAAAAGGTTAGGTGGGGTTGCTAGGTTATGGGAATAGGGTGGAGGTGTGGGCTTGGGTGGGGTGCTGTTTCTAAGGGTCGGTGCAGACTCGATGGTCCAAATGACCTCCTTCTGCACTGTAAATTCTATGATTACAAATACTCAACCTACTCCATTATCTCCTGTAATCCCAATGGTGCCGCCAATACTTGTCCCTTCCCTCTCTCCACCACCGGCAATACCAACCCGTCCAAGAAATGCCCCATCTTGCATCCGCCACCGGGGCTCCGATCCATATAGCCCCCGATAGAAGGCTTGAATGCCTCATTCATTTTCTCCAGATTCACCAACCCTCCTCCCCCATCGCTCACCTGTGCAATCTCCCATGTGGGCACCAGTCACCTCAACTGATGGGCTAGCAGTTGGCTGGCCTTCTCCCCATAAAACACTCACATTGAGTGGTGAAGCTGACCTGTCGCCTTCCCTGTCATCATTAGGTCAAACTCCCCCTGTAGTTTCTTCCGTTCTGCTAACAACTCCCTCGTCGGGGCCACCGAGTACTGTCAGTCCACCAACCTCTGCCTCTCTTCCCTCTCCTCTTTGTCCCTATGGGCCTTGTAGGATATAACCTCTTACGGACCACTGCCTTCAAAAACGTGGAGGGTGAGACCTCCCTGTTTTGGTCGAAATCCACATCGTCCTTTATCACCAAGTGCACCTTCTTGCAGAAGCTCTTGTCAGCCAGGAGCGCTGAATAAAACCTCCATGCAGGTCACTGGGCTCATCCTGTTTCAAACCTCATGTCCAGATAATGTGGCAAGTGGTCCGAAATCATTATTGCTGCGTATTCCATCCCCAGAATCCCTGGGTGTATTGACCTCCCCAACAAAAAGTCTATTCAGGAGTATGCCCGATGTCCATGGGAGAAGAAAGAAAACTCCCTCTCTCCCAGATGCCTAAGCTTCCACAGATCCAGCCTCCCAATAAATACCCCCAGCCCCGACCTGGCCACTGACTTGGGGCTCGACCTACCCATCCTGGGTCCACCCCCTCCCATTATCAACTGATGTGATCCAAGTCCAGGATGGACGCTAATGTCTTCTTAACACAGTCTGCATTGTCCCAACTGGGAGCGTAGACACTCACTATAACAACCGGCACCCCCGCCAAGAACCCGCTCACTATAATGAACTTTTCTCCCGGGTCCTGCCTCTCACTGGCCACCACAAAAAACATCCTTTTACTAAACAGGATCACAACCTCCCTTGACTTGAGGTCAAACCCGAAGTGGAACGTATGCCCCATTCACCCCATTCTTAGTCACGCCTGGTCCATCACCCGCATGTACATCTCCTGAAGGAAGACCACATCTGCCTTTAAACCTTTTAAATGCGTGAACACCTGAAACTGTTTATCTGGACCATTCAGCTGCTGCACATTCCATGTCACTACTTAACTGGAGTTTGTGAACCCACCCCCCATCCCCACCTAACTCGAAATTATCCCGACCTCCAAGCTTCCCTCTTTCTGGGCCCACCCAAAATGGCCACCACCTCCATTCTGGGGCTGGTTTAGCACAGGGCTAAAGAGCTGGCTTTTAAAGCAGACCAAGGCAGGCCAGCAGCACGGGTTCAATTCCCGTACCAGCCTCCCCGAACAGGTGCCGGAATGTGGCGACTAGGGGTTTTTCACAGTAACTTCATTTGAAGTCTACTTGTGACAATAAGCGATTTTCCTTTCATTTCATTTCATCCTCTCCTGCACCCAACCACAAAGTCACCTGTATCACCAGCACATTTCCCTCCACCCACTCCCCCTGTCCTACCCTTCTCCCCCCAGCACCACCCCTCCACCCAACCAAAAGCAAAAGACCAACATGTGTAAAGAACATAACACTTACAAAATTTGTACGTAAATATCAAGACAAAAAAGTTCCCACCATTAGCCTGCCCCCAAACCATGCTCCTTGACAAAGTCAGTGACCTCCTCCACGTCATAAAATAATGTTCTTTGCTCTTGAAAGTTACCCAGAGTTTGGCCTCGTACAACACCCCAAACCAGACCTTGCTCTGAAAGGCCGTTGCCTTGGTCTGCAGCCGCCAATTGGTCAGGTCGGACCCAATGTCCTGCTCAATCTGCATCTGATTCCCCTTCCAGCCATAGTCTTGCACTGACTTCCCCCCACCTCAGAATCGTCTCCTTCTCCTGAAACAATCACTGCATGCAGTGGCTCCCCAGCTCTCGGCCTCTTTCGCAGCAACTGGTTGGCCCGATCCACCTCAGGGGCCTTATCGAAGACCACCTCCTCGATCAGTTCAGGAACATCCTTGACACCTAGTTCATGGCACTCGTTCCTCCACCCACTTCGGCAGTCCTACGATCCTTACATTCTGCCACCTGAACCGATTCTTCTGGTCATCCACCTTTGCCTTCAACATCTTGCAGGCGTCTCTCAACATCGCCACCTTAGCCTCCAACATGACAATCCGATCACTATGATCCGACACCACCCTTTCCAGCTCTCGGATTGCCGCACCCTGCATCTCTAAATGCTTCTCCACCCATTCCAAAGTCCTGAAAAGAGGGGCTACCGCTCCCTCAATTGCCTTGGATCAGTCCTATTCCATCTCTTTCCGATGGTGCCGAAACTCCCCCTTGATAAATTCCATCAACTGCTCCACATGCAGTGGGGTAGGCAATGGCGACGCTCTCAACTCCACCATTCTTTCAGTTGCTGAAACACGCGGATCCTCCACCTCTTGAGCCAAAGCTTTACTCGACTTTTGCCAGGTGTTGTCACCCACCGACATTCCACTTTGGAGGGGAAACCAAGTTCCTTCACTTATTCTGCACATTTTGCAATGTGCCCATTAACCGCATAGAAAGGGCCAAAACCAGAGCCTCCAAGCAGAAGCCAACTGGTGTGGAACCCATCAGCTCATGGCTGCCACTGGAATTTCCCACTGCCTAAAGATGATAGTTTTAAAGAGATATGTGCTTATGCTAGCAGCATTGCAGCAATTAAATATATATCCACTGTTTAAAACAAAAGTAGTGTCAGAAAGCAGTTCAGCTCTCTTGGAAGGGTCGGAGATTAAGAAAATAATGCTGTGAGACAAAAAAGGAGCACGACACGTGCGGGGAAGAGAGAAAGAGCCTGAGCCTTAAGGGAGCATTAGCTGATTGTGTCAATGAAGAAGGCTGGACTTCTCTGTTTGGGAGACGACGGGCACAATTCAGTGGACCTGAAACAAAGTCTGCTTTTGGGTGTGTTTGGCGGGATGTTTCTTAACAGCTGCATCCTGATATTCACCGAACTTTGGTGGGGTTTTTGTAATTGGGGCGTTTCTCCCCGGTGAGGCACCCGGACATCCTGGCATTGTTAACCTGGCTGATTCAGCCACTGCGTTGCACCTGGTTCAACAGGTCAACAGGTGATCCTGTGAGAGTCCCAAATTGGGGCTGCACGGCAGATCGATCGCGGGTCACGCAAATCACTCCGCCTGGCTCAATCTGGATCACTTCCTCGCAGGGTATGATCCAGGCCAGCATATTTAAAAGAACTATTAGGCTCATTCCCCACGCTGTCGGTCGCGTGTGGCCTCATCCGTTGAGAACTCGGATAGGCGGCTGCGGACTCAGTCCAGCACCGCCACAGTCAGGGGAGGGCCAATCCACGGGCAGGGGACTTTATTAGGGTCTGGGGGCACTGGGGTGGGGTGGTCTGGGGGCGCAAGCCGGCCAAAGCGGGGGGCACTATTTTGAGGGCTGGGACCGCGAACGGCCTCCGCCATGTAGCATGGCGCGGCTGCTGCATACCGCGGCTGTGCGCATGCGCGGCCACAGACCCAGCAATTCATCGGGCCATATTGACAGCTAGAGCCGGGTGTTCTACGCTGCTGGCATGCTAGCCCCCAGCACAATGGGGAATCAGTGGCCTTTTTACGCCATTTGTTCTGTTATAAACCACCACCGTTCCCTTGACGGTGTCCAAAATCCAGCCCCAGGACGTTGAATAATCCAGCCCTGTCTGGGCAGGAACCTCGTCAGGGCTGGTGGGCCCAAAGACTCGCCGTGGGGTTTTTGGCCTCAGGCCCGGTTCAACAGGCATCACAATTCCCGCCACTAGCTAGCAGACCAGAGAATTGCCTCCAGTGTGTACAGCATCTTGAAGTTCATAATTATGTTATATTACAAACTACTTGTTCTCGTGTAACTTGTGGTTATTTAGCTTGCTGGCAGTCATGTTACAAAGAAACTATTTGTTCCAGTGTAACTTATGATTATTTAATTTGCTGCCCGATAGCTCAGCTTCAATTATGTGCAATCATGACCACTTAAGACAATTTTTTCTTATTAATGATTTCTACAGCAGCTGATTGATAAATTATTTAAAATATTTATATTGAGTAAGATTTTTTCACCTGACTTAGAATCTTGCACATGTTCCATTGTTTTTCTTGTATTTACACCAAAATCGAAGAAATTCCGCCTCCTTGAACGTCCTCTCTCCATCATTATTTGTCGTTCAAAACCAGCAGATACTGTCACTGTTAAGTAAGATAGTGATTATTTGTAAGCCTGATTGGATTTGTTTATTGTCACGTGTACCGAGGTACAGTGAAAAGTATTTTTCTGCAAGCAGCTCAACAGATCATTCAGTACATGGAATTAAAGGGAATTAAACAAAATTCAAGAAAATACATGAGAATACATAATAGGGCAACACAAGATATACAATGTAACTACATAAGCATTGGCATCGGTTGAAGCATACAGGGTGTAGTGTTAATGAGGTCAGTCAATAAGATTTTATGAATTGTTTCTTCAGGGAACCTTGTCCACTGGAAGCATATATTTTAGTGAAACTACCCCCCAATGTAAATGCTAGGGAACATGTGTTTATAAAATTCCACAGTTCTCCTCGTCTCCCAATAAAAACCCGACAAATAGAATCCCAAAGGAAATGGGAAAGGTTAGAATTTTGCAATATTTGAGTTCCCCACATTCCTGCAGAACGCCATTGCAGTAAAACTAGCATGTACAGGACCATAAAAGACAGCTTACGTCTGTCCAGTCAGCTTTTGAATTTGGGAGGAAAACACAACAGTTCACTGTTTTTTATTCCGTAATTAATTTTCCTACCATGTGCCTTTTGAAATTGCTGATGTTACCAGCTTGATTATTCCACTGAACGGTGAATTCCAAATGCTTCCTTGTGCTAATGTGACAGTGCCACAGTGGTATTTCTAAAAGTGAATTGTGTAATTTAGAAATGGTACCATAGCTTCCAGGGTTATGGGCCAAGCATTGGAAAATGGGGTTAATGTAGTTATATTGTTATTGACCAAAATTGACATGATGGGCTGAATGTCCTCCTTCTGCGATGTAAATATCGACAAATCTATTAGAACATTATACCGTTGGTCCCCGACCTGCTCTACTGTGCAATCTAGTAACTATTAACACATAACTGTGTGCAATACAGCTCATATACATCATTTAAAGTATATCTGGGATGGTTGATAATTTTTTATGAATGACAATTATAAAGGGAATCACAGTCATATCTTATGGTGAGTTCTATCATTTTAGTCCATATTAATAATACTTAGTGTGATCCAGTGACAATAACTTTGCATAATTACCTTTAACAGTTAATAACTAAAATGTCAAGTAAAAAATTAACAAGGAAAAAACATAACTAGGGTGGAAGAATATTCCAGAACTACTTCATCTGCAGTTATTCAAAATTCACACAGATGTATAACCAGTTTGGTAAGTGGAGAGCTTTGTAAAATGCCTGATATTAAGCCCTGTGCCAACTCACCACTGGGTTCATTCAAATCACAATCCCATTATTTAAGCAGAGGTGGGAAGGGCAGAGAAGGGGTGGCCAAGAAAAGCCAAAGAACCCACAAATGCAGAGGTGCTGCTGAATTTAAAAGCAGGACATCATTAAAAAAAATTAACTCCATTTTCTGAAGCCAATCAAATGGACAGCCTGGCCTCCAGCGAGAAAAAGCAATGGCCGGGGGCTTGAGAATAAACTTCCGCAATCAGAAGGGACGTGAGATGTTGGCATGGTAAGGTAGGGGGAAAAACATAGGTTTGCAGGTTACCAGATAGGGAGAAAGGGGTCAGAAAGGAATAGAGGGGGAAAGAAAAGCTTAACAAAAAATTGGGGATGGAAGGAAGAGAGATTGACAAGTAGGAGAGCTGGAGAGAGTGGAGGGGGAGTACAGAGACTGGCGGTGAGGAGCGGGGGTGGCTAAGGATCTCCTCGATGGTCTGGGGAGCACTCCTGCTCTTCCTGATTCACAATGACTATTCTTGTCTCCCTTGAACTATCAAGTATCCCAATCTTTGGAAAGCCCATACAGCAACAGCTCATTTAAAATTGTGCTCCCAAGTGAGCCTGTTCAAGATATGCAAATAAGGGAATGGCTGTCCACCATTCATCTTACACCTTTTGCCCCAGAGAAGCAAAACTGTTGCTTTGGCAATTAAAAAGCAGAAATCTTTTGCACCTCACATCCTGGGATTTCAGTCATTTTTATTTCTCAGGTGTGCTGACTTAAGAGTTGGGAGACTTTCCTTATCCTCTGACTCTTTTTGCTGCATTATTACATTTAGTTAGCAGCATTTTTGTTGGCATTCACCCCACTTTTTTTTTGAGTTTTTATTATTTTAGTTTCTTTCATTTTCTCCCCCTTACCTTTGTGAGGAGTCTAACTTTCATTTAGGACCTTTAACATAGAGGATGAGTGTTCTTCTGGGAATTCCTCTTTGTAAGGTGGAAGTCAAGGTGAATACTGAGAGGGAAGCCCATGCTGCATCTGAGATCATATGTCCCAGGCCACCATTACCCAAGTGTAGGATCCAGGCAAGCAACCACAGGGAAGCGATGTTGAATATGGAACAAATGTTTTAATACACAATAACAACTTACACTCATCAATCCCCGATGGGTTTCCTGCATCTCGACGCACACTTGGGTTGGAGCTTTTATGTCCATAGGGCTTCCCAATTAAGGGTGTAACCCCCACCCCCTCATAGGGGAAGAGTGTATTCAGGTGATGCCACGGGGAACCTAATAGTCTAGTCCCTGTGACCTCCGTTCGGGTTATAACACCAAGTATATAACCTCATGGTCCCCACCAAAACACGGCACAGTGGTTAGCACTGCTGCCTCACAGCGGCAGGGATCCGGGTTCGATTCCGACATTGGTTGACTGTCTGTGTGGAGTTTGCACTTTATCCCCATGTCTGCGTGGGTTTCCTCCGGGTGCTCCGGTTTCTTCCCACGTTCCAAAGATGTGCATGTTAGGTGAACTGGTTATGCTAAATTGACCGTAGGTGGGTTACGGGTTTAATGTGGGGTTTGGGCCTATGTAGTGTGCTCTTTCAGCCTTGATGAATATGGCTAGCCCAGTTCAGTTTCTGATCAATGGTAATCCCAGGATGTTGATTATAGGGGATTCAACGATAGTAATACCATTGAATGTCATGGGACGATGGTTAGATTCTCTCGTTAGAGACGGTCATTGCCGTCTTGTGTGGCGTGGATGTAACTGCCAGGAGTTAATAATGGAGATTGATTTTAAGGACACAGTTAGGTAAAGGTATGTGTATTTCAGTCATTCCTTGACTTTTTTCACATTTCCATGTGTGTTTTTGAATGATATCCAGATTCTCAGCGTGCATTGAGCCAACTGATTAAAAATGTCTCCAGTTTTATTACTATCATCAAGTCTATAATCTGAGTGTTAACAGTTTCTTCTTCACTTCTGAACAGACAACAATTTCTCTTAACACTGAAAACTATCACAGTGTCAATTTGACTGATTGAAAGAACTTGCATTTAAAAAGCACTGTAAGGATCCACTTAGAGCACATGAGATGAAACTTTCCCAGGTATTGGCAAGGGCTGATAGCGGGAGGGAAAAACAATGTTGATTCTGCTAGCAGCAACGGCAGCTTTCTCTGCCAAATCGTTCAGGATTTAGGTTTAAAAACCTCAATGTCCCACGATCGCGCCCCGCCAGCAACTTAATTTCTCGAAAATCGGGGTACAAGTTCTAAAGGACACTACAGCGTACAATAGTTCACCAGGAATGGTTTCTGTGCTGCCATTCTTTGTGTATCTGGGATTGTTGATTCTTTTTTAGTAATTGTAATTAGGAAACAATTACCCAGTTATATCTTCTGGTGAATAGCTACGTTTTAAAATTGCTCAATAATTTTAGTCCATGCAAATAAAACTTGTGATTCAATGGCAGTAGTTCCACCCAAGAAGTTTTTAACGATTATTGTCTGTATTTTCAAGCATAAACCTAACAAGAACAAGGATAGAACAAAGATCATGGGGAATTCTAGTCCTTTTTTATCTGCTATTGTATACTCAGGCCACAGATATGTGCAAACTGTGTGGGTCTGCTGCTGGATGCTTACATACCACTGATCAACATACTACTTCACAAAGTAAAGAAAGTTAACATGGCCATTCAGCCTATCATAGTTCATCCATCAGAAAGGCTCTCCTTATTGCTGCATGTTATTTTTAACAACTGATTACAGAGTTTTTAATCTGCAATACTCTACCCAAAGTTCCACACATCGATTACGCTTTGTGTGAAAAAGTTCCTAATATCAGTCTTAAACTTTCCCATTACAGCTTGAAGCAGTGTCCCCTTTATCCTATTCTCAGAGTTTAAAGCTATATTCCAGATTTACCTTTTCAACACCGTTTAGTAACATGCATACCTCGACATGGTGGTCTCCTCCTTCCGAGACTGGAAAGTACACCCTCAGAACACCACTAATATTTTAATGAGACTTTTACCATGGAATGGCTCGAACTTCTGCCTCACTGGTGCTGACCCTGTACAAATCCAGCATGGATAAAATTCCAGTTTTTTTTCATTCATTGCATCATAACTTGCCAGACGTGCAAAGGAGCCCTTAACTAATGGTGTAGAAATGTACATCTAGAATATTACTCAAACCTAAATCACAATGATATTTTGGGATGGGAAAGAGCGAGATGTTTCCGATTGAGGCCAGAGGGCAGGAGAAGAGGTTAAGGGAGCTGCCGTTCAAGGTGATAGGGGCAAGTTTGGGCGCAACTGCATAAGTTGAATTTGGCTCGTTTGGTGCAGCAGATGAAGGGGGATTTTAAAAAGTGGGATGGGTTGCCATTATCGTTGGCGGGAAGGGTGCAGGCAGTGAAGATGCTGGTGTTGGCAAAGCTCTTATTTGTATTTCAGAACCTCGCAATATTCGTTCCAAAGTCATTTTTAAAAAAGATTTCAGGGTTTGTGTGGGTGGGAAGGACCCCGTGGTTCAAGAGGGTGTTTTTGGAATGACCCTGAGGACTGGGGGGTTGGCGTTGCTGAATATAATTAATTATTACTGAGTGGCTAACATCGCTATGGCTAGGAAATGGGTAGAGTGGGAGGGGTCAGTATGGGGGCGGATGGAGGTGGCTTCTTGCAGGGGAATGTGTTGAGGAGCATTGTTGACAGTGCCTCTGCCATTCTCGCCAGCCAGGTACTCCATGAGCCCAGTGGTAGTGTTGGCCTTGAGAGTATGGGGGCAGTGGAGGCAGCATCTGAGATTGCCTCGGTGTGGGCACCGATTTGTGATAACAGGAGGCGGGTCAGAGACTCGCCGGCGGGCTGCACGAATCGTGCCACGCCGCCCAACGCTGGCACGCAATTCTCTGCGCTGGTCGCGGGCCGCTCTACGCCGCCGGCCCACCAATTCTCCAATCCGGATGGGCCGAACAGCCATAAGAAAAGAGCCAAGTCCTGCCGGCACCATTCTAACCTGCTCTGGGCCGGTGGGACCTCGGCGTGTAAGGGTCGGGTAGCAGCCTTGTGGGGGGGGGGCCTCCGGTGTGGCCTGGCCCGCGATCGGGGCCCACCGATTGGCGGACTGGCCTCTGTGGCTGGGGGTGTCCTTTCCTACGGCCGGCCCCTGTTGTCCTGTGCCATGTTGCGTCAGGGCCAGCACGTTGAAGGAGGCTACTGCGCGTGTACGCGTTGGCGCGGTGCCACTTCGCATGTCCTCGTTGATGCTGGCGCAACTGAGCATGCGCGGATCCCACGGCGCACAGTTCGCGCCGGGATCTGCAGCTGAAGCAGCGTGAACTGCTCCAGTGCCGTGCTGGCCCCCTGAAGGGGCCAGAATTAGTTGTGAGAGCAGCCCGTTCACGCTGTCGTAAAACACGACAGCGTTTACAACGGCATGGACACTCTGCCGGCGGATTGGAGAGTCCCGCCCCATAGGTTTGCACTGGGGGGGGGGGGGGGGGGGGGGGGGGGGGAACGGGACATGAGATTTCTGGGGCGGCGGTAAACTGGGATTGAGAGGTTATGGGGATCTGTTTGTAGCGGGCAGTTTTGTGAGCTTGGAGGACCTGCAGAAGGAATACAAGCTGCCCAGCGGGAAAGGGTTTAGATACTTACAGGCCCAGGACTTTGTGAGGAGGCAGGTTATTTATTGTGCTGCACAAGTTTGCTTTTGCTCTTCTTTGTGTGCTTGCTGTTTATATAAATGCCTTAATAAAATATTTTTTTAAGAAGGAGTCTTTCCTGGGATGGGGGTCATTTGGGTGCTATTCCCATCTGCAGTCTTTAAACAGTCAGTCAGTATGACAAAAACACAGTTCTCTGACAATAAAGTGAAAGTCTCCCCATCTGCAGCCTTAAACTCTTTAAACAGTCTGTCAGTATCACAAAAACATAGTTGTCTCATAATAAAGTGAAAGTGTTCCCATCTGTACCCCTAAGCCCTTTAAACAGTCTGTCAATATGCAGAGTGCAATGATCTGTGACATGAAGGTAAAAGTATACCGTTTAATGTAGTGGAAACCTTTGAAGTGGTTTTCTCATGGTCAATTTCATTGCCCTTTAGTATTGAAGCCTGTTTGAATGACTCAAAGGCTAAAAGTTTTGAACTGCATTGTTTACATTCAATTTCATGGACTAGTGTCTCTTAAAAGCTTGTTGATTGGCAGATCCAGGCAGTTTCAAATGGGGGATATAGTTCTGCAGGAATCCATTAACTCAGAGGAGCAGACTTCCGTTGGCAGCACGTATGAGGAAGTTGCACATTGGGTGGCTCCTGCTCGAGGTTTGATTTTTTAGAACTTAATGCCCGGTCCCATGGGCAATTTTTTGACATAATTGCAGGAAGACATAAGGAAGGAGGGGGATGTCGAAAAACCAAAAGAAAGCCGGTGTGAAGAAGGGAGGGAGTGAAGGTTCACCATCAAGCAAAAGGATCAGCTTGGCATCTGGAATGATGGTGGAGGCTGGATCGATGGGTGGGGCCGCACTGTTCACGACAGAAAAGATGATCGAGGTGATGGCTTTAGAACTTGAGAAACAGTTTGCAAAGCACATGGAAGCGATGAAGAAAGAGGTGATGGCGGCGCTGAAGGTTCTGGTGGAGGAGTAGATTGCTCCAGTGAAGGTGGCGGTGTCGAGGACTTCGGCTGAGGTGCTGGAGCAGGGTGAGAAAATAAAGGGAGTGGAGGAGGCCTTGTTGCATCACAGCGATCAGCTCACCTCGATGGGTGAGGAGCTGCAGAGGGTGGTCGAGGCCAACAAAGCCTGCGAGCCAAGTTGAAGGATCTGGAAAACAGATCGAGGTGGCAAAATTTGAGGATCGTGGGTCTACTATGTTCTATGAGTACTTTGCCAAGAAGTTGGCAGTGCTGTTGGGGGAGGAGGGAGATCCCTCCCGGTACGAACTGAAATGGGCTCATCGGTCATTGAGACCCAAACCAAAGGCAAATGAACCACCAAGAGTGGTGATCATTTGCTTCTACATGTACCACATGAAGGAGAAGGTCCTGAGTTGGGCAAAGCAGAAGCGGGAGGTGCAGTGGGCTGGAGCTGGTATACTTATTTACCAGGACTTCATTGAGGAGTTGGCGAGTAGGTGGGCAGCCTTCGGCTGAGTGAAGACGGCACTGTGTAATAGAGGTGTGTGGTTCGGCATAGTGTACCCAGCTAAGTTGAGGGTGACCTACAACTTCAAAGACATTTACTTTGAGACGGTGGAAGCGGCAGAGGCATTTGTGAAGGCAGAAGGACTGGGGCAGAAGTGAGAAATGGGACTGAGGATTGGTCTTGGACTGAGGGTAGGGGGTTGGGGGTTGGAAGATTGTATATCATTCAATTTTTTTATTTAATGTTGTTATATGGGTTAAATGAGGTAAAGCTGTCTATCTGGATCAAGAAAGAGTGAAGATTGTTTGTAACTATGGTTTTCTGGGGGGGTTTTGTTTGCACTGGGTTTGTTTGTTTGAAGGGGATTTCTTTGTTTTCCTGGGACTGGGTGGGGGGAGGGGATTGAAGGGGAGTGGGGCCTGGGTGGGGGACTCCACACTAGCAAATTTAAGTAAGCTAGTGACCGGAGATGTGGTGGGAGGGCAGGGCTGCAGTCATTGGAGCCTGGTTGAACAGGTTTCCAGGACAATTTTACTAGCTTGGTGGGAAGGGTGAAAGCGGATTTGGGAAGGTGGGATAGCCTTCCTCTGACATTGGCAAGTCAGGTGCTGCGATTTTTATTTCTATTTCAGTACCTGCTGATCTTTTTGCCGAAGGTTTTTTTTTAAGGAAGTGGGTAAACTGATCACCTCGTTTATTTGGGAGGGTAAAGGTAGCCAGGATTAGGAAGGTGGTCCTGCAGAGAGGACGGTAGGGTTAGGAGATTCAAAGTGCCATTGAAAGACACGTCAGGTTTGCTCCTACTGCCCGAAAGAATCACTGGTTTTCCCGCTGGCGGGGAACACTTGTCTCCAATCGGGAGAATCACGCCTTTAATCTCTAATCCTCCAATAATAATTTACAATGAGCTCACAACTGCATGCTTCTGATTTTCGTTGAATGCGGCTATTTCCAACGTTCTCCATTTGTGTAAGGGAAGATGTGCTCGGATTCACAGCCAATACCTGAAAGAAAAGGAGAGAAATTATAACAGTGCAATAGTGACAGATTTATTATATCGTACGTCAACATTTTTAGATTTTATATGGTAACTTTATTGCAGAAAAATGTTTCACAGTTCTTCCTAGAGGCAAAATAAAATAAAATTGACACTGTTCCAAAACAGAGATCAGGATGTGTGACAAAAGCAAAATATGCTGGAAACACTCAGCAGAACAGACAGCATCCACAGAGAGAGAAACAGAATTAACGTTTGAGGTTGATGACCTTTCTTCAGAACTGGGAAACATCAGAGATATAGTAGGTTTTCACAAGGAATGACGAGACAAGGACAACAGGAAGGTCTTTGATAGGATAGAAGACAGGAGAGATTGAATAACAAAGGAGTTAATGTTTCAGAACCAAAAGGGGCAAAAAAGAAGCCAAGAAACGAAAAATGTACCGAGAGCAGATGTGCTACTATCTGATTGTAGCTTTGCCATGCATGGCTGCCGCGCAGATCTGGGACACAATCTACTGGCCGAGTCTCGCCCGAAAGGGAGTGCAAAGCGGCCGGTAGATCCCGGGAGAAGCTTCTGCGCACTTCCCGGCAGCCAGGACGCCTCGCAAGATCTATCCAGACCTCGCAAGGCATTGCGATCAGGATCCCGACCAAGCCTCGTGCGCCTCGTGATCAAGCCTCGCACGCTTAAGTCAGTTTTAAACCCACTTAGGCATGCTCACCCGGGATCCAATAGGTTCCCAGCATCTAACGGCCTCCTCAGGGAGATCCCAGCCAAGTACGGTTCAGTACTGGTCTGCACAAATGGTGCAATGGTCTCCCTGCCATTGTAGGCCCCTGAGCGGTCAGGGCAGGGTGCTACCCTGGCCCTCCCCCGGACTGTGGGCACATTGGCACTACCAGGATGCCCAGGTGGCACTCCAAAGCCTGAATATGCTCCGCCAGGGTGGCAATTCCAAGGGGACCAGGTGCCATGGTGGCATTGCTAATGATTAAGGCCTGGGAGAGCCATGGCTATGAAATGAGGGTGGAGGAGGGGTATGAAGGGTGGGGGTGCAGGGTGTGTATGAAGGAACCTCTGGACGGTTGGGGGGAGAGACAGATGGGGGTCCTGGAAGGGGGGCCTGAAACAGGGCTGAGGAAGGCATGGAAAAAGGGGGCCATCAGCCACCCCATTGTGGGGTGTCATCACTTGGGGGGTGTAGGTAATGCCCATGTGTGGGGGGGGGTTGTCATTGCCCATTGGTGGGGGTGACCCACAAGCCCTAATTGCAGCAGGTTCTGCATTTTTATACACGGCAAACACATTCCCGCCTTGTCCTCAATTTTTGAATGTAGCCAAGGCCACCAAAAATAGTTCCTGGTCATTTCCTTCATCCTGACAATACCACAGTGGTCTTCATGTAAATGGTTTAAAACACATTTTCTTAATAATGGTGCAATGATGACTCTTATTCCCCAGGGGAGACAACAACTCGCCCGGTATGAGGTCCAAGAATCGTTGTATCCGTTTTATTCCAAAAATTATTCTTTCTCTATCTGCGCAAAATTGCTTCCGGCTTTATTCAATGGCCTCGACTCAAAGGTTATCGCTTCTCTTCATCTGCGGGCAGCACGGTAGCATAGTGGTTAGTACAGTTGCTTCAGCTCCAGGGTCCCTGATTCGATTCCCGACTTGGATCACTGTCTGTGCGGAGTCTGCATCTTCTCCCCGTGTCTGCATGGGTGTCCTCCGGGTGCTCCGGTTTCCTCCCACAGTCCAAAGATGTGCAGTTAGGTGGATTGGCGATGCTAAATTGCCCTTAGTGTCCAAAAAAGGTTAATTGGGGATACGGGGACAGGGTGGAGGTGTGGGCTTGGGTACGGTGCTCTTTCCAAGAGCCAGGGCAGACCCAGTGGGCCGAATGCCTCCTTCTGCACTCTAAATTCTATGATTCTATGTGGGATATCACTACCCCAACTCCATAAGGTGATACACATGGCAATTGCATGGATAATTCTGGATCAAAATGTGTCAGGACATCTGGGGAGGAATTCTCCGGGGCAGGCAGAAACGGCGCAGTGGAGTGGTGGGAATCATTCCGGCATCGGGCCATCCCAAAGGTGCAGAATTCGGCCGGCGCTGGTCCACGCGTGCACGGGAGCGTCAGCAGCTGCTGGCGCATCCCCGCGCATGCGCTGGGCGGGATCACCTTCGCGCCGGCCATCGCAGAGGCTTACACGTCCGGTGTGTAGGAAGAGTGCCCCCACGGCACAGGCCCGCCCGCGGATCAGGCCACCGTGGGGACACCCCCCCCCCCCCACGAGGACCCCGGAGCCCACCTGCACCTCCAGGTCCCGCCGGTAAGGGACCCACTCCAATTTACGCCGGCGGAACTGGCATAGAACGGGCGGAATTTCGGCCCATTGCGGGCCGGAGAATCGCCGTGAGGAGCCCGCCGTGGCGCAATTCCCGCCCCCACCATAATCTCCAGTGTCGGAGAATTCGGCAGCCAGCGGGGGCGGGATTCACACCGCCCCCCCCGGCGATTCTCCGACCCCACGGGGGGTCGTAGAATCCCGCCCTTGATTTCAGTAGCGGCACTTCTGCTTGTATAAATGCTCTGTCACATTGATCTGCCCCCCATTTCTACTTTTTATTTTGACACAGTAGATTGTTTAAAGGTTTTAGATAGTCACCAGGGTGACACCAGCTGGCATGGCCAGGGTGCCCAGGTGGCTCTGCCAGGGGGCCAGGCTGACAGTGCCAAGCTGCCCAGGTGGCGCCAGCAGTGCCAGGGTGCCACTCTGCCTGGAGGCCAACCATCTGGGGACCTGGTGGCATGGTGGCGCAGTGGTTAGCACTGCTGCCTCACATCACCAAGGTCCCAGGTTCAATCACGGCTCTGGGTCACTGTTCGTGTGGAGTTTGCATTCTCCCCGTGTTTGTGTGCAACCCAAAGATGTGCAGGGTAGGTGGATTGGACACGCTAAATTGCCCTTTAATTGGAAAAAAAAATGAATTGGGTATTCTAAATTTATTAAAAGAAAAAAAATGCACCTGGGGACCTCCGATCGCCCAGGTACGATTCCACCTGGTCCCCGTTTGTGGGGATAGTTCTGAACGGAGCCCAGCTGGAATCTCTCCAGTGAGGCCTGAAGATGCCTAGTCGCCATTCGATCCGGCAAATGGACAGGGAGGTCAGTTTCTAAGCCGACTTCACTTTGCAAAACTGGATCCCGCCCAACTCGACCTTTTGCGAGACCTGGTTAGATCTTGCAGGATGTAACGTCGGCCAGGAAGCCCGGAGGACGCCTCTCCCGGGATCTACCGCCACCCTTTGGGCCCAACGTGGCCGGTAGATTGCACCCTATGAAAACACAACCAGCTGCATTACTTTTTTTAAAAAATCATTTTATTGGCATTTTCAATATTATGTACATTGACGTTCGTGTTAATTTATTGTACAGTGCAAAGCAAAAAGGCTTTTATCATACTTTATACAGATTTCTGCCGTCTAGTTGTCATGTTCCCTCCCCCCCTCCCTTCCTGCACCCCATGCCCAGCCCCTCCTTTCCCTAACCCCTCCTGTCTGCACCCTCATACCACCCCTTGCTATCCTCCTTGGTCGATATGGGGGAGTTTCCCCTTTTTTTGGTGGATGAGTGGGGTGAGTGGCGGATTTCTCCCCTCCCCCCTCCCCCTCCCCCCCCAGTGTTGTCCCTCTTCTTTTTGGAATTCAATAAATTTACTTATAACGGCAAGTAAAATAAACAATTTCTGGTACCAAATTACAAACATAGTAAACCTTTGGCAAAGGCAATGCCTGAACCATCGTGCAATGGACCACAAAGAATTATTTCTCACAGTTAGAAATCAGTGAATAATTGGGTCCTCCATAACTGTTATGAATTCTGATACAGTCGAGTTCCTTGGGTACTGAACTTCACTTTAACTTACTGAAGGTTTTTTCAGCCACACAGTGGTCCCGGGCATGCAAGTTGTTAAACAGCTCCTCAGTACAGGTTTCTTTGGTTTGTGATTGAGAACTCACTCGCTCTGTACAGGTTATAAATCAGCCTCGGCAAAAGCAAGGCAAGTTTCAATCTGCTCGCATTGCTCCCTGATGTTTATTAGGGGATCCACCACTTCTTCTTCTTCCTCCTCTTCAGCATCCCCAGGTCCTCCGGTCAACATCAGCTCATCCGCCATCCCCATGGCGCGGACCTTGTGAACAGAACGTGTTGTACCTCTTTGCCCGTCTCAGACTCTCTGCCCCCCCCCCCCCCCCCCCCCCCCACCACCCCCCCTGCCTGCCGTAGCTCCTGGTCTTTTTTTCCCCCTCTCTACTCCTTCCAGTTCTCCCCCTATTGGTTGTTGCTGGCCTCAAACAGGTTTTGGAACAGACCGACAAATTGCCCCTTGCAGTAAAGAAGCCTTCCTCCGACCCTCAGATCGTGTATTTTAACTTCTCCAGGTGGAGAAATTCCGAAAGGTACAGCTGTGGGTGGTGCTGCTCATCACCAGCCGAGCAGGATTTTCCGGGGAAGCGAAAGCTAGGGCGTCGGCCGCCTTCTCAATGTGTAGCTCTGGCTGCTCTGATACCCCGAAGATTGTCACATTTGGACTCCGCTTCACCCTCACCCCCACAACCTTGGACATTACCTCAGAGAAGGCTGTCCAGAACCCAGCAAGTTTTGGACAAGCCCAGAACATGTGGGTGTGGATAGCCAGGCCCTTCTGGCACCATTTACATTTATCCTCCATTCCGGGATGAACCTGCTCATTCAGGTTCTGGTCAGGTGTGCTCTGTGCACGACTTTGAACTGGATGAGGCTGAGCCTTGCGTAGGAGGAGATGCAGTTGACACTGCTCAGTGCTTCGCTCCAGAGTCCTCAGTTTGTCCTCCCATTTCTATCTGGTCTCGTCCAGTGGTGTTCGGGCTCTGTCCAGTAGCTGTCCGTATATTTTCCCACAGAGTCCCCCCTCCTTACTGTCCATGGTCATCAGGTCCTCTAATAGTGTAGTCTCCGGGGCCTTGGGTATCCTATTGTCTCTTTGCAGAGGAAATGTTTTATTTGTAAGTGTCTCATTTCCTGTTCTGTCGGTAGTTCCCATTCCTCCGTCAGTTTGTTCAACGTCGCTAGTCTGTGCCCTATGTAGAAGTCCCTAACTGTCAGCGTTCCCCCGTCCTGTCTCCATTTTTTAAACATTGCGTCTAGCATGGCTGGCGGGAATCTGTGGTTATCGCAGATGGGGGCCATCCCGGTTAACCCAAAATGCCTTCTCTGGCCCCATATTTTCAGTGTGGCCATTACACTGGGCTCGATGTGTATTTCGTCGAGGGGAATGGGAGTGCTGCCGTGGCCAGGGCCCGGAGGGTCGTTCCCCTGCAGGAGGCCTCCTCCATCTGTATCCACTCCGAGTTGGGCTCGTGCACCCATCCCCTCACCCTTTCAGCTGTTGCTGCCCAGTGGTGGTATTGCAGGTTTGGCTGTGCCAAGCCTCCCTTAATTTTCCTCCTTTGCTGTGTTGATTTGGAGACTCAGTGTTGATTCGGAGACTCAGTGTTGATTTGGAGGCTCAGTGTTGATTCGGAGACTCAGTGTTGATTTGGAGGCTCAGTGTTGATTTGGAGACTCAGTGTTGATTCGGAGACTCAGTGTTGATTTGGAGGCTCAGTGTTGATTTGGAGACTCAGTGTTGATTTGGAGACTCTTGGATTCTTGCCCCCTGTACAAATGCTATAATTAAGCTATCTAGGTTCTGGAAGAAGGCCTTCGGGATGAAGATCGGTATGGACCGAAACAGAAAGAGGAACCTCGGCAGCATATTCATTTTCATTGTCTGCACTCTCCCCGCCAGGGAGAGTGGGAGTGAGCCCCACCTCTGCAGGTTATTTTTGACTTCCTCCACCAGGCTGGTTAGGTTCCGATTGTAGATCTGTGTCCTGTCTCTGGCTATTTGGACCCCCAGGTATCGGAACCTGTTTATGGCTATTTTGAACGGGAGTCCCTCCAGCTCAGTCCCTCCCCCGTTTGGGTTCACTGGGAATGCCTCGTTTTTGCCCAGGTTAAGTTTGTAACCTGAGAAGGTTCCTAACTCTTTTAGGATCTGTATGATGGCTTTCAGTCCTTCCTGTGGCTTTGAGACGTACAGGAGCAGGTCATCCGCACAGAGCGAAACTCTGTGCTCTCTGTCTCCTCTTTGGCTGCCCTTCCAGTTTTTCACACCCCACAGGGCAATCGGCAGGGGTTCAATTACTAATGCAAACAGGAGTGGGGACAGTGGGCATCCTGGCCTTGTGCCTCTTTGTAACTGGAAGTATTCAGAGCTGGTGGTGTTGGTTCGAACATTCGCCTTGGGAGCATTGTACAGGAGTCTCACCCAGGCAGTGAATCCTGCTCCGAGCCCAAACCATTCCACTACCTCGAGTCGACTCTGTTGAAGGCCTTTTCTAGGTCCAGGGAGACGATCACCTCTGGTGTTCTCTCCCTGGAGGGGTCATCAGCCACCTGATGTTCGCAGTGAGTTGCATACCCTTGACAAAGCTCGTCTGGTCTTCAGCGACCACTTCCGATACGGCGTTCTCCAGCCTTTTGGCCAGAACCTTTGCAAGAATTTTCGCATCCACATTCAGCAACAAAATGTGTCTGTATGATCGACATTCCATCGGGGTCTTTGTCTTTTTTGGGTATCAGTGAGATTATGGCCTGCACTAGCGTAGGCGGCAAAGTGCCCCTTGCCAGCGAGTCTGCGAACATATCCCTTAGATGTGGGGCCAGGGCTGTTGCGAATTTTTTGTAAAAGTCCGCCGGGAACCCATCAGGTCCCGGCGCCTTCCCCGCCTGCATGAAGCTGATGCTCCCCATGATTTCTCCCAGATCTATTGGTGCTTCCAGGTCCCCCCCATCTGTCCTCCCCCAGAAGCGGCATTTCCAGTCCATCGAGGAACTGTTTCATCCCCACGTCCCCATCGGGGGGGGTTCGGAGGTGTAGTCCTCGGTAGAAGGTCTCAAATGCTTAATTGACCTCTTTTGGTCCGCTACCAGTCTACCTCTGTCATCCTTTAACTGCGCTGTTTCCCTCGTGGCTGTCTGCTTTCTCAGCTGATGAGCCAATAGGCGTCCAGCCATTTCTCCATATTCGTAAAAGGACCCCATGTTTGGCGGAGTTGGTACACTGCTTTCCTCGTTGATAGCAGGTTAAAGTCCATTTGTACCTTTTTCCTCTCCACCAGCAGCTCTATGGTCGAAGTATTTTCTGCCAATCAGCTGTTGCCTGGCCGCCCTCATCTCTGCGTGCCTTGTACGCTATTATTTCTCCTCAGATCACAGCCTTCAGTGCCTTCCAGAACGAGGAAGGTAATACTTCCCCGTTCCAGTTGTTAGTCGCGTAGTTGCCTATGGCCGGCGATGTTTTTTGGCAGAAGGCGTTATCAGCCAGTAGGTCCGTGTCCAGCCTCCATGTGGTGCGCTGAGCATGGCCCGTCTCCAATCTCACATCCAGGTAATGCGGAGCGTGTTAGGAGATGACTATCGTGGGATACCCCACTCTTTTAATTCCTGGAACTACCGATTTCCTCACTGCAAAGAAGTCGATACGGGTGTATACCTTGCGCACTTGTGAAAAAAACGAGAATTGTTTCTCTCCTGAGTGCATGAACCTCCATGGGTCCACCGCCCCCATCTGCTCCATAAATGCTCCCAGTTCCTTAGCCATGCCTGTTATTTTACCTGTTCTGGGGCTCGATCGGTCGGTCAGCGGATTCTGGCCGCAGTTAAAGTCGCCCCCATAATCAGTTGTTACGTGTCAATGTCGGGGATACGCCATGGTCTTTTTTATAAAGCCTGTGTCATCCCAGTTGGGGGCATACACATTTACCAGTACTACCGGTGTACCTTCCAGGACACCGCTGACCATGACGTACTGTACCCCGGGTCCATAACCATCCTAGTCTCAGTAAATCTCGTCCTCTTGCTGATCAGTATGGCCACTCCCCTAGCCCTTGCCCCATAGCATGAATGATACATCTGCCCCACCCAGCCCTTCCTTACCAGTAATCTGTCCTCCCTCAGGTGTGTCTCCTGCAGGTAGACTACGGCCGCCTTCAGGCTTCTCAGGTGGGCGAAGACTCTGGATCTTTCACTGGGCCATTAATTCACCTTACGTTCCAGGTGACTACCCTGGTGGGGGGTTTCTGACCCCCACGGTCCTGCGGGATCAACCATACTGACCTGGTGGACGTGCCCCTGCACTCCAGGGTTTCCCTTTGTTAAAGGCCGTTCAAAATGGCCGTGGTAACCGCTCTCCCCATGAGGTCGGGCCCCTGCGCTCCGGGGTTTCCCTTTGTCCAAGGAGCACCCAACATGGCCGCCAACTCTGTGTACGCCATTTGGGTGCGCCCCTGCACTCCGGGGTCTCCCTCTGTTTAGGGACCCTCCAAAGTTGTTGTTTGCGGCACCATCTTGATTCCTCGGCCTGTTCCATGCCTGCTGAGGCAAGTGTCTGTCTTGCTGCCAACCCCTTCCTGTCCTTCTGACCTTTTTCTGTTCTGTGATATCTCCCCCATTCCCTCCTTCCCCTCCTCCCTTTCCTCCCCACTATATTATAGGAGCTGGTTTAGCACAGTGGACTAAACAGCTGGCTTGTAATACAGAACAACGCCAGCAGCGCAGGTTCAATTCCCGTACCAGCCTCCCCAAACAGGCGGCGGAATGTGACGATTAGGGGCTTTTCCCAGTAACTTCACTGAAGCCTACTTGTGACAATACGTGATTATTATTATTATTCCCCCCCCCTCCCTTTCTGTCCTGTCATCCCCCCTTGACCAGATGTTCCCTCTCCCCAGTGAGGTGCACCGCGGCCCCCCTTACTGCTTGTCTTCCCCTGCTAGCCCTCCCTGCTAGTATGGAGGCTCCCCTTCCTGAGCTGGTCTCGCCCTATCTCTGTTTTGTCTGCCCATCTTTGTTCCCTTCCTCGCCCCCTCACCTGTCTCTCCTATCCTCTCTTCCCTCTCTCCATCTTTCTACCTTGGTCCGAGAACGAGGCAGCACAGCCCCCGCAAACACAGAGTCCATACGACAGCTCCTGGTTCCGTTTTGTCTTCCACTTTCCGTCTTTTACCCCGCTGCCCTCACCGCTGCTGCGTTCTAGACTGTTAGTTTTCACAAACTGCTCGGCCTCCGCCGGGGTGCCGAAGTATTGCTCTTTTCCTTTGTATGTTACCCAGAGTCTGGCCAGGAAGAGCACGCTGAATCTCACCTCACTCTTGTAGAGAGGCAAATTCACCTCATTGAATTCGGCCCTTTTTTTTGCGAGGTCTGCCCCAACGTCCTGATAAACCCTTATTCTGTATTCTTTCCACGAACACGGCTTTGTCTGTCGGGCCCATCTCAGGATCTTTTCCCGGTACTGGTACCGGTGCAGCTTCACGATGATTGCTCTCAGCTGCTCCCCAGTCTTGGGTTTTGGCCAGGGCGACCTGTGTGCCCTGTTGAGTTCTGGGGGATTTGGGAAGCTGTTCCTCCCGACCTGGTTGCCCAGCATGTGGATGATATAGGCCGTTGGATCCCTTCCCTCCACCCCCTCTGGCAGACCCACAATACAGGCGTTCTATCGCCTGGACCTGTTTTCCTGGTCCTCTACCTTTCCTCTCAGGTTCCCTTAGGCCACGATCCTATCACTCTGGTCGGTTGCTGCCCTTTCCAGGTCCAGGAATCATCCCTTCTGCTTCTTTGTTTTTAGTGTCTTTTAGGCTTATAGGAGTTTTGGGTGGCTTTTTAAGCCAAGAATCCTGGAAAATTTGCTATTCTGGGTCCGATTGGGAGGAGAGCCACCTGATGTGCATCCGCTCAGCACATCGGCACCACCGGAAGTCGTGTAATAGATCCTTGCGGAACCAATTTACGGCCCCTACATTACTTTTTTAAAGACACAATCCTTATACAAAGTAAGTTACAGCAATGCCTTGCAGGTTGGTGGATAATTGTTCTTTTTAAACATTCAGGGAGAAGCAATGGCCCACCATGAAGAGAACTCTGAAATTTTGTGATGCTGTCCGTTATGCTTGGCTGAGCTCGAGGACTCATGGATTAGCTCAGCAGGGGTTCTATTTTGGCAGGTGGAGTGCTTGCTTTGATTGCCATCTTTATGAGCTAAAACAATTATTAATTCTTTGTTCTGTTTCATCAATATATGGATGTTTATTTAGACAAGTGTGAAGTGAGGAAAAGTTTGTGTTACAATTATTATTAACGGCTCTGCCTGATTGACACTGAGAAATTGAAGCAGTCCATATCCATATGAAGTAGGAACTTCTTGGACTGATAAGTGACAGGTTGCATTTGTACCATACAAGTGCAAGGCAATGACCATCTCCAACAACAGAGAATCTAACCATCTCCCCTTGACATTCAAAGGCATTACCATCACTGAATCCACCGCTAGCAACATTCTGGGCATTACCATTGACCAGAAACTGAACTGGATCAGCCATATAAATACTGTGGCTACCAGAGCAGGTCAGAGGCTGTGAATTCTGCGGTGAATAACTCACCTCCTGTCTTCCAAAGTCTATAAGGCACAAGTCAGGAGTATAACAGAATGCTCTCTACTTGCCTGGAATCATGCATATTCCATCACATTCAAGAGGCCCAGCACCATCCAGGAAAAAGCAGCCTGCTTAATTGGCACTCCGTCTACCGCATTCAACATTTACTCCCTTTACCATTGACAGTGGCAGCAGTATGTACCATCTACAAGATGCACTACAGCAACTCACCAAGGCTCTTTTGACAGCACCTTGCAAACCCATGACCTTTACCACCTAGAAGGACAAGGGTAGCAGCTGCATAGGAACACCACCACCTGCAAGTTCCCCTCCAAGTCACACCATCCTGACATGAAACTATATTGTGATTCCTTCACTCTGACTGGGTCAGAATCCTGGAGATCCCTTCCAAACAGCACTGTGGGTATATTTGCACCACATGGACAGAAGCAGTTCAAGAAGGCAACTCACCACCACCTTCTCAAGGGCAATTAAGGGAGGACAATAAATGCTAGGCTTGCCAGCGATGCCCACATACCATAAACACATTTTATTAACACTTTGCTTGTTGGAAAAGCTGTTTGTTTTCCAAAGCAGATTTCGGAATGTTTTTGCTTCTCTCAGTATCTCAAGACTCGCCAGTGTTATTATACGTCTTATTGGTCTGTTCATCCTCCATGCTAGGTGAGTGGACTTGAAGGACATGAGGGCATGGAAGGCCCATGGAAGACATGAAAGGGGGCGTGAGAAGTGGCTGGGATTGGGTTATGAGAGTCAAAAACTGAAGAGCATAAGGGCTTTTAAAACAACTGGGGTGAAGTTCCAAGGAACTGAGGTGGGCCCTCTAACCAGCCACCTTGGCACTTGCCCACTCCTATGGCCACCTCCGATCTGATTTGAGTGTTCACGGGCCTGGCTCATTCACACCCACACCTTCCCAGAGTGAAAATTGGTTTTGACGGGGCCCTTTATCTCAAAAGCATGTCAGTAACTAAATTCTGGACCATATGATTATCTTATGCAATGCATGGCTAAGTTTACAAATTTGTGCTCCTGGTAGGAAGCTTGAAAATACATTGGGAAATTGCTCCCCAGAATTTTCCCTCCATATGGACAAAATCTCACTTCTAAGCGTCTGCAATATTCAATCTAGGTGGGTGAGGTTCCCCCCGCATGTGAACTTTTAAGATCATTGCTAGGTCATTAAGATCCTTAAGATTCACACGGATGATCCCTGGAATGGCGGGTCTAACATATGATGAACGGCTGAGGATCCTGGGATTGTATTCATTGGAGTTTAGAAGGTTAAGGGGAGATCTAATAGAAACTTACAAGATAATACATGGCTTAGAAAGGGTGGACGTAAAGAAACTGTTTCCGTTAGGCGAGGAGACGAGGACCCGTGGGCACAGCCTTAGAATTAGAGGGGGTAAATTCAGAACAGAAATGCGGAGACATTTCTTCAGCCAGAGAGTGGTGGGCCTGTGGAATTCATTGCCGCGGAGTGCAGTGGAGGCCGGGACGCTAAATGGCTTCAAGGCAGAGATAGATAAATTCTTGATGTCGCGAGGAATTAAGGGCGACGGGGAGAATGCTGGTAGGTGGAGTTGAAATGCCCATCAGCCATGATTGAATGGCGGAGTGGACTCGATGGGCCGAATGGCCTTACTTCCACTCCTATGTCTTATGGTCTTATTGTAATTGCAGCAGCAAAATAGAAAATATAACCCATTAAGTTGGCAACAATAGTACCCTGGAAATTAGTTTGGAACAGTTCTGAAGCATGCAGTGTGTGCAGGAAATGATGAGCATGACAAATCAGCAAGCTACTGTTGCCTATCTTGCCTCTGTCTGCAGGTCAGCCAACCAAAGAATATAAATTTTGGTCATCTGCCTCAACAGCAGCAGTGTTCCAGAGCCAGGAGACGCACTCATCATCAACGTTAACAAATAAATAACTATACATACCCTTTGGAGGCAGACCCTGGCTGGGCTGAATACAAGTCCAGAAAATCTAAGCGGAATGGACCAAGGCCTCAAATGAACAAAGCGATTCTTAATATAGCCCAGCAATAGCAAATGCCTATTTTGGGGGATCAGGGGCAAGATATTCTTTAGGCTTCCTTGGAGCACAGGATATTGGCCTCAGTGTCTTATTGCAACCGTTTCACATTCATATAATTCCTGCCCCATCAATTCTAATCAGATGTAACATGTCCAGATATATTAAATTGTATAAAAAGAGGAAGTTTAATATAACAGCACTACCTGCAAAATGAGATTTTAAAGCTGCTTTCATTTGAAACACATCATCCTCCCACTTACAATTAACGGTAGACACAAGAAAATTTGCAATGATGCCTATAATATTTTGATTTTCACATTAAAAGAAATGCTCGTAAACTCGAAGATCTAACAAGACGTACATTTGAACCTTCATACAGTGAGGCCTGCTCTCTTCCCGTCATCTTTTGGACTCCTACACAGATCAAGGAACACCTGCAACAATTTTACAACAAATTATTAACTTCATTTTTCTTTGAACAACTTGAGCAAAACTGAAAATTTGCTGCCTTCAAGTACATTGGAAAGCAGTAGCTAATATATTTTACAT
Organism: Scyliorhinus canicula; assembly: GCF_902713615.1. Classification (NCBI taxonomy): domain Eukaryota; kingdom Metazoa; phylum Chordata; class Chondrichthyes; order Carcharhiniformes; family Scyliorhinidae; genus Scyliorhinus; species Scyliorhinus canicula. The sequence goes on along the minus strand of NC_052159.1, from coordinate 94,055,335 downwards.
ACAAAGTTTAGACAGAAATTTCAGATTAACCATAGCACATTAATTCAAAGCATATTTCCACAAGTAAAAGTAAAAAATCACAATAGTCTACAAAGTTTTTTTTAAAAATGTTAAGTCAAACAACAAACTGCATATCTGACAGACGAAAAACAAGCTTAGCTTTAAATCCTACTTTTCAGTAAAAGCTGGGAAGGCAACCCTGCTGTCAAAGCCTTGCCTACTCGGAGCACCAGCATATTGGGATAGATTTTGACTGTGGGAAGAGTAAAAAAAGATGATAGCGACTCCTCAGTCTGTTTTATATCTCATCGGAAGTGAGGGCCTAAGGGTGAAAATTGTGGAAGTACCAGTCATAATCTTCCAATCATCCTCAGATACAGACAGAGAACTGGAGAATTGCAAATGCTACATCATTGTTCACCAAGGATAAACCAAGCAACTACAGGCCAGTGAGTTTAACTTTGGTGGTGTGAAAGCTTGCTGAACTGATAATCCAGGACAAAATTAGTAGAGTCCTTATATTAGAAAAGTCCTTGTTCGGACAGTACTGTGGCGCAGTGGGTTAGCCCTGCAGCCTCGCAGCGCCGAGGTCCCAGGTTTGATCCCGGCTCTGAGTCACTGTCTGTGTGGAGTTTGCACATTCTCCCCGTGTTTGCGTGGGTTTCGCTCCCACAACCCAAAGATGTGCAGGCTAGGTGGATTGGCCATGCTAAATGCCCCTTAATTAGAAAAAATGAATTGGGTACACTAAATTTATAAAGAAAAAAGAAAAAAAAAAAAAGTCCTTGTTAAAGCATAGAGTTCAAAAGCAAAGAATTTGTTTGTTTGGCCCCAGCTGGAATACTGCATCCAATTCTAGCACTGCACTCAAGGAGAGGTGGGAAGGCTTTAGTGAGGGTGAAGGAAAGGTTTATGAATGGTTCCAGGGATAAGGGTCTCCAGTTCCATGAATAGATTGGAGAAGCTGGAGTTGTTCTTCTTATAGAAGAGACGCTGAGAGGAAATTTGATAGTGGTGTTCAAAAATCATGAGAGGCCTAGGCAGAGCAGGTAGAGAAAAACTGTTGTCATTGGCGGAAAGGTCAAGAATTTGATGACACCAATGGTGAAATGAGGTATAACCTATTTTACACTGTGAATTGTTAGGATATGGAATGCACTATTTCAAAATGTGATAGAGGCTGATTTAATTGTGGTTTTCTAAAGGGAAACGCATAGCTACCTGAAGGCAAGAAAACATTGCAGGGTTATGGGGAAAGTATGAGTGAGTGGGAATAGCTGAGATGTTCTTGAAGAGATGGAACAGACATGATGAACCAAGTGGCCTCATCCTTCGTCACTGTAATCATTCCATGATTCATATGAAGTTCATTTGTCCACTATTAATAATCAATTGGTTAAAAATGGGTTAACACCTCCATTTAGGGAGGAACGGTAGCACAGTGGCTAGCACAGCTACCTCAAAGTGCCAACTACCCAGGTTCAACTCTGGCCTTGGGTCACTGTCTGTGTGGAATTTATACATTTGCCCCATGTCTGCGTGTGTTTCCTCCGGGTGCTCTGGTTTCCTCCCACAGTCCAAGGATGTGCAGGTTAGGTGAAATTACCATGATAAATTGCCCCTTAGCGTCCAGGGATGTGCAGGATAGGTTATGGGATTACGGGGATAGAACAGGGTGGACGGGGGAGTGGACATGGGTAAAATGCTCATTTGAAGGGTCAGTGGAGACCTGATGCACCCTATGGCCTCCGTCTGCACTGCAGAGATGTTATGATTCTAAGACAAAAGACAACAAGTTCAAAAGAATATTTGAATGTCTTATCAATATTTCAGCTACAGCAAGAATAGAAATCCACATCCCACCATTACAAACAGTACAACTTGGAATTATCATAATATATTGACTAGAAAACATTACAATCCTGGAGATCTGGTGGCTCCTTTTAAAACACGATTCTTTATCACCATAAAGTGCCTGTATCACAAAGGGTATTGTAGCAGAATTCCATGGGGCTTCTCCCAGTGGTAACTCTGACTGCACATAAATTTGATCAAACCAAATTGATGTCTAAACAAAAGTGGGGAATGCATAAAAGGCCAGATGAAGAGAGTTCTCATAGGCTGTACAAGGTTGGGGGCTGGTTTAGCTCTGTTGAGGGAACAGTTGGTTCACATTACAGAGCGAGGCCAACATTGTGAGTTCAATTCCCATACCCGCTGAGGTTATTGAACCGTGCCTGAGGTGTGGTGATCCTCAGGTTAAATCACCATCAGTCAGCTCTCCTCCTCAAAGGAGAAAGCAGTCTATGGTCATCTGGTACTAGGTGACTTTTTTTTAAATAGAGGGACTAGGTGACTTTTACAAGGTTATAAAAACAAAGATAAGAATTTCTAAGTTTGTGGTGTTTGGCAAATGGGAGCCAATAATGTAGGTAAGCAATGCTAAATGAGGTGTGTGAGAAGGTGTGTTTGATTGCATACAGGCTGCAGAGATTTGGATGAGTTTAAGTTTACCTCACCCAACATTTTGTATCAAATTACCGTTCTGACCATGCGAAAGCAGCAAGAAGAGAAGCCATTTGTAAGATGCGACAGCAAAATCAGACAGGCAAAAGTAGCTCAAACTTTTTATTGAATGCAAAGCTGAGGTTGTTCATTTGTAATTTTCATTTAGTACATTTACAGTACTCTTTATGCCCTTCTACAATCCGAGTATGTAAAATTTAGCAACACTTGGAATTCAAAGATTTCTGGCCCCTCAAATGTTGCCAATTGTAGTTTATTCACAATAACCTCATATTGACATTTTATCAAGAGCAACTATTTATCTTTTTCACTAGCTCATTTAACGCGAAGCCACAATAGTAACTTACTAGCAACCGAAAATGCTTTAAGAGATAGGTTAAACGATTCAAATCAAGCAACATATATAAATTTCCAGGCATCCTAAAGTTTGCGAATTGATCGAATAATAAAACTGAAAAGATGGCCCCACCGTTATACATTTTAATCTGTTGGAAGAAAGTTTATTTAAATTTGTCAACATTACAGCTTGCTCAGAAATATTTTGTAAAATTGATAGTTGGCAAAACCAGCAGAGTTTAACATCTCTCAAACACAACTCGAAGATCTTACATTCCGCAGGTTATTTACGTTGGAGAAACGCTTAATTTTACGTCGCATTAAAGCCAATAAATTAACATATTGTTATCCACTTTGCAAAGGAAAGCTGAATGAGCTAGGTCTCATATTCAAACAAGCTGCCAACGCGCACCCATTTGGCCCTGCAAACGAACGGACTCTGGCACTAATCCTTCTATTTAACAATTGGGGGAGGGACGGATTACTCACGTTTAACAACTTCGAAAAGACAACTTCGAAATGACTTCCCAATTAGGTGGGAGGGGGGACTGCCGCTGCTGCTTAATTCGCGAGGTTGCACAGGCACTCCCAATTAGTAATGTCATCGGCTCACAAACCTGAAACGCGCGGTGAGCCCCACCTCAGTGATCCGCACCAACTCCGCCTACCCGCCAGTCATCAGGAGGGACCACCCCTCATCACCTGTCAGTCACCAGGAGGGACCACCCCTCATCACCTGTCAGTCATCAGGAGGGACCACCCCTCATCACCTGTCAGTCATCAGGAAAGACCACCCCTCATCACCTGTCAGTCACCAGGAGGGACCACCCCTCATCACCTGTCAGTCACCAGGAGGGACCACCCCTCATCACCTGTCAGCCATCAGGAGGGACCACCCCTCATCACCTGTCAGTCATCAGGAGAAACCACCCCACTCCTTTGAATCATCAGGAGGGACCACCCCTCACCTAATGTCAGTCATCGGAAGTGACCACTCCTCACCTCCTGCCAGTCATTAGGAAGGGCCACCCTTCACCTCCTGGCAGTCATCAGGAGGGACTACCCCTCACCTCCTGTCAGACATCAGGAGGACCACCCCTCACCTCCTGTCAGTCATCATTTGTTGAGAGAAATAATACACAACTGCAGCATTGTAAAAGATGCACCATCATTACACATTCTTTCAGTTTGTGTGCCCTGGGCATTACCAGCCCTTCAAGGTAAGCAGCTGGACAACTTCAGAATATTTCACCAGACCTGCCATTTGCTTTGAAACTATCACAGCTTGTCACTGACATCAACATTTTGGGAACCTAATTGACTAATATGTCAGTGATTGATAACAGAAAACAGCATGAATTAGGTTTTTCAACAACTAATAATTCTCTCTACATAGTAGGCAGTAATTCCACTTAGAGGCTGAAGAACTGTCCTTCTTGCGAGCAGCACCATTGGTGAAAGAGGGGCCCAATCCAGTATTTTGGTAGTTAGATCCAAATAAGCATGTGATTCAGGAATGAAAAGGGAATTATAACAGTGACAGGGAAAGAACATAAGAACATAAGAACTAGGAGCAGGAGTAGACCACCTGGCCCCTCGAGCCTGCTCCACCATTCAATGAGATCATGGCTGATCTTTTGTGGACTCAGCTCCACTTTCCGTCCTGAACACCATAACCCTTAATCCCTTTATTCTTCAAAAAACTCTCTATCTTTACCTTAAAAACATTTAATGAAGGAGCCTCAACTGCTTCACTGGGCAAGGAATTCCATAGATTCACAACCTTTTGGGTGAAGAAGTTCCTCCTAAACTCAGTCCTAAATCTACTTCCCCTTATTTTGAGGCTATGCCCCCTAGTTCTGCTTTCACCTGCCAGTGGAAACAACCTGCCCACATCTATCCTATCTATTCACTTCATAATTTGATATGTTTCTATAAGATCCCCCCTCATCCTTCTAAATTCCAACTAGTACAGTCCCAGTCTACTCAACCTCTCCTCGTAATCCAACCCTTTCAGATCTGGGATTAACCTAGTGAATCTCCTCTGCACACCCTCCAGTGCTAGTACGTCCTTTCTCAAGTAAGGAGACCAAAACTGAACACAATACTCCAGGTGTGGCCTCACTAACACCTCATACAATTGCAGCATAACCTCCCAGTCTTAAACTCCATCCCTCTAGCAATGAAGGACAAAATTCCATTTGCCTTCTTAATCACCTGTTGCACCTGTAAACCAACTTTCTGTGACTCATGCACTAGCACACCCAGGTCTCTCTGCACAGCAGCATGCTTTAATATTTTATCATTTAAATAATAATCCCATTTGCTGTTACTCCTATCAAAATGGATAACCTCACATTTGTCAACATTGTTTTCCATCTGCCAGACCCTAGCCTATTCACTTAACCTATCCAAATCCCTCTGCAGACTTCCAGTATCCTCTTCACTTTTCGCTTTACCACTCATCTTAGTGTCATCTGCAAACTTGGACACATTGCCCTTGGTTCCAAACTCCAAATCATCTATGTAAATTATGAACAATTGTGGGCCCAACACGGATCCCTGAGGGACACCACTAGCTACTGTTTGCCAACCAGAGAAACACCCATTAATCCCCACTCTTTGCTTTCTATTAATTAACCAATCCTCTATCCCTGCTACTACTTTACCCTTAATGCCATGCATCTTTATCTTATGCAGCAACCTTTTGTGTGGCACCTTGTCAAAGGCTTTCTGGACATCCAGATATACCACATCCATTGGCTCCCCGTTATCTACTGCACTGGTAATGTCCTCAAAAAATCCCACTAAATTAGTTAGGCACGACCTGCCCTTTATGAACCCATGCTGCGTCTGCCCAATGGGACAAGTTCTATCCAGATGCCTCGCTATTTCTTCCTTGATGATAGATTCCAGCATCTTCCCTACTACCAAAGTTAAACTCACTGGCCTATAATTACCCGCTCTCTGCCTACCTTCTTTTTTAAACAGTGGTGTCACGTTTGGTAATTTAATCCCTGATTCTTTGTTGCCAGTCTGGACTCAATAAAATCTGAGATGGATTAGCAGGTATCAATTATTGTTTTATTTCCACCAGCTTGCAAGGCTGACTCACTCGTAGGACATTAGAACACACACAGCTGTCTTCTAAAGTTCCCAAAAGTTAGTGAAGACTAAGACAAATAAATCACAGCACATATTGATTGAATCACATCAAGATTCGCATACAAGCTTCCCATAGGCCAATGTATACACCTTCTGACCTGGCCATATATCCTGATTGGCTCACTTCGCATTTTCCCAATCCTGGCCTCTTGTTACCCAGCATCCTTTTCACTATTCTCTCCACGAGGCAAAGCTCCCTTCCCCCCTTCCTAGCCATGCTGTGCTCATCCCTTTGTTCTCTGGCTGTGAACTCATTACCCTCAGGGTCCTACTGTCCATCATATTCGTTTGTTCACTTCCTCAGGACCACTCCAGAGTCTAGTGAATTTTGATAAATTATCACTAGTGCATTTGCAATTTCCCTAGCCATCTCTTTCAGCACTCTGGGATGCATTCCATCAGGGCCAGGAGACTTGTCTACCTTTAGCCCCATTAGCTTGCCCATCACTACCTCCTTAGTGATAACAATCCTCTCAAGGTCCTCACCTGTCATAGCCTCATTTCGATCAGTCACTGGCATGTTATTTGTGTCTTCCACTGTGAAGACCGACCCAAAAAACCTGTTCAGTTCCTCAGCCATTTCCTCATCTCCCATTATTAAAACTCCCTTCTCATCCTCTAAAGGACCAATATTTACCTTAGCCACTCTTTTTTGTTTTATATATTTGTAGAAACTTTTACTGTCAGTATTTATATTCTGAGCAAGTTTACTCTCAATCTATCTTACTCTTCTTTATAGCTTTTTTAGTAGCTTTCTGTTGCCCCCTAAAGATTTCCCAGTCCTCTAGTCTCCCACCAATCTTTGCCACTTTGTATCCTTTTTCCTTCAATTTGACACTCTCCCTTATTTCCTTAGATATCCATGGTCAATTTTCCCTCTTTCTACCGTCCTTCCTTTTTGTTGTTATAAACCTTTGCTGAGCACTGTGAAAAATCGATTGGAAGGTTCTCCACTGTTCCTCAACTGTTCCACCATAAAGTCTTTGCTCCCAGTCTACCTTAGCTAGTTCTTCTCTCATCCCATTGTAATCTCCTTTGTTTAAGCACAAAACACTAGTATTTGATTTTACCTTCTCACCCTCCATCTGTATTTTAAATTCCACCATATTGTGATCGCTCCTTCCAAGAGGATCCCTAACTATGAGATCATGAATCAATCCTGTCTCATTACACAGGACAAGATCTAGGACCGCTTGTTCCCTCGTAGGTTCCATTACATAATGTTCTCGGAAACTATCGCAGACACATTCTATAAACTCCTCCTCAAGGTTGCCTTGACTGACCTGGTTAAACCAATCGACATGTAGATTAAAATCCCCCATGATAACTGCTGTACCATTTCTACATGCATCAGTTATTTCTTTGTTTATTGCCTGCCCCCCATAACGTTACTATTTGGTGGCCGATAGACTACTCCTATCAGTGACTTTTTCGCCTTCCTATTCCTGATTTCCACCCAAATGGATTCAACTTTATCCTCCATAGCACCGATGTTATCCCTTACTATTGCCCGGATGTCATCCTTAAATAACAGAGCTACACCACCTCCCTTACCATCCACTCTGTCCTTCCGAATAGTTTGATACCCTCGGATATTTAACTCCCAGTCGTGACCATCCTTTAACCATGTTTCAGTAATGGCCACCAAATCATAATCATTCACGATGATTTGCATTATCAACTCATTTACTTTATTCCGAATACTACGAGCATTCAGGTAAAGTACACTTATGTTGGTTTTTTTACCTCTGTTTTGAATCTTAACATCTCCAGTTTTATTCCTTTTAGTATTACTGGGCCTATTCACTGAGCTCCCCTCAGTCACTGTACCTAGTACTGTCGCTCTTTTTGATTTTTGACTATGACTTCTCTGCCTTACACTTTCCCCCTTACTTCCTTTTCCTTTTGTCCCTGTTTTACTACCTTCCAACTTCCTGCATCGGTCCCCATCCCCCTACCACATTAGTTTAAACCCTCCCCAACAGCTCTCGCAAACACCCCCGCTAGGACATCGCTTCCAGTCCTGCCCAGGTGCAGACCGTCCGGTTTGTACTGGTCCCACCTCCCCCAGAACCGGTCCAATGCCCCAGGAATTTGAATCCCTCCCTCTTGCACCATCTCTCGAGACACGCATTCATCCGATCTATCCTGACATTCCTACTCTGACTAGCCCGTGGCACTGGTAGCAATCCTGAGATTACTACCTTTGAGGCCCTACTTTTTAGTTTAACTCCTAACTCCCTGAATTCAGCTTGTAGGACATCATCCCGTTTGTTACCTATATCGTTGGTGCCCATGTACACCACGACAGCTGGCTGTTCACCCTCCCCCTGCCAGAATGTCCTGTAGCCGCTCCGAGACATCCTTGACCCTTGCACCAGGGAGGCAACATACCATCCTGGAGTCTCGATTGAGTCCACAGAATCGCCTCTCTATTCCCCTTACGATTGAGTCCCCTATCAATATAGCCCTGCCATTTTTCTTCCTGCCCTGCTGCGCAGCAGAGCCAGCCACGGTGCCATGAACCTTGCTGCTGCTGCCTTCCCCTGGTGAGCCATCTCCCTCAACAGTATCCAAAGTGGTATATCTGTTTTGCAGGGAGATGATCGCAGGGGACACCTGCACTGCCTTCCTACTCTTGCTCTGTCTTTTGGTCACCCATTTTCTATCTCCCTCAGTAACTTTCACCTGCGGTGTGACCAACTCGCTAAACGTGCTATCCACGACCTCCTCAGCATCGTGGATGCTCCAAAGTGAGTCCATCCGCAGCTCCAGAGCCGTCAAGCGGTCTAACAGGAGCTGCAACTGAACACACTTTTTGCACGTGAAAGAGCCAGGGACAGTGGACGTGTCCCTGAGCTCCCACATCGCACACGAGGAGCATGACACGGGTCTGGGACCTCCTGCCATGTCTTAAACCTTAGGTAAACGTATACAACTACAATTTCAAAAAACGAAAGAAAAATAAATAAATTAGACAATGAAAAGAAAAACTACTTACCAGACACTTACCAGGGTTAAAAGCACCTCCTCCCCACCCAGCTTCGAATTCCCACCTAGCTTCAAATTCCCAAACTCCCTCTTGGTTGTGGCTCACTCTGGCTGTGTCTTCTCTGGCTCCTGGGAGAACTCACCCAGGGTCTCAGATGCTCCCTGGTTCTCTCCCTGCAGATTAAAAGTTACAGGCCAGAAGAAAGAGAGAGAACAAAACAGTAGGGAAAAATCACCTTCTCTCACTCTGCAGAAAATTACCTCACTGCACCAAATTACCAAGTTCCAACTTCCCACTCTGGATGTGCCTCACTCCGGCTGTGTCTTCTCGACTTGCGCAAAGCAATGGTTGTTGTATTTTATATTTTCCCCGCGTCTTGACTGTGATAGAGAAATACAAACATGATTCATTAGGTAAGCAAAACTGAACTTTATTTCCGAATCAGAACTGACTGCTAGTAGTATGGCTGAGATTTGAAGTCGGAAAGCAGTCAATTACAAACTGCTGAGTCCGTCCCAAGTCTGCGATATTACAGGAAAAGAAGGCGATTCTTATACATTATAGGATCAAGATAACATGAATACAGCTTGGTCAGGAATTTGATCGAAAGTAAAACATAAGTAATAATCATTACAATGGCGTCACCTTGCTGACCTTTAGGGGACTGGAGTCTCATATCATTATCTTGTCTTTGTTTTAAGAAAGGGAAGAAGTTGTTTAGGAACAGGAAGAAATAGTTGTTCAGCTTGTTATGTATTGAGACTACATTTAGGCTCATGATGAAAACACCTTATCTTAGAATTTTAGAGTCACTCGGTTCTTAGGTCAAGTCGACCTCGGTTGTGTATATCTGTGTATTTTGAATCTGTGCCTTAGGTTAAATTCAATTGTACCAAGAAGACTTCACTAGTTTTCCCATCATGCCATTATTTGCTTCACACAATACCACATGGTGAAGAAATGAAATCCACTGCCATTGAAATGAAGAGGAAAGGGAAGAATTGGGTGGCGCCAAATTGTGAGGGAATATCAATGAAGGATTTAGCGAAAGAAGCCATAATGAAGGAGAGTGGGAAGCAGAAAACAAAGGAAAAAGAAGGAGCTTAATTAGGAATAGTGATTTTTGGTGGGAGGAAGGCAGATACCAGAAGGAACTGTGGGAAGAAACAGTGTCAGCATTTGTAATGACATAGACCAGGCCTTTGAGATTGGCCAATTGGAATACGAGTTCCCTGATTAGTGAGCCAATCAGGAACCCTCTTCTTTGTATAACGGGAGTGTCCAATCCTCTGCACTCCCGGTGTAGATAGCAAGCTGAATGCACATGTTTGTACTGCTGTTAGCTTTGTTAATAAAAGGGATTCTGGTGAATGATGTCTGCCTCTGTGGATTTATTACAATGTTAACTAGTGTTGGGGGACTGAACAGGAAAATAAATTCAATGTGAAGTGAGGGGAAGAGAATTGTGAGGTCTAACTGAAAGGGCGCAAGACGAGTACTGGCTTGGACTGGGTCAGAGGAGGTTATACAGAAAGTTTCAGTGAGAGGGTCAGGAAAGAGTGCCTCTGAACATAAATAACAATGTGTGGGTATGGGAGTTGAATGCACGCATTGATCGTCGAAGTGACTTTTGGTCAATTATAATTTTGTCTCCTGAAAATCAAATTACCACTGTTTTTGTTAAAAATGTATTCATTCTGAAGTATGGGCTGGTATGGCACAGTGGGCGAAACAGCTGGCTTGTAATGCAGAACAATGCCAGCAGCACGGGTTCAATTCCCGTACCGGCCTCCCCGAACAGGTGCCGGAATGTGGCGACTAGGGGCTTTTCACAGTAACTTCACTGAAGCCTACTCGTGACAATAAGTGATTATTATTATTATTGAAGTAACTAAAATATATAAAAAGGCCTTGGGCATGATCAATTCGCTCCGCCACACCCCAGTTCATTTAAAAATGGAGCCACTTGTTCGTGCAGGAAATGGGGCCACGTGCAGCCTCAGCGGGGTGTTTCCTCGCTGAGGCCCAAAAATTAGTCCCGTTTAATAGCGGGGTCGTTATCCGCATTCAACCCCTGAATGTTCCACATAATCAACCGGGACAGAGTGCTCCCTGCCCCCTGCTCCCCCCGCCCCCCTCCCCGATCAGCCATTGCCCCTCTTTACCCACCTTCCCCAGGTCCACACCTTGCTCACCCTCTGGTCTTCCCCAAAGTGTCCACCGCCAAGTCCCCTGAACCAACTGCGCCACACCATCTCCACCCATGTCAGCATCACCCCCCCTCCCCAACCCCTACCCCCAGAAATAAACAAAAAACAAACCCACCCCCCCGTCCACAAATCATCATCATCATCATCCCCCCCCCCCTCCACTGCACTCCTGTTAACTAGGCTGCCTGCTAGCACGGTGGCTCCCACTCAAGGCAACTTTCGACCCTGCTTCCCCTCTGCCACCCCTCACCCACAATGTCCCAAAAACAGTTGAACACACTTGCCCAACCCTCACCCACACATGGTAAATACAACAATCCTCCCGGCATACACACCCACATTCACAATACTGGCTTCTCCAAAGTTCAGTGTCCTCACAAGTCACCCAGTCCATGATTTCTCATAAAATTACTTGTCTCTTCCAGTGTATCGAAATTAAATTCCTGACCCTGGTGCGTGACCCTTAGGCGAGCACGATACAGCACCCTGAACTTCACTCCTTTCTTGTAGAGGACCGCCTTGACCCCGTTGAACCCAGCCCGCCGCTTGTCTACACCCATGTCCTGGTAAATACTCACCATGTTTCCTTCCTAGGCACACTCTCTCATCTCCTTCGCCCACTACAGAATCTTCTCTTTGGCCAGAAAATGCTGCAACTGCACCACCATTGCCCTTGGCTGCTCCCCAGCCTTCGGCCTCTTCCTCAATTCCCTATGTGCTCAATCCACCTCAGGAGGATGGTCAAAGACCCCCCCCCCTCCCCCACCAGTTTCTCAAGCATCTTCGCCACATACTTAGTGGCCTTTGTTCCTTCAATCCCTTCAGGCAGTCCAACAATCAGGAGATTCTGCCTCCTAGAGCGATTCTCCAGGTCCACCACCTTCTCCATCAGCCACTTCTGGCCCTCGCCACGCGCATCATCTCTACCTCCAACAAGGCTAACCCATCCTCATGATCCACCACCAACTCCACCTGCTGGAATGCCGAATTCTGCACTTTCAGCCTTTTCTCCACTCTCTCAATGGTTGCCCTAATCGGCCCAGCCACTTGAGCCAGGTCCTCCAAGTCCTCTTGCCTCTGCTGCTGGAACCTGGCATTCAAAAAGTCCACCAAGTGCTCAGGAGGCCATAGCGCTGCCAACGATGCCCCAGAACATTCTGCCATCCTCCCCCCAGTTTCACTTTGAAAATCCTTCCGATCAGACTGCTGCCCCTTGCTCAGTACCACAAGTCACAAACCGGTCCCATCAGAGGAGGATTCCTGTCTCTCGCTATTCATGCACGTTGCACCAACAAACACCCCCTATATCGGCTGAAAAGGAGCAACAATTCCACCTCAAGCGTGAGCCATCCACTCACTCCATGGCCACCACCGGAAGTAGATTAAAAGTTAACCAAAGTCATCTCAAAGGCACATTCACTGAGCCATTTTAAAACTCAGACTATCTAAAATCACACAAAAAAATGACAGTCATGCTTGCGTTCATCACTCATATCTGCAAGTAGATTAGCACTGTGCTCACCTGATAGAGATCTAAAATGCAGCAAAATTAGAGTGAGTTATGATGGGACTGGAAAATTTGAATGCGAATGTATGCTTAAAGCAAACAATGATGAGTTTATTGATCAAACCTCAGGATTCAAAAATAGTACAGACCACTGATGCACTATTAATTATGACGAGACGAGAGTAGACAGTAATCGAGGCTTTATTATGCAGAGATGTGGAGCCTCCCGCAGCTGCTGCCGAAATGGCTACAGCTCGGTGAGCACACACATTTATACTCCGCCTACTGGGCGGAGCCAGCAGGCAGGGGTCTACCCTCGTACCTGTAGTACAGGGGCCTTACCGTATTACCCTCATATGCAGTATATAATACAACAATGTTGATGACCACATTCACCCTCTGTTAAAAAAAGAGTCCAGCGGGGTGTTGGAAACTATTTACACATAGGTTGTTGGAAACTACACACAGGTTGTTAAAAAAAAATTTTTTTTTTTAAAGAGTCTACAAATTTAGACGGTCAGGCACCTTTGTGAATTGCGCTTTCACGTATCTGATCGTCAGTCCAGAAGTAAAACACTCGAACACGTCAGTAACGAATATTCGTTTATTTACGGCCGGGACAAATCTCTAAGCAGTCGGGTAACCACCTTCGAGAAGTGCCAAAGTCCAAAATATGGACTGTCTCTTTATACAATTATAGCTTAGAGGTGGTCCCTTTAAATTCCTAGATACACCTATGATTTGGCAAGGATCCAGAACATGTACATATATGGAATTATTCTTCGAGGTCGGGAGGTTATTTTTGACATAATCATTAGCACAAGTCACTATTAATATTAATACAAAGGTTTTTGTATCCCATGGCCATCTGGCTTATCTCATTCCAAGGCCCTTCCTTTAACATTTCAATGTTTATTTGTTCCAACTGGTCAAACGAGCTTAATTATGTTATCTCTGCAATAAAGTAACGGTTCCCATTCATTCCATTCTTTGCCTTTTTGACCTCTCTGCTTTTACAGATACGGTCAGAACATTAATTAGTACCAATGCCACACTCCCTATATTCCATCCCATAACCTTCTGACATCTTTGCTTTTACAGATACGGTCAGAACACACTCCCTTTATTTCATCCCTTGACCTGTTGACATCTCTTTCACAGAGCTTTTCAGAACTGTTATATTAACCCTATCAGTTAAGTTCCAAATGAAATCCACTTCTACATTCCCCCCTTTGATCATTCCTTGATCACATAACACTCAGGATACTTTAGATGGAAATGAGAGCGAGGCGGAGGTACTCCTCCTCTACTAGGCTCCGGCAGGATGCCACTTCCTCATATAGGTCAGGGGTAGGTGGAACCAGTGTTTCTTTTTCATCTAGGGCGGATCTCTGAAGCATCTGTGGTAATGCAGTGGCACCCAAACGGTTGCATAGGCATTTCACACCAGTAGCTATGATACAGAGCAACAAACAGATGGTAACGAAGATAATGAGCCCATGGAATAGGTAAGTGGCCCAAGAATTGGACCACATCCAGCTCCACCAGTCAGCCTGACCGGCGAGTCGCAAGCGCTGTACTCCATCTCTGATATGGGTTACCAGACGCGTGATATTCTCTGAACTGTCTGGAATGTAAGTGCAACATTCGGTCCCTATGATAGCACAGGTCCCCCCTTCTTTGGCTAGTAAATAATCCAGGGCCATGCGATTCTGTAGGGCTACCGTTCGTACGGCTACCAACTCTGCACTGAGTTCACTAAATCCCTCCGCGGTGTCATTTGCAACCTGTTCCAATAGGTCGCGGAGGAGCGCGTACTTCTTGAGGGACCAGATGGCGCCTATTTGGGGCCATAAGAGGGAAGTCATCACCTCCCACGGTGGTACTGACCTCTGGGCTCGAAAGTGGGGATGATGTTCGAGCTGGGCATAGTGTGTAGTACCCGGAACAACGAAACCCAAGTAGCACGACCCTGCCCAGTCAGTGGGGAGCCAGGGGTAAGCCTTATGGCCACAAATGAAGTAGGTGCCATTATAGGAGGTGAGGCTAGTTACCATCGAGGAGGTCCATATTTGGGTCCAATCAGGGCCCCCTGTGTGGTTGATAATGTTATTGATGATGGCGTGGCCTTTCCAGTCAGTAAGACCAAAAGTGTACTTACATGAACTGGTTCCTAACACATATGTTCCAGGAGTTCGTACTTCCCGGAGTAAGCAGACCGTTCCGGTCTGGGGGTTCTGGATATTGAAGAACGGGGGTGTGCGATCTGCTGAGTAAGATGGCTGTCGCCAACCAAAGAAATCCCGCAAAGGGTAGCCGGCACTCAGCCATTCTTGGGCTGCTTCCCTGTGGTTTACAGAGGAGGACCTGGAGGCCCTGGTTGGTAAGGCAGAGTGACTAGTTACTGTCCTGTTCTGGAATATAACCCATTCAGCCGTCTGTTCGATCGAGAAAGGAACAGATATCAAGGGAACGCCTCCATGGGCATGGGTCGGGACCTGTGTACATACCCAGCAAGAGGAGACACCCACTTTCTTAGCATAGACATAGGACATAAACAGAAAAGAATTTGCCGTTACATGGTGCGTTGCCCGCTTCCTTCTGGAAGGCGAGTAGGGGTGAGTAGTCCTTGATGGTAAAATTTGTACCCTGTCCTTATCAATGCACCGGTGGTTCCACCGGCATGTGCGGCGATCGTAGATCAGAACCATGTACGTAGTCCGGAATCGGGGCTTCTGGTCGTCGGGATGAACGGTGGTTGGGCAGGTTTTGATAGCCGTGGTGATCCATCGGAGATCTGTCGTTGTTCCACATCGTGGGGTCCCTTCTCGGCACAGGGGTGGACGTCGGCTTCCATACGGGCATCTCCTTCTTCCGGATGCAGCGAGAGAGAGCAGGGTGGCGAGTATTGTGACGGTGAAGAGGGACTTCATCCTGGTACTCGTGTTCCTAGGACTTAAAGGAAAAATTTAGAACATCATGGATACTTAATTAACTTACAATGGTGCATATGTACCCATGCGTTCCGGCCCTCCACTTTTACTGCAGTGGGGGTAGTGAGTAGAACCTGTAGGGGACCCTCCCATCGAGGTTCCAAACCTTTACGTGTCCAATTTCGAATTAGGACATAATCCCCAGGGTTGATGGAGACGTCATAAGTAATGGATGGGACTTCTTCCTGGGTGGCACGAACTCGGGAGTGTAATCCTTTCAAAATTCTAGTTAGTGTTAATATATAATTAGCCATCTCGGTAGTCATGTAATGGAATTGAACATTCCGTGGAACACTGCTGTCCCAAGGCGTTCGAAAGGGTCTGCCATATAGTATTTCTGCTGGGCTTAGGCGAGTTTTTCCTGCGGGAGTGGCACGTAGCTGGAAGAGTGCTAAAGGCAGGAGTTTGAGCCAAGTGGCCCCAGTGTCTGCTTGTAGTTTAGCGAGTTTAGTCTTTAGAGTCTGATTAGCCCTTTCCACCACTCCAGCGGCTTGTGGTCTGTAGGCACAATGAAACTGTTGCTTTATTCCTAGCAGAGCACAGAATTCCTTATTGATTTGACCTATGAAGTGGGGACCATTGTCAGAGCTCAGCCGGGCTGGAATTCCAAATCGCGGAACAATTTCTCGCATTAACACCTTAACTACTGTCGAGGCCTTGTTATCCGTAGTCGGGTAGGCCTCGATCCATTTGCTAAAAGTGTCCACAATGACTAACACATATTTATAGCATTGACATCTTTCCAACTCAATGTAATCCATTTGCAGGGTCTCAAATGGACCCTCAGGTAAGGGGGTTGTGCCAGGATCACAGGGGACGGCCTTACCGGGGTTGTGCTGTTGACAGATTAGGCACCGACTGCTAATTTGTTGGGCCATTTCTTGCAGTCGTGGGTGCCACCAGCTTTTTAACAATATGTCCCCTGTGGCACGAGCTCCACAGTGAGTTGCAAAGTGTACACATTCGGTCACCCAGGCTGCTAATGCATCGGTCATACATGTTTGTCCTACCGGGGTGACCCACAGCTTATTTTCGATATCATATATACATCCTAAGTTTTTCCACATATTTACAGCAGTTGCAGGAGCGTCCTCCTGCATTTGGATTATGTCAGCAATGGTTGGCATAGGTTTTTCAGAGGGGGACTTTCCCGAGGGGGTTTTAGTCTGCCTCATCATTCTAGGCACCATTAGTTTGCCAGATTTAGAAATTTCTTTTGCCTTCTCGTCCGCTCTCCTGTTGCCCGTTTCCACCAGTCCTGTGCCTTTTGTATGCGCTGCGCATTTTATCACCGCTATCTTGTCTGGGAGCATAAGGGCCTGCAATAACTGGGTTACTAACTGCTGGTGTGAGATGGGTGTACCAGCGGAGGTTAGAAATCCTCTGTTTTTCCATAATTGCCCGAAATCATGTACTACCCCGAAGGCGTATCGGGAATCTGTATAAATATTAACCTTCCTCCCCTGTGCCAATATGCATGCTCGTATTAACGCAAACAATTCTGCCTGTTGGGCAGAAAAGGGAACTTCAAATGCTGCTGCTTCTACTACGTCACCGTCTTGATCGATGATTGCATAGCCAGATTGTCTATCCCCCCTTTCGCCGACGGAAGAACTTCCATCGGTGAAAAAGGAACAATCTGCACTTGGGATGGGTATATCGGAGAGGTCGTCTCGAACCGAGGAGACTTCCTGCAACAGTTGCAGACAGTCATGAGTTGGGTCGAGCATGTCTGTGGGAGGATGCGTCAAAAAGTTAGCAGGGTTGATAGTGGTGCAGTGGGCAAACTGGACCTTTGGGTTATTAAGGAGAGCAATCTCATATCTATTCTGACGAGCCATCGTGAGATGCTGAGTCTGTAGCTGTCCCAAAAGGGCCGTAACAGAATGGGAACTATAGACAGTGATATCTTGTTGGAGGGTAATATTAGCAGCCGATTGCAGGCTGTTGTAGATAGCTGCAAGAATTTGGGTACAGATAGGATAGCCAAGGGCTACCGGATCGAGTTTAGAGGAGTAGTATGCAACCGGGCGACAGCGGTCGCCGTGGCGTTGGGTCAGGACAGCTGTGGCACAGTCGGCAAGGACTGTGCAATAGAGCTGAAAAGGGCGATCATATAAGGGTCGACCAAGGGCAGGGGCCTGGAGGAGTGCCTCCTTGAGGCGGTTAAAGGCCAGTGCGGCTTCCGGGGACAAGGAAAAAGTACCGGGTTCATTGGTGTAGAGGGTAAGGAGGCGGGAATCCAGAGTAATATTCGGGATCCACTGACGGCAATAATTGACCATGCCGAGCCACTGACGGAGCTGCTTGGCCGTCGTTGGGGGTGGGAAATCGCAGATAGGGCGGATCCGGTCTGGATCTAAGGAACGAGAGGTGGCAGATATCCTAACACCTAGGAACTTAACAGTAGGCTGAGCAATCGTAACCTTCAAGGGAGAGACAATATAACCAAGGGAAGCCAGAAAATTGAGTAAAAGTTGAGTATCGGCCCGACATCCCTCCTCAGTCGGGTTAGCGATCAAGAGATCGTCGACGTACTGAACAAGAGTGGAGCCCTGGGAGAAGGAGAGGGATTGTAGTTGGCGTTGGAGACAGCGGGAGAAAAGAGTGGGAGAGTGAATAAAACCTTGAGGCAACCGTGTCCAAGTATATTGTTGGCCATGAATGCAAAGAGATACTGGCATGATGGATCGAGTGGCAGAGCGAAAAAGGCATGCTGGAGGTCTACAAGGGAAAAAAATAGTGCATCTGCAGGGACCTGGGCGAGAATATGAGCAGGGTTAGGAACAAGGGCGTGGAGAGGTTGAACAATAGAATTGATAGCACGTAAGTCCTGTACGAGGCGGTACTGATCTGGTTTCCCAGGTTTGGGCACCGCTAGGATGGGGGTATTGCACGGAGACTGACAAGGAACTAGGATGCCCTGGTCGAGAAGTTTAGCTATGAGTGCATCGATGGAGTGGCGAGCTTGTGCCTTAATGGGATATTGGCGGATCGAAGGGAGCTGAACATCGGGGAGGAGAGGAATAGTAATAGGCTGGGTAGGGACGAGACCAACATCAAACTTATCCGCAGCCCATACGTGGGGAGAAACAGTCGCAGCGGTCCGGGCGCGATGGTGTAAAAGAATGGACTGGGATGTAGCTGGTGGTGACATGTATGTAATGGTGAGACCGCCAGGGAGAAGTTGGGGTTCCAGAAGAGAGGGGTCAGACTGGTCCAACGCCTGTCGGACCATAGGCCCTAGATCCTTGGCATGGTGGGGGTAGTGGACATGGCGGGTGACATGCGGGGCGGTGTACCCGTCTTGGCGCCATAGCCAGGTAGGCACTTGCGCCGCATCCGCAGTCCCTTGGGGCCCGCTCACAGAAGCAAAAAGGGTGACTGAGAATTCTTGTTCAAGATGAGGGCTGTAAGAATCGACCAGGCCTTCATCGGCTCCGGTCGAGTCGTAAGCCAGCGTGACATGGAACAACCGCTCAGGCATCAAATGAAGTGCCCACCATTGCGGGTGCACATGGGTGAGCAACTGGCGTGGTATGCTGGGTGAATGGGCAGTGATCCCGTTATCCCCACATTCAAGATGTATTCCAAAGGCACAGAGAAGGTCTCGGGCCAGTAGATTACAATCTAGTCCGGTTGTAACAATAAATCGGTGCTGGAGGGTGTAGCCCTGGTAGGAAACGGGCACAGGGAAAGAAATGGGGTAACTAGCTACCTGTCCCTGGAAACCAGATAGTTGCTGGGTCTCTGATGAGAGGGGAAGGTTGAGGTGAGCCTGTACAGAAGACATGGTAGCGCCCGTGTCTATGAGAAACGGGTAAGAGTGACCATAAATGGTTAAAGAAAGGACAGGTTCAGAATCAGGGGAGGTTAAACGAGAAGGCAACATCGACTGTCAGTTTTGTTGGAAGGGGTTATTCTGAGTGAACGGAGTAGTGACTGGAGCAGCCACTGCGGGCGCTCCCCTGCCCCGTCCTCCCCCCTTACGACCCCCTCCGCCGTGGTTAGGGTGCGTGGGACAGTTACGAGCATAATGCCCTGGCTGACCACAACTATAACAGAGCCTTGCCTGTTGTGGTGGTTGTGCGGGGGTAGGTGCTACCTGGGTCGGCGCTGGTGAATAATAGGGAGATGGGGGAAGGGGGGGGTACTGGTAGGGTGTGGCATAGGGATAAAAGGGGGGTAGCGCGTAGGCCGCCGCTGCTCCCGGGGGGGCATACGGAGGCCCATAGAGCGGTGCTTGGGGCCCGTTTGGATGGGGGGTATATCCTCCACCCTGTGGGGTCACCCAAGCAGGGGCGCGGCACTGAGGTGCCACCTGGCAGCCTGTGTTATCAGGCTCCCGGGAGGGTGTTGGAACCTCCTGGGCGTCTTTTCTAAGGACATACTCAGTCTTAATTTTAGGGGTTACTTTAGACGGACCCTCAGGTGAGCTGTTTTTCCAGTAGTACCTCACAGCTCGTGCCATTTGGGTGGGACTATTATCGGACCAATCCATATTGTTAGTCTTAATTGCATCTGATAAGGAGATGGGCAGGCAGCTCAAGAGCATGGCACAATACTGTGGGCTGTTGTTGCCAGCACGGTAATTAGCGTCTCCGGCTTGATTACGGTAGGCCTCATTAAAACGCTCTAAAAAGGAGTCGGCTTCCTCATCCTTGCGGGGTTTGGTCTCAAGTATTCTAGTAATATCTACAGGCTTTTGAAGAGTAGTGTCTAAGGCAGCAAAAATAGCATCTTGGCGTAGCTGGTCCGCCTGGTGGAGCACGTTAAGGGACGCTAAAGACACAGGGAGGGTAATAGTAGGATTCTGCTGTTGTAAGACATTGCAGAAGCGAACGTGTTCCTCTGGGCGCAAGACCCGCTGGACCAAGGCCCATAAGTCTCGTGCTTCGGCCTCATATACACGAATTGTGCATTGGAGTTGGTCAACAAAGGCACTAGGGGACACTTTCCTATCAGGTATTCCAGCCAGTAGGGACATGATCTCATTGGGTTTCCACGGAAAATAAATATTCATGGTACGTTCAGCATTAGGGTTGCCCGCGTTTGCATTAGGGTCATAGGCAGGATTTGGCACCTGGCGCATTGGCATCTGTCGTGGTGGGGGTGAGGGATGGTCGAGGGCTGGTGGAGGAGGAGGAGGAGGAGGAGGAGGTACCTCCTCGTCCTCATCCTGGTCTTGGAAAAGACTATCTAATTGTTTTCCCAATTGCTCCTTTAACTGGACTAATTGCATGAATGGTCTCCCTTTTCCCCTTGTTCTCGACCTTGTACTCATGGCCGGGGGTTGATATGCTGGTTGGGGCGGTGGTGCATAAGGTGGTGGATTCTGAATGGGCGCGTTAGGTGGAGACTGGGGAGGCTTCTGACGTCCCCCGCAATTGAACAGATGTTCCTCATCCCCATCGTCCCCTTCCTCCCAACCTTGCTTCGCATTGCTGACCGGCGCCGGGGGAGGAATAGCAGTCTTACGTTCTTTATATTCTTTACATTCCCTCTTTAAAACCTCTACTGTTTTAACAATTCCCCCTTTGGTGAGGCCAATACCCAATTTTGAGGCATTTGCCTGCCAGCTAGCCAGTATAGAGGCATCTTTCACTGACTGACAGTATTCCCTCCACAAGGCAATTAATTTCTTTGCGGTGGAACCGCGATTGGTTTTCCAGATTACTTGTTGGGCCTCCAGGACAGGACCCAAATCTTTAGGTCCCCCCAGAGGCCATTTATCTTCGCCTAGGCTCTTATGGAGGGCCCCCGACAATTGTCGGAGTTCCTTAGAATGTTCAGGGTATTGTTCACACAGAGTTTGGAGCGCACTGCCCGAGTCATTACAAGTGTCTACCGTATTACCCATGGTGGAAATCTAATTCGGTAGACAATTGGAAAATTAAACGATGTGTAATCACAGAAATAAAAGTTAACTATTAAAACGAAAGCAATTCTTTTAATCGAATCTGTGAGGAGACGATATGCCTGAAATGAATAATTAGTTGTAGTAAGATGTTTACATCAAAGATACTTTTAAACTATCAAAGTGAAACAAGCCCATATACAATACAGTCGTTAAAACTTAATAACTCTTCGAAAGAGAATATAAACCCAGGGAGCAGAAGCAGCAGCACTCTGTCACAGCAACAGGAGAGAGAGAGAGAGAGAGAGAGGGAGAGGGAGAGAGACGCAGCCTGCTGGAGAAAGACAAGGAAAGCAGCCGAGTTTAAACAGCTAATACAACTCAAGAAGACCAGATTTTAAGTGGTTATTAGCTTACTTTACTTCCTTAATAACACAGGACCCAGAACACCAATGCTATTAAGGGGTAAGTAGGTAAAATTCTTCGGTGAAGGTATGGGTTATACCGGGGGATAAGCTCCGAGAACCCCGCCCGTAACTTCCAGAGAACGCTGCCTGGAATCACGGCGGCAGTCCCGTCCGGAGCCCACAGCCCGTTAACCGTCCCCTAGCAGTCCTGAGAACCCCGCCCGTAACTCCAGCGAACGCTGCCTGGAATCACGGCGGCTCCTCAGGCTGCCCCTAACAGTCCTGGCAACCCCGCCCGTAACTCCAGCGAACGCTGCCTGGAATCACGGCGGCAGTCCCAGGCTGCCCACAGCCCGTTAACCGTCCCCTAGCAATCCTGAGAACCCCGCCCGTAACTCCAGCGAACGCTGCCTGGAATCACGGCGGCTCCTCAGGCTGCCCCTAGAGACGATAACCACAGGGTTCACTCACTTACCCTCTTTAAAACGGGTTCGCTGGACTGACCTGGATCTCGCAGAGGCTTCTCGACAAACCAACGGCAAGGCTGAGCAACGATCAAACTAGTAGTAGGCGAATACCAAGGTGGAAAAGAAATTTTTACTCACGTTGGGGGCCAAATTCGTCCTCTACTTTGAACGAGCTCAGTCGATTACGCCGGTTAGTTGCGCAGACCCCTCTGGAGATCCCCGTACGGGCCACCAAATGTGAATTGCGCTTTCACGTATCTGATCGTCAGTCCAGAAGTAAAACACTCGAACACGTCAGTAACGAATATTCGTTTATTTACGGCCGGGAAAAATCTCTAAGCAGTCGGGTAACCACCTTCGAGAAGTGCCAAAGTCCAAAATATGGACTGTCTCTTTATACAATCACAGCTTAGAGGTGGTCCCTTTAAATTCCTAGATACACCTATGATTTGGCAAGGATCCAGAACATGTACATATATGGAATTATTCTTCGAGGTCGGGAGGTTATTTTTGACATAATCATTAGCACAAGTCACTATTAATATTAATACAAAGGTTTTTGTATCCCATGGCCATCTGGCTTATCTCATTCCAAGGCCCTTCCTTTAACATTTCAATGTTTATTTGTTCCAACTGGTCAAACGAGCTTAATTATGTTATCTCTGCAATAAAGTAACGGTTCCCATTCATTCCATTCTTTGCCTTTTTGACCTCTCTGCTTTTACAGATACGGTCAGAACATTAATTAGTACCAATGCCACACTCCCTATATTCCATCCCATAACCTTCTGACATCTTTGCTTTTACAGATACGGTCAGAACACACTCCCTTTATTTCATCCCTTGACCTGTTGACATCTCTTTCACAGAGCTTTTCAGAACTGTTATATTAACCCTATCAGTTAAGTTCCAAATGAAATCCACTTCTACACCTTGATCCGCCGTTGTGAGCGCCGCAGGTATGGTGTTGATGCTGGCGTTGGTTCGGTCGTCGGTGACTCCGGGAGCGTGTTGACCTCATCTTCATCCACAGGTGGGACCAAGGGGAGGGTGGATCGTCCTGGAGTGGGGGCTGTGGCGGGGTAAGCCGGGGAGAGGGAGGGTGGTGCCGGGGCAGGGGGTGGGTGTGCGGGGACCCAGCTGGTGCCAGGTCCCGAAGGGAGACTGTGTCTTGGCGGCCGTTGGGGTACGCTACGTAGGCATACTGCGGGTTCGCGTGGAATAGCTGTACCCTCTCAACCAACGGGTCCACTTTGTGTAGCCGCACATGCTTGCGGAGGAGAACGGGTCCTGGAGCTCCCAGCTATGTTGGGAGCGAAACTCCGGAGGTGGACTTCCTAGAGAAGGCAAAGAGACGTTCATGTGGTGTTTCGTTAGTCACAGTACACAGGAGCGACCGAATAGAGTGGAGGGTGTCGGGAGGACCTCCTGGCAGCGGGAGGCCAGGAGATTTCTGGACTGGAGGGCCAGGTGGACGGCCTTCCAGACCGTCCCATTCTCCCGCTCCACCTGCCCGTTTCCCCGGGGGTAGTAGCTGGTCGTCCTGCTCGAGACAATGTCCCTGTTGAGCAGGTACTGGCGCAGCTCATCGCTCATGAATAAGGATCCCCAGTCGCTGTGGACATAGGAGGGGAAACCGAACAGAGCGAAGATTGTGTTTAGGGCTTTAACAGTGGCAGACGTCATATCAGGGCATGGGATGGCGAAGGGGAATCTCGAGTACTCGTCGACCACATTGAGAAAATATGTGTTGCGGTCGGTGGAAGGGAGGGGCCCTTTGAAGTCCACGCTGAGGTGTTCAAAGGGGCGGGAGGCCTTCACCTGGCGCGCATGGTCTGGCCGGTAGAAGTGTGGTTTACACTCCGCGCAGACCTGGCAGTCTCTGGTGATAGCCCTGACTTCCTCGATGGAGTAGGGCAGGTTGCAGGCCTTTATGAAGTGATAAAAGCGGGTGATCCCTGGGTGACAGAGATCGTCGTGCAGGGCGCTGGCACATGTACCTCGGGTTAGGGCTTTGGGAGGGGTTGGTTGAGCTTACCAGAGCGATACAAAATCTCGTAATTGTAGGTGGAGAGCTCTATCCTCCACCTCAAGATCTTATCATTTTTGATCTTACCCCGCTGTGTGTTGTTAAACATGAAGGCAACCGACCGTTGGTCAGTGAGGAGTGTGAATCTCCTGCTGGCCAGGTAATGCCTCCAATGTCGCACAGCTTCTACGATGGCCTGGGCATCCTTTTCAACAGAGGAATGCTGAATTTCGGAGGTATGGAGGGTGTGGGAAAAGAATGCCACGGGCCTGCCTGCCTGGTTGAGGGTGGCGGCCAGAGCGACGTCTGATGCATCGCTCTCGACTTGAAAGGGGAGCGTCTTGTCGACCGCGTGCATCGCGGCTTTGGCGATGTCGGCCTTGATACGGTTGAAGGCCTGGTGAGCCTCGGCCATCAGTGGGAAAGCGGTGGATTGAATGAGTGGGCGGCCTTGTCCGCATAGTTTGGGACCCACAGCGCGTAGTACGAAAAGAACCCCAGGCATCGTTTGAGGGCCTTGGGGCAGTGGGGGAGGTGGAGTGCCATGAGCGACGCATGCAATCGGGGTCGGGCCCTAGAACTCCGTTCTGGACCACATAGCCGAGGACGGCTAATCGGTCCGTGCTGAACACACACTTCTCCTTGTTGTAGGTTAAGTTAAGGAGTTTGGCGGTGTGGAGGAATTTGGAAAGGTTAGCGTCGTGGTCCTGCTGGTCGTGGCTGCAGTTGGTGACGTTGTCCAGGTACGGGAATGTGGCCCGCAACTCCGTACCGGTCAACCATTTGGTCCATCTCCCGTTGGAAGATCGAGACCCTGTTCGTGACGCCGAAGGGAACCCTAAGGAAATGGTAAAGGCGGCCGTCCGCTTCAAATGCGGTGTACTGGTGGCCCGCCTTGCGAATGGGGAGCTGGTGATAGGCGGATTTCAAGTCCACTGTTGAGAAGACCCAGTACTGTGCAATCTGATGGACCATATCAGATATGCGAGGGAGGGGGTATGCGTCGAGCTGCGTGTACCGATTGATGGTCTGACTGTAGTCGACGACCATCTTGTTTTTCTCCCCAGTTTTTACCACTACCACTTGGGCTCTCCAGGGGCTGTTGCTGGCCTCGATAATACCTTCCCGTAGCAGCCGCTGGAGCTCAGACCTGATGAAGGTCCTGTCCTGGGCACTGTACCATCTGCTCCTGGTGGCGACGGGTTTGCAATCCGGGGTGAGGTTCGCAAACAGGGCAGGTGGGTCGACCTTAAGGGTCGTGAGGCCGCATACAGTAAGGGGTAGTAGGCGCCCGCCAAATTTCAAGGTTAGGCCCTGGAGGTTACACTGGAAGTCCAGGCCGAGTAGCAAGGAGGCGCAGAGGTTGGGGAGGACATAGAGCCGGAAGCCACTGAACTCTGCCCTGGAGGGTGAGGGTGGCAGTGCAGTACCCCCGGATCACCACGGAGTGGGATCCGGAAGCCAGGGTGATTCACTGGTTGGTGGGGTGGACTGTGAGGGAGCAGCGCCTTACCGTATCGGGGTGGATGAAGCTCTCAATGCTCCCAGAATCCAGAAGGCAGGAAACCTTGTGCCCGTCGTTCTTCACCGTTGTCAACGCGGTCGCGAGGTTGTGCGGTCGTGTCTGGTCGATCGTAACGGAGGCCAGGCGTGGCTGGTCGGCGGCGGTTGGAGGCGATGAGCAGCCCGATGAGGTGACCGACGAGCAGGGATCCTGAGGCGGGGAAGGTGGCGGCGCCCACAGGTCGCACATGTCCTGGGGCGGGCAAGATGGCGGCGGCCGCGGGTCGCATGTGTCCTGAGGCGGGAAAGATGGTGGCACCCACAGGCCACACTTGTGAGGCGAGCAAGATGGCAAGTAAGATGGCGGCGCCCACGGGCCGCACGTGGTCTGCGGGGAGGAAGATGGCGGCGTCCGAGAGTCGCACATGGGGGGCGCCGGGGCAACGGCGGCGACCGAGCAGGCTTGGCACACAGCAGCAAAATGTCCTTTCTTACCGCAGGCCTTGCAGAGTGCGCTACTTGCCGGGCAGCGTTGTCAGGGGTGCTTTGACTGTCCGCAGAAGTAGCACTTGGGTCCCCCGGGGTTGTGTGTTTGCTGCGTAGTGCAGGCCCGGGGTTGGCTGGGGGCGGCCACTGACTGGGTGCATGGTAGGGCGTTCGCTGGTGGAGTCCAAGATGTCCAGGAGGAGTGGGCCACGCGGTCGGGAGCATACATCTGAATATTGCGTGAGGTGACTGTGAGCAAGAGCGCTCATTTCTTGGTCGCCGCGAGGTCGAGGGTAGCCCCTTCTAAGAGTCGTTGGAGGATGTAGGCGACTCTGTGCCTGCAACGAACGCGTCTCTAAGAAGCAAGTCCGAATGTTCAGAGGCCGAGATGGCCTGGCAATCGCAGTCTCTCACTAGGACTTGCAGGGCACGCCAGAAATCCTCCACAGACTCACCGGGGAGTTGATGCCGCGTGGACAGGAGGTGCCTGGCATAGATCTTGTTGGTCTGCCATGTGTAGTTCTCCTTCAGTTGCACCATGGCCTCAGCGTATGTCGGTGCGTTCTGGAAGAGGGGGAAGATGTCCGAGCTCAGCCGCGTGTAGAGGATCTGGAGTTTCTGTGCCTCTGAGGGTGGGTCAGTCGCAGATCCTATGTATGCCTCGAAGCAAGCTAGCCAATGTGCGAAGGCTGACTTGGTGTTGTCTGCTTGAGGGTGCAGCTGCAGGCGATTAGGCTTGATGCGGAGATCCATCGTTTTAAAATCTCTGCATAATAAATTGATGCACTATCAATTACGAAGAGATGAGAGTAGAGAGTAATCGAGGCTTTATTACGCAGAGATGTGGAACCTCCCGCAGCTGCTGCCGAAATGGCTGCAGCTCGGAGAGCACACACATTTATACTCCGCCTACTGGGCGGAGCCAGCAGGCAGGGATCTACCCCCGTACCTGTAGTACAGGGGCCTTACCGTAATATCTCGTATGCAGTATATAATACAACAGTGGTGACTACCACAACCACATAACATACAGTAGGCAAGGAACAGAGAGGCAAATATTATAACATTTCAAGTAGATTTGCAACAAAGTCACTTTCTCACTCCCAACAATTTCAGGCTGTGGCAACTTTGTAGATTCTTACAGCTACACAAAGCTAGATTATATATTCTCTTCCAAAATCTGCAACACTCCAAGAAGGAATACAAATGGTTTCCTGGACAGTCTCCAGAGGGAGTACACATCATGCATCATTTGGTCAAAGGCAAATTAATGTGGATGCTGGTAATCTGAACTAAAAACAACAATGTAGGAAAACTCAGTATATCTGGAAGTATCTATGGAGCAAGAAACACAGTTACTAACATTTCAAGTCTGTGATCTTCATCAGAACCGAGACAAAATTAGAAATGAAAGGAGAGACTGGACAAATAACAAAAGTGGAGGTCAGCAATGGGGTGGAGGGCAAAAAAGATTAAGGCGCGATTTAACAGAAACATTTCTAAGTGTCATTTTGGGTGTGATTGGCGGGGTTCCTCGACGGCTGCGTTGGTGAGATCGCGGCCCGTATTTAACAGCACTTGGTGGCGAAAATGAGCCATCACAAGCTTCTCGCCATTACTGGCTGTCTCAACGTCTGATTCGCCAGACTCATGCCTCAGCATCTTGCTAACAAGGGGGAGCTTCTTTTAAACATTCCCTCACTACTCACTCCCAGTCAACACACAAGCCTGGCAGAGTGCAGACCTACTCCTTGCTTTGAGGATGCCAATCTGGCCTGCCTACTCAACGCCGTTGATGCGAGACAGAGCATCCTGTTTCCCAAAGGGTTCGGAGGACCAGCAGTAGCATCAGCAATGCCGCCTGGGAGGCAGTGGTTGTCAGTGCGGGCAGCATGATGAGGAGGACAACTGTAGAATGGCAGAAGACCAATGATTCCACCAAACTGCAAGGATAAGTTACCACCTCTCTCCTGGCATCAATTCTGCCTGCAACCCCTCAAATTCACAGACAGCACTCCCAACCCCCCCCCCCCCCCACCCCACCACAACAAACCACTGGCTGACACCTCGCATCCTCCCTACATTCAATCCACATGTTTGTTCCTCAGAACCCACTGCCACCCACCAGCACAAACCCTTCATGTCCAGATGTGGTGCCCACACATGCCACCTTCTATAGACCCACCTTACCCATTAAGTGTGTGGTTCACACTGCCCTCTCTTTGTCCCCACAGGAGAAAATTGCTCATAATAAGGAGGAAAGGGCCAAAAAGGGCGGCGGAGTCCCATTAATCCGAGTCATCATCCCCTATGAGGAACGGGTCCTGGAAATCATTGGGTTGTCCGAGGAGAGAGCAGTCACCAACAGTGAGGTTGGCCTGAACTACAGAGGTGAGTATCCGCTGCCCCTTCACCCAGATGAGCTATCTTAAGTGAGTAGTTCATGTCAGACAAAATGATCCTTCTCCCTCACTGACCATATATCTGTTGTCTCACATGATCTCCATCTGATGAGGCCGGGCCAGCCGGAGCTGTTCCCCTCCCCTCCCACCATCCAAGAGACCACCTCAGACGGGAACACCATCGAGGCATCTCAGCTGCCACCCCCCACCTTCCACCAGTGCAGAGGCAAACACCTCCGTGGGGAACATTAGTGGATAGGCCTCTGGGACACAATCTGGTGAGCACCACACAGTTGCTGATGCACAGCAGTGAGAGGCAGGAGCATCCATGGGAGACAGCATTTGGAGGTCTGCTGGATCCCAGGACTCAGTTGGGTCCCAGTCAGATGCCGAGCCTCTGGGCAAAGTTCTCTCAAAGCTGATACAGATTATAGGACACAGTCCGAGATTCAGGAGGAGATGCCATCGACATTGCAGTGGATGCATAGCTGATTGGAGGAGTACTAAAGGCTACGGGTGAAGGTGATGATGCCGATAATGCGTGGGACCGAAGGCAAAACTGCTAGGGTGGCGACCGCAGTGGAAAGCCTGGAGCACGCTGCCTGTGCCTTGGCTGGTGGTGCCCAAGGCACGACTCAGTCTGTGATGACCATTGCTGAGGGCCTCAACATTTGCCCCAGTCACTGAGGGACATGTCCTAGATGCAGGTGGGCATTGCCAAGGCACTCCAGAGCATGGCCCAGTCACTGAGGACCATCACTGAGGCATCGACACTGTGGTGCAGACAATGGGGAGCCACCAAGACTGGCAGCGTCAGATGACTCAGAAACTTCTGGAATTCACTCCAGCTATCCCTCCATTCCAAGGAGACCCCCCAGAGCCCTACAGGCACTGTCAGGGAGGAGGAAGCACTGGAAGTCAGCCCGGGGCCTACCAGCAAGGAGACAATGGTGGTCAGAGTTTGTACGAGTATGAGCTCCTGACAGCGGCGTATCTCAAGGGCAGCGGGTAGAACAGAGTGGTACAGTGACACAAGTGGCACCAGGAAGTTGGCCAGGGCCCTCGGCTCCAAACCCTCTGAAGTGATCCACCAAGGCCATCAAAGGCCACAGGGTGTGAAAGGCAGCAGGCTGCCTCCACCTCTGATGTACATCCTGGGGTCACACCTAGACACAAAAGCTCAAGAAGAGTGACAAACACTGAGCGGTCACCAAGGGGCAACCCATTATCCTAGAGTAGTCCTCAAAGACGTCGGGGAGTGTCCCAGGATGTCGCTGTCATGCACACTCCCTGATACGGAGGTGGTGGTCGCACACAATCTGAATATTCAGGGAGTGGAACCCCTTCCTGTTAATAAAGAGCATTCCCTGATGCCCCAGTATGCGCAAGGTGACATGCGTGCCATCAATTGTCCCCTGGACCTGGGGCAACCCAGCTATGGTGGAGAATCCTGCAGCTGGGCATCTTAGTGGGCCTGGTCCAGTTCAATGGTGATGTAGTTGGATGCCTGGCCATATAGGGCATCCATGACCTCCCAGATGTGCCTGCAGCTGGAGCTTGTGAAGTGCCACATGAGTCCCCGCTTGAGCTCTGAAATGAGCCGGTTGCATAAAATTCAGGGGATGCGATGACCTTCACATCCACTTCATCTCATCAAAAGACCACTGACGCCTGTTTACTTTGGGCCGTCGCTGGCATCTCCCTCTGGGTTCCTCCTCAACCTGGTGGGCGGCCAGGTCTTCAGGATGTGTGGCACGCCCCCTGCATCATCACTGTTGCCTCTCTGACATCTGGTCGCCTGAACTTCCACCAGCAACGCAATGCCAGCGGCTGGAGACCGATACCATCACCTATTTTGTATCTGCAAGGAATTGGGGAAGGAGAGGGACCAACAGTCAGTTAGGGCTTCCACCCCAGGACCCCCAAATTCCCCAGGCACCTCCCATCCTTACATGCCCTGCCTTCTCTCAGACTGCCATCCACCGAGCCAGTTGTACTGGCAAACCTTGCTCTCAAACTCACCCCCGGTCACATCAGGAGCCCCGAGACCAGAAACCTCTGCCGTGCTCAGATGCCCTCCCCTGATCCACACACTCGCCCTTCGGTCGCTGGAAGATCCCCAGTGCTGAAGCCCTGCTCTTTAGTGTTTGATTGTTGGCAGCTGCCTTGATAGTGCTAATGCTCTTAGAGTTCAGGCGCACTGTTCAGGCATCAAAGTTTGATTGAAATGCTCTGC
This sequence comes from Scyliorhinus canicula, assembly GCF_902713615.1. Taxonomy (NCBI): domain Eukaryota; kingdom Metazoa; phylum Chordata; class Chondrichthyes; order Carcharhiniformes; family Scyliorhinidae; genus Scyliorhinus; species Scyliorhinus canicula. The sequence goes on along the minus strand of NC_052159.1, from coordinate 94,024,219 downwards.
ATTTCATATGCTATGCACGTCCTTTGATATATGTCACGTGTGCCCTCAAGAATCCATTTGAGAAATCCTGACGATGCAAAGGATGCCATGTTAACTATGAATGGAAAGTCTATTGATGGGCATCAGATTAGGGTGGATCAAGCTGGAAAATCTTCCGCAGACCGATCCCGAGGCTATAGGGGTGGAAATACAAGCAGTCGCGGATTTCTCTGGACGTAGAGCACGTGGGTTTTCCAGAGGTGGCTGACAAGCGGTCAGGTTATTCTCATGTAAAACAAAAGCTTCCAAATATTGATCTGTTAATGATGAGAAGATGGAACTTTAACCCACATTCTTTTTGAAGTCACACTTGGCTTGTTCAATTAAAAATGATCAATACATGACTTGCTGTTATACGTGCCGGAACCGAGTGTGTCGATAGGGGAAATATTGGAGCTGCTTCGAGTGTTTGGGTCTTTCTCGGGGGACAAACTAAATCTGGTCAAGAGTGAGTATTTTGTGGTGTCTCGGCCGTGGGTGGGGTCAGGGGTGGGGGGGGGGGGGGGGGGCTGCCATTCCGTAGGGCAGGGACTCACTTTAGGTACCTGGGGGTGCAGGTTGCCCGGGAGTGGGGGGGGGGGGGGGGGTGGGGGGTGGCGGCTCCACATTTCTAGTTTGGTGGGGAGAGTGAAAGCCGACCTGGTGAGGTGGGATGGTCTCCCTCTGTCACTGGCGGGTCAGGTACAGGCGGTTAAAATGAACGTGTTGCCACGATTTTTGTTTATTTTTCAATGCCTGCCGATTTTCCTGCCAAAGGCTTTTTTCAGAGAGATTGAGGGAAGGATTACCTCGCTCATATGGGGATGGAAGGTGGCCAGAGTGAGAAAGGTGCTGCTACAGAGGGGAAGGCAGGCATGGGGTTTGGGTCTTCCGAACCTGTTGTATTACTACTGGGCGGCGAATTTGGAGAAGGTGCGGAGCTGGGTCAGAGGGGTTGATTCCCAGGGTCAGAATGGAGGAGAGTTTGTGCAGGGGGTCGGGGCTGAAAGCACTAGCAACAGCGCCGCTCCCGTGGCCCCGGGGAAATACTCAGGGAGTCCGGTAGTAATAGCTTCATTTAGAATTTGGAGGCAGTTTTGCCAACACTTCAGGTTGGGAGCAGGGTCAAGGGAAATGCCGATTCGGGGGAACCACAGATTTGAGCCAGGGGAGTGGGATGGAAATTTTCGGAAATGGGTGGAGAAGGGGATTAAGACACTAAAAGATTTTTTTCTTAGGGATCGGTTTGCAGGATTGAAGGAGCTGGAAGTGAAGTATGGGCCGGAGCAAGGGGAAATGTTTAGATACATGCAGGTTCGGGATTTTGACAGAAAGGAGGTATAGAGTGATGCAATATCAATTGCATAAAGACGAGAGTTGAATACAACTGAGGCTTTATTACACTAAGATGTGTAGCCTCCTACAGCAGCTAGCGAAATGGCTGCTCTACGGGGAGCACACATATTTATGGGCAGAGCCAGCAGGCATGGGCTACCCCCTTACTTGTAATGCAGGGCCTTACCACACCTCTCCTAATGTATACAACAGTGGTGATTACCACATTCACCCCCTGTTAAAATTGAGTCTGGCGGGGGTAGAGGAGAACTATATACAGAACCAGTTTTAATATACAGGGGCAAAAAAAAATTTGGAGTCCACTACATGGTGCTTTAACAGTCCCAAACCAATTACAGGTTTAGCCGGTCCGGGGCCTTGATCTTATGTTGGGAGCGACGTTGTGGTGGCGGCGATTCCTGTGTCAGTCTGGTCCTCAGTCACTCCGGGAGCGTGCCGAAATCCTCCTCATTCTTGGGCGTGGGCAGGGGGAGGACTGATGGTCCAGGGGTGGTTGCTGCTGGGTGCGCCGGGGGAGGGGAGGGTGGCACCGGGCCATAGGGGTGTGTGTGTGGGGTACCTGCTGGTGCCAGGTCCCTGTGGGAGACAGTATACTGGCAGCCGTCGGGGTACGCCACGTAGGCATACTGGGGGTTAGTGTGGTGTAAGTGCACCATTCAACCAACGGGTCCTTCTTGTGGAGTCGTACATGCTTATGGAGGAGTACGGGTCCTGGAGCTGCGAGCAAAGTCAGGAGCAACACCCCGGATGTGGACTTCCTGGGGAAGGCAAAGAGACGTTCATGGGGTGTGTTGTTAGTCGCAGTGCATAGGAGCGACCGAATGGAGTGCAGTGCATCGGGGAGGACCTCCTGCCAGCGGGAGGCCGGGAGATTTCTGGACCGTAGGTCCAGCTGGATGGCCCTCCAGACCGTCCCATTCTCCCTCTCCACCTGCCCGTTTCCCCAGGGGTTATAGCTTGCCGTCCTGCTGGAGGCAATACCCCTGCTGAGCAGGAACTGATGCAGCTCATCACTCATGAAGGAGGATCTCCTGTCACTGTGAATGTAGGCGGGGAAGCCGAACAGAGCAAAGATGGTGTTGAGGGCTTTGATGATGGTGGCAGACGTCATGTCTGGGCATGGGATGGCGAAGGGGAATGTAGAGTACTCATCGACCACACTGAGGAAATACGTGTTCGGGTCGGTGGAGGGAAGGGACCCTTTGAAATCCACGCTGAGGCGTTCAAAGGAGCGGGAGGCTTTCACCAGGCACGCGCAGTCCGGCTGGTAGAAGTGCGGTTTGCACTCCGCACAAACCTGGCAGTCTCTGGTGATTGCCCGTACTTCCTCAATGGAGTAGGGCAGATTGTGGGCCTTGATGAAGTGGTACAACCGTGTGACTCACAGATGACAAAAGTTGTCGTGCAGAGTCCGGAGACGGTCCACCTGTGCGCTGGCACCTTTATCTCGGAATAGGGCATCGGGGGGCTCGTTGAGCTTGCCGGGGCAATACAAAATCTCGTAGTTGTAGGTGGAGAGCTCGATCCTCCACCGCAAGATTTTATCGTTTTTGATCTTGCCCCGCTGTGTGTTGTTAAACATGAAGGCTACCGACCATTGGTCAGTGAGGAGAGTGAATCGCCTGCCGGCCAGGTAATGCCTCCAATGCCGCACAGCTTCAATGATGGCCTGGGCCTCTTTTTCGACGGAGGAGTGTCGAATTTCAGAGGCATGAAGGGTTCGTGAAAAGAATGCCACGGGCCTGCCTGGTTGAGGGTGGCGGCTAGAGCGACGTCTGATGCGTCGTTCTCCACTTGAAAGGGTAACATCTCGTCGACTGCGTGCATCGCAGCCTTGGCGATGTCGGCCCTAATACGGTTGAAGGCCTGTTGAGCCTCTGCCGTCAGGGGGAAAAGAGTGGACTGGATGGGTGGGCGGGCCTTATCCGCATAGTCTGGTCCCCACTGGGCGTAGTAAGAAAAGAATCCCGGGCAGCGTTTGAGGTCCTTGGGGCAGTGGGGAAGGGGGATTTCCATGAGGGGCGCATGCAGTCGGGGTCGGGCCCCAGAACTCCATTCTGGACCACATAGCCGAGGATGGCTAAGCGGTTTGTGCTGAATACACACTTCTCCTTGTTATAGGTGAGGTTTAGGAGAGTGGCAGTGTGGAGGAATTCGGCACGGTTGGCATCATGGTCCTGATGATCGTGGCCGCAGATGGTGACATTATCTAGGTACGGGAAAGTGGCCCACAGTCCGTACCGGTCGACCATTTGATCCATCTCCCTTTGGAAGACCGAGACCCCGTTGGTGACACCGAAGGGAACCCTAAAAAAAATGGTAAAGGCTGCCTCGAAGGCAGTGTATTGGCGGTCCGCCTTACGGATGAGGAGCTGGTGGTAGGCGGATTTTAGGTCTACAATTGAGAAGACCCGGTACTGTGCAATCTGATTGACCATTTCAGATATGCGTGGGAGGGGGTACGCGTCGAGCTGCGTGTACCAATTGATGGTCTGGCTGCAGTCCGCGACCATTCGGTGTTTCTCCCCAGTTTTCACCACTACCACTTGGGCTCTCCAGGGCCTGTTGCTGGCCTCGATGATGCCTTCCCGAAGCAGCCACTGGACCTCGGACCTGATGAAGGTCCTATCCTGGGTGCTGTACCGTCTGCTCCTGGTGGCGACGGGTTTGCAATCTGGGGTTAGGTTTGCGAATAGGGAAGGTGGGTCGACCTTTAGGGTCGCGAGGCCGCACACAGTAAGGGGTGGTAGGGGCCCGCCGAATTTCAATGTTAGGCTCTGGAGGTTACACTGGAAGTCCAGGCCGAGTAGCAGGGCAGCGCAGAGGTTGGGGAGGACGTAGAGGCAGAAGCCGCTCAATTCTACGCCCTAGATCGTGAGCGTGGCGGTGCAATACCCCCGGATCGCCACGGAGCGGGACCCGGAGGCCAGGGAGATTCTCTGATTGGCGGGGTGTACCCCGAGGGAGCTGCACCTTACCGTGTCGGGATGGATGAAGCTTTCAGTGCTCCCAGAGTCTAGCAGACAGGAAATCTTGTGCCCATTGATCTTCACGCTTGTCGAGGCGGTGGCTAGGTTGTGCGGGCGAGACTGGTCAATCGTGACTGAGGCGAGTCGTGGCTGGTCGTCGCTGGTGTCGGACGATGGGGTGCCCGGGGGGGGCACGGGTCCTGGTCCGATGGTGGCGCACATGTGCCGTGGGGGAGACAAGATGGCGGCGCCTGAAGATCCAGAGGTGGACAAGATGGCGGCACCATGGGCCGCACGTGGTCCGAGGAGGGGAAGATGCCGGCACCCACTGGCTGCACGTGGTCTGAGGGGGGGGGGAAGTCGGGGTGATAGCGGCAACTGAGCGAGCCTGGCACACCGTGGCACAGTGCCCCTTCTTGTCGCAGGCCTTGCAAAGGGCACTGCGGGCTAGGCAGCGTTGGCGGGGGTGTTTCTGCTGCCCACAGAAGTAACATCTGGGGCCCCCGTGGTTGGCTGGCTGGAGCATTCACATGCGTAGGATTGGCTGAGTGCGGTCCCCGGTGGGGCGGCCGTCTGCGTAGTCCACGATGTGTAGAAGGAGTGGGCCACGTGGCCAGGGGTGTAGGCCTGGAAATTGCGCAAAGGGGATTGTCATCGATAGCACCAGCTTTTTGGTTTCCGCGAGGTCGAGATTTGCCCCCTCTAAAAGTCACTGGCAGATGTGGTCTGACCCTATCCCCATGACGAAAGCGTCCCGCATGAGGAGGTTTGAATGTTCCGTGGCCGTGACAGCCTGACAGTCACAGTCTCTGACCAGGGGAATTAAAGCACACCAGAAATCTTCTACGGACTCACCAGGGAGCTGACTACGAGTAGAGAGTATGTGTCTGGCGAAGAGCGGGTTTGTCCGATGGCGTAGTTCTCTTTCAGTAGCGCCATGGCTGCATCGTAGGCCGGCGTGTCCTGTATAAGCAGAAAAACATTGGAACTCAGCCGTGGGTGGAGTATCTGGATCTTCTGAGGTTCCGGAATTGGGTCTGGTGCAGACCTGATGTAAGCTTCAAAACAGGCTAGCCAATGTTCAAAGTCCTTTTTGGCGTTGCTTGATTGCAGATCCAGCTGCAGGCGATCCGGCTTGATGCAGAGGTCCATCTTCTGAAAACTTAGTGTAATAAATTGATGCGCGATCAATTGCACAAAGACGAGAGTTGAATACAACTGAGGCTTTAGTACACTAAGATGTGTGGCCTCCTACAGCAGCTGGCGAAATGGCTGCTGTACGGGGAGCACACATATTTATACTCCGCCTACTGGGTGGAGCCAGCAGGCAGGGACTACCCCCGTACCTGTAGTACAGGGCCTTATCACACCTCTCCTAATATATCCAACAGTGGTGATTACCACACAGAGCTTCCCGGTGGAGCCGGCCTCCACGTTCCTGGAGGAGGTGCTGACAACAGGGGGACTGGAGAAGGGGGCAGTGTCGGCGGTTGATGGAGCTATTTTGGAAGAGGATAAGGTACCACTGGGAGGGATCAAAGCAAAGTGGGAGGAAGAGTTGGGAGAGGATACGGAGGAGGGGTTCTGGTGTGAGATGCACCGGAGAGTGAATGCCTCCACCTCGTGCACGAGGTTGGGGCTGATACAGCTGAAGGTGGTATACAGAGCACAGCTCACGAGGGCAAGGATGAGCCCATTCTTTGAAGGAGTAGAAGATGTTGTGTGAACATTGCGGGGGAGGGCCTGCTAATCAGGTTCATATGTTTTGGTCCTGTCCAAAGCTAGAGGATTACTGGAAGGAGGTTTTTAGGGTTATTTCTAAAGTGGTGAACGTGAAACTGGACCCGGGCCCCCGGGAGGCCATATTGGGGGTGTTGGACAAGCCAGGGTTGGAAATGGGTGCTGAGGCAGATGTTGTAGCCTTCGCCTTGTTGATCGCTCGAAGGCGGATCATGATGGGTTGGACAGCAACCTCCCCACCCTGTGCCCTGGTGTGGCAGGGGGACCTGTTGGAATCCTTGACTCCTGAGAAGGTTAAGTTTGAACTGAGGGGAAGGATGGAGGGGTTCTACAATACATGGGCATTATTCATTATGAACTTTCAAGAACTGGATAACATTGAACATTAGTTGGGGCGGGTGGGTGGGAGTGCTGGGGGGAGGGGAACTGTGTGTGTTCATGGCGACTATGGGTGATCCCTAATTCCTTTTTGTCATTTGTTTGTGTGAACATGCGGGCTAATATTTGGGGGCTGGTGGGAGGATGGGATCGTTGTTATTGATATGGGGATTGAATTATTTGTTATTGATTATTGTTTATTGTTGGTGGGTGTATATTTGGGAGAAAATGTGAAAAACGAGGAGAATAAAAAGTATATATTTTTTAAATGACCCATACATTACACATGCTTCATTTTGGGCTGTAACATCTGAAGCATTACGAGCTTCCTTAATTAATGATCCTTGCTTCATGTTCTGGCACCATAACAATATTTTGTAAATGTATGCTTATGGCCCCAACTTCTTCAGCCAAATTTGATTCCCCTTCATTGTTCCCTACAGAATCTACTTCACTTTACATGTTGTATCTGTGTAAAAGATGATTCATTCCTACATGCTTATAAGCAATTACTGATGGATTGTCACTTTTTAACTATGTTTCCTTTGTCCTGCTCCCTTAGCTGATTCAGTCGAATGATTTTCCATCCAACTTCCATTGACATCCCCCAACTGTCCTTCTGATTTATCCATCCCAGTTGCTTCACTAATATATGCATCATTTCCACGCACAACTCTTTAACTTTTTCCACGCAGTGCTACATCAGTCAAGTTCAGAATAACTGGGACTACTATGGTGTACTATAGTACAAAATCTTCTCAATTGGAATTAAAACAAACCCATTCCTTGGTCCGTGTCTGTGTCTTGGACAGTGAAGCTATATCTGAGGTGACTGTCTGATTTTGAGATTCTTCTGGTCTTATGTCCTGAACCTCAACTTGTACCACCTGCACCTTGCCTTTAGGCCCATCTAAGCATCCATACATTTTTTTTTTTTTTTTTTTATAAATTTAGAGTACCCAATTATTTTTTCCAATTAAGGGGCAATTTAGCGTGGCCAATCCACCTAACCTGCACATCTTTGGGTTGTGGGGGCGAAACCCACGCAGACACGGGGAGAATGTGCAAACTCCATACGGACAGTGACCCAGGGCCGGGATTCGAACCCGGGTCCTCAGCGCCGTAGGCAGCAATGCTAACCACTGTGCCACCGTGCTGCCCCTAACCATCCATACATTGGTAAAGACCCTCATTTTGTTTCCAGACATTTCTCCAGAATAACTTATACCTGCGTGTTATATTTGTTTCACCACGACTGGACCTCATCTCAGGCTCTGTCTAAAAGTGATTAATTTGGGTGGCCCCTCGCCCGGGCCACATACCATACACATCCTACATCATTCTTTCACCTAATATATACAAGCATTCAGTGTTGCAGTGTCCATTTGTGGTGCAATGATTATCTTCCTTAACTTATGCTCTCTTTTCAAAAGCATTTCCTCCATTTTACCTTGCATCCCTTCTAGTCCTTGATGTCCTCCCCAGCCTCCTTGCATAATTCTACACTGGATATTCTTAGTCTTGGCCCCCTTCCACCTCTAGGATTCCTGTAGCCTCTGCTACCATCCAGTTAAAGGCTATTCACTACAGCCTCCTCTGCAGTTTGGCACTTCTAGGAGACAAAACAATGGGGTGAGATTCTTTGGTCCTCCAGTCAAGTTTTCCTGGGCGGTGTGCCCTCGTTGGCAGTGGGAATCTCCATTCTTGCCACCTTCCAATGGAATTTCCCTTTGTGGCCACCCCACGCCTCCGGGAAGCCCACAGACCCAGGTGCACTGCTGATGCAGCGGAGAATCCCGCCGGCGGAGAATCCAGCCCATGATGTTTTTCTGGTACAACCGCAGAAACCTGATTTATTAAGTCTCCATTGCTTCCCTTTTCTCTGGTATCTGAGTAGTAGTATGGGTTGGAGTTTATATCTGTCTCTTGGACATTAATCCTGCAGTCCTTCAGATGGTGATGATTCATGTTTTATCCTGGGCCATGGCATTTGATCACGATAGCCTACCAGTCCCTCAGAAACCTGGTTGCTGAGATTCCCATCCTGGGATTGGGTGTCATTATAATCCCAGAAAAAGGGATACTGATGCTAGGCTATTGGGAGGATAGTTCTCTGGCCTCGCACTTCCTTTACCTCTCCTTTACTCAGGTACAATTTACACTGGTTAATGTGATATTATTCCACTTATTTGGGCATCAAGATAGCATACACCGTGGCTTTATCAACAATAGGTTATGTCCCTTGCACAAGAGTGAAAAGCCTCTACTCAGTGCTGGGGGCACTGTAGCTGTCTGCCAAGTTTTCTCCAGCCCAACGATACTGTCGATTTGCAGCTGAGAATTCTGATTGCAGCTGAAAAAGAAATAAACCGAAGCAGCCTTTTACATGGAAGATCAGCGAATGTAAGAGAGTGGGGAATGCAAGGACTCTTTCTAGTTGCTATATTCAGTTACATTTGTAAAGGTCTCAAGTCTTTTAATGAATGAGTGTGGGTGAATAGGTGAGTGAATGGATGGGTTGGTGGGTTAGGTCAGGTGGATATTTGGTTGGGGGTGTAGTTAAGTTAGGTGTTAGTCGTGTGGTTAGGTGGTAATTGGGTTTGATCATGGGGTGAGTGAGATACCAGTTGTGGTGCTCAGTTGAGTTACACTGGCTGATGATCACCGAGTTAGCTAGATTATGTAACATTTCCAGAGTGAGTCTCCAGGTAAGTCCTGAATCTGACCCAAATGTCTGTCCTAAGTCTGTGAGTGGGATTTTCTGTGCAACTTGCTGTACAGAGGCAGCCTGCCATTGGCTGGCAATGGGACCTTCCAGGCTGCGACTCTGAACTCCGTGTCAGAAACTTTCATGGAGGATCCAAGGCAGTGAAAATCAGCCCATGAGAAGTTTAAACATCATGGACAACTTTCATGGGGTCCTGATGCATCCAACCTACATCCCATCTCTGAAGATCTGGAGACTGGAAGATTTGGTCCAACTTTCTCAGCTCTTTGCAGAAGGTACACTGCTTCTGAAGTTTGGTCATAAACTCACCCGTGACCTCCACCTGTGCTTGAAGTGGCACTGGTCCTTGAAGGGCAGCACGGTAGCATGGTGGTTAGCATAAATGCTTCACAGCTCCAGGGTCCCAGGTTCTATTCCCGGCTGGGTCACTGTCTGTGTGGAGTCTGCACGTCCTCCCCGTGTGTGCGTGGGTTTCCTCCGGGTGCTCCGGTTTCCTCCCACAGTCCAAAGATGTGCGGGTTAGGTGGATTGGCCATGCTAAATTGTCCGTAGTGTCCTAAAAAGTAAGGTTAAGGGGGGGGGGGGGGTGTTGGGTTACGGGTATAGGGTGGATACGTGGATTTGAGTAGGGTGATCATTGCTCGGCACAACATCGAGGGCCGAAGGGCCTGTTCTGTGCTGTACTGTTCTATGTTCTATTAACCTGAATTGTGTTACTTCCACAATCATGGTTTAAACTAGAGCAATCAGTCAGTGATTCTTGTCCTTCAAGGGTTAACTCCCAGTCATTGAAAACCAGTCTTGAAAAAAGAAAGCAAATTGAGAAGCTTACTATTATAACCTGCACAAGGTTGGAGCAATCAGTCTCCCCATGAGTATCGCCGAGTACGAGCTTCCTGGCTAAAGGGGCGGGGTGGCCCAAGGATATTCATGATTGAGTTCTATATCAAGTCAGCCAGGTATGGAACCGACAGAGCAGACCCGGCTGGGATCTGATGTATATTGTAAATATAATTTGCTTTGCAATAAACATAGTTTTCTTTTACCAACTCTATTTGGACTTGTTTGTGACCTACAAAACCTACCCTTTAAAATGTACAAATAGACTATCACGATCTATTGAGGCTATAGTCAACATGATTGCTCCAACCTTGTGCAGGTTATAATAGTATGGGGTAGTGTTTGTGCAGTGTATCCAAGAAGGTTTTCTAACACAGTATGCAGATTGTCCGACCAGAGGGGAGGCCATATTGGATTTAGTACTTGGTAATGAACCAGGGCAGGTGATAGATTTGTTAGTGGGGGAGCCTTTTGGAGGTAGTGACCACAATTCTGTGACTTTCACTTTAGTTATGGAGAGGGATAGGTGCAAGGTTTATAATTGGGGGAAGGGTAAATACAATGCTGTCAGACAAGAATTTAAGTGTAGAAGTTGGGAACATGGGCTGTCAGGGAAGGACACAAGTGAAATGTGGAACTCGTTCAAGGAACAGGTACTGCGTGTCTTTGATATGTATGTCCCTGTCAGGCAGGGAAGAGATGGTCGAGTGAGGGAACCATGGTTGACAAGAGAGGTTGAATGTCTTGTTAAGAGGAAGAAGGAGACTTATGTAAGGCTGAAGAAACAAGGCTCAGACAGGGCGCTGGAGGGATACAAGATAGCCAGGAGGGAACTGAAGAAAGGGATTAGGAGAGCTAAGAGAGGGCATGAAAAATCTTTGGCAGGTAGGATCAAGGAAAACCCCAAAGCCTTTTACACATATGTGAGAAATATGAGAATGACTAGAGCGAGGGTAGGTCCGATCAAGGACAGTAGCGGGAGATTGTGTATTGAGTCTGAAGAGATAGGAGAGGTCTTGAACGAGTATTTTTCTTCAGTATTTACAAACGAGAGGGGCCATATTGTTGGAAAGGACAGTGTGAAACAGACTGATAAGCTCGAGGAGATACTTGTCAGGAAGGAAGATGTGTTGCGCGTTTTGAAAAACTTGAGGATAGACAAGTCCCCCGGGCCTGACGGGATATATCCAAGGTTTCTATGGGAAGCAAGAAATGAAATTGCAGCGCAGTTGGCAATGATCTTTTCGTCCTCGCTGTCAACAGGGGTGGTACCAGAGGATTGGAGAGTGGTGAATGTCGTGCCCCTGTTCAAAAAAGGGAATAGGGATAACCCTGGGAATTACAGGCCAGTTAGTCTTACTTCGGTGGTAGGCAAAGTAATGGAAAGGGTACTGAGGGATAGGATTTCTGAGCATCTGGAAAGGAACTGCTTGATTAGGGATAGTCAGCACGGGTTTGTGAGAGGTAGGTCTTGCCTTACAAGTCTTATTGACTTCTTTGAGGAGGTGACCAAGCATGTGGATGAAGGTAAAGCAGTGGATGTAGTGTACATGGATTTTAGTAAGGCATTTGATAAGGTTCCCCATTGTAGGCTTGTGCAGAAAGTAAGGAGGCATGGGATAGTGGGAAATTTGGCCAGTTGGATAACAAACTGGCTAACCGATAGAAGACAGAGAGTGGTGGTGGATGGCAAATATTCAACCTGGAGCCCAGTTATCAGTGGTGTACCGCAGGGATCAGTTCTGGGTCCTCTGCTGTTTGTGATTTTCATTAACGACTTGGATGAGGGAGTTGAAGGGTGGGTCAGTAAATTTGCAGATGATACGAAGATTGGTGGAGTTGTGGATAATGAGGAGGGCTGTTGTCGGCTTCAAAGAGACATAGATAGAATGCAGAGCTGGGCTGAGAAGTGGCAGATGGAGTTTAACCCTGACAAGTGTGAGGTTGTCCATTCTGGAAGGACAAATATGAATGCGGAATACAGGGTTAACGGTAGGGTTCTTGGCAATGTGGAGGAGCACAGAGATCTTGGGGTCTATGTTCATAGATCTTTGAAAGTTGCCACTCAAGTGGATAGAGCTGTGAAGAAGGCCTATGGTGTGCTAGCGTTCATTAGCAGAGGGATTGAATTTAAGAGCCGTGAGGTGATGATGCAGCTGTACAAAACCTTGGTCAGGCCACATTTGGAGTACTGTGTGCAGTTCTGGTCGCCTCATTTTAGGAAGGATGTGGAAGCTTTGGAAAAGGTGCAAAGGAGATTTACCAGGATGTTGCCTGGAATGGAGAGTAGGTCATACGAGGAAAGGTTGAGGGTGCTAGGCCTTTTCTCATTAGAACGGAGAAGGATGAGGGGCGACTTGATAGAGGTTTATAAGATGATTAGGGGAATAGATAGAGTAGACAGTCAGAGACTTTTTCCCAGGGTGGAACACACCATTACAAGAGGACATAAATTTAAGATAAATGGTGGAAGATATAGAGGGCATGTCAGAGGTAGGTTCTTTACCCAGAGAGTAGTGGGGGCATGGAATGCACTGCCTGTGGAAGTAGTTGAGTCGGAAACGTTAGGGACCTTCAAGCGGCTATTAGATAGGTACATGGATTAGGGTAGAATAATGGAGTGTAGGTTAACTTCTTAAGGGCAGCACGGTAGCATTGTGGATAGCACAATTGCTTCACAGCTCCAGGGTCCCAAGTTCGATTTCGACTTGGGTCACTGTCTGTGTGGAGTCTGCACATCCTCCCCGTGACTGCGTGGGTTTCCTCCGGGTACTCCGGTTTCCCCCCACAGTCCAAAGATGTGCAGGTTGGGTGGATTGGCCATGAAAAATTGTCCAAAATCCTTTGATTAACCTAGGACAAAAGTTTGGCGCAACATCGTGGGCCGAAGGGCCTGTTCTGTGCTGTATTTCTCTATCTCTATCTATCTATAACTTGATGTAATCATTAAGAGCAATTGAAATGCCGTTCAAGCCGATTTAAATAATTCCAGGCAAACACAGGCTAGAAGGCAAGAAGGTTTATTCCACAACAAGCATCCCAGCCTAGGCTCATCGGGAACTCCTTGGTCGGAATTTGGGTCAGTAGTTAAAGGACACCTAGCAGCCTCTGCCCACTCAATACGGGAACTCATACTCTCTGAATCCCACAGGGAGATCAATCAGCTATCCCCTGAGATCTTTATGAGGATTATAACACAGTTAAAAGAAATACCTGGCATGTTAATTGAAGTGAAAGCAATTAATAATTTGTTGCTTTCTACTCTGTGTCTTGTGTTGCTCAATTGTCCCTGCAGAATAATTCAGCCCCAAAAAGCTTTAAACCAAGGATCTTTAGACATTGTCATTATTGTAATGTCTCAGTCAATGCTTGTTTTTTACTTGATGAATATTGTTATTCCCTTAGAAACAAGTTATGTATACATGGGGAAATGGGATTTTTAAATATTAAATAATAAAATTGCACTTGCCACATTGATGTTGGGATACAATGTAAGGTGTTTTAAAACACTGTGACAAACCCAAATATTCTGCAAACACCAGGAGAAAAATGAGTATTAACTCAGAGGCAGAGGAAGAATGCATCTTTATATATAAATATTTGAAAGTATCTGTTTTCCTGCAGCTTTTGTACTGAGGGAATTAGATATAGTATTAGTAGTGAGTGATTTCTTTGTAATCCAGTCATGGTATTATTTCCATTGTATTATTAAAACACTGGCTCATTGTTTTACATAGGGACAGCCACATGTATCTATGAGGAGGAGTTGGCGGCAGACAGCCGGAAATGCTGTAGCAACTGAGGGAGGCCTGCAGTATGTTTGAGACGGACAGAGGTAATCCTAGACTCCAGGATACACAGAAGGAAGTAGGCAGACACCAGTGGCTCCTCATAACAGTGAAGGTGAGAAAGTGGCCCAGAGACTGAGTCTCGATCTCAGAGCCGGCACTCAGTGTGGGAGTAGGGGCCAGGGATTGCGGAGATTAGAACTCTGCGTAAATTTGACCCTACTTTGGCTGGCACAATAGAAATTTTATATACAGGGTAGCACATAATGTGCTCTTCATATATATGGACAGTATACTGGGGATTGTGGTCAAAAAGAGCTTGAAATGACATGAAAATCGCTTATTGTCACAAGTAGGCTTCAAATGAAGTTACTGCGAAAAGCCCCTAGTCGCCACATTCTGGCGCCTGTTCGGGGAGGTTGGTACGGGAATTGAACCGTGTTGCTGGCCTGCCTTGGTCTGCTTTCAAAGCCAGCCATTTAGCCCTGTGCTAAACCAGCCCCAGGTTCCAGAAACACATATATAGACAGTGAGTGAGTTGGGGTGCAGTTTCTAGCAACATTTCTAGTTGTGATGTCATTGGGGTAGAGATATATTACATTAAGTGGTGGAGCAATTATGGGAATCAGTAGGCTGCAAAGATACCCCAGAAATTAGCCACAAATATACGTCAGAGATACAGAGCAAGCTGGGAAACATCAAAGAAGTTGGTAAGTAATGATGTGGAGATGGACTGGGATGGGCACAGTAAGAAGTCTTACAACACCAGGTTAAAGTCCAACAGGTTTGTTTCGAATCACTAGCTTTCGGAGCACTGCTCCTTCCTTAGGTGAATGAAGAGGTGGGTTCCAGAAACATATATATAGACAGTCAAAGGTAAATAATGGACCTCGAGCAAGGCCTGTAGAAACTTACATTTATGTTTTGGCAATGAAAAATCTGGTAATAAAAGGAACATGTGCTACCATGGCACATGGGCTGCACAATGATTATCACTACTGTCTCACAGCTCCAGGGACCTGGGTTCAATTCCAACCTTGGGTGACTATCTGTGTGGAGTTTGCACTTTCTCCCCATGTCTGTGTGGGTTTCCTCCAGGTGTTCGGGTTTCCTCCCACAGTCCAAAGATGTGCAGGTTAGATGGATTTGCCATGCTAAATTGCCCCTTAGTGTTCAAAAGGTTAGATGGGGTTACTGTCTTACAGGGATAGGGTGGGGGCGTTGGCTTAAGTAGGGTGCTCTTTCCAAGGGCCGGTGCAGACTCGTTGGGTCGAATGGCCTCCTTCTCCACTGTCAAGATTCTATGTGCATAATGGGAGATGTGAATTTAAAGTATCAGGACATGAAAATTATTGCAGACTTGTTTATAAATTGGCATAAGTGAGTATGTGGGTACATTTAGTGATTTGCTTTTACTTTTTGTTGTTATAAATTGGCCCCAAAATTCTTGAATCTGGTTTAATCCTGTGGAAGTTCAAGACAGGTGAACAGACCGAAATTTGGGCTGGGTTTGTGTTGGGCTAGATTTCTATCCCCTTATTGTAAAATTCCACGAGAAGTCAAGTGTGATTTTCTTGCACCTACCTTGTTTTGTTCTTACAGTGGGATGGCATCACCCATCAGAACTCCAGCCAGAAGAGAATGGGTTTTATGCCCGGTGTACTGGCCAATCTTTGTCCCATAATCAACATCACACTCACAGATTACAGTCATTATCATGTTGCTATTAGTGGGAGTTTACTGTGCCAAATTGGCTGCCACATTTCCTACATCACAACAGTGACTACACTTCAAAAATACTCCATTGGTTGTAAAGTGCTTTTGAAATGTCTTGTGGTCATGACAGGTTATGTAAGTACATGTATTTCCTTTCGTTTTTGTTGTCCCTTCATCACCACTTGGTCAAAATCCTGGAACTCACTCCCGAGAATAAATTTTAAAAATACAGTTCTTCATGTGAGAGTCTATAGTCTAGAGGATGAGCATAGCAGAATATTCAACAGTGTGGGGGGTTAAAGCAGATTTTTACAGCTAAGCCCCTTCTTGTCTTCACCTACTGTCCATAGACTCCACAGAATTCCTACAGTGCAGAAGGAGGCCGTTCGGCCCATCGGTACTGCACTGACCCTCCCAAAGAGCACTCAACCTTGGCTCACTCATCCGTCCTATCCTAGTAACGCCGTGCAGTGACATGGCCAATCCACCTAACCTTTGGATCGTCAATGCAATTTGCAACAGGGATGGCAATATCTCCAGTAAATCTGGAATATAAAGCTAGTGTGAGTATTGGTGACCATGAAACTATCATCAATTGGCATAAATCCTATCCGGGTCATTAATATCCTTTTGGGAAGGAAATCTACCATCCTTACTTGGTTTGGCCTACGTGTGACTCCGGATCGACAGCAATGTGGTTAATTCTCAACTGTCCTCTGAAATTGCCGAGAAAACCATTCAGTTCAAGGGCACTTAGGGATGGGAAACAAATGCTGGCCTTGCAAGCAATGCCTACATCCCACGAAACAATAAAGAAAAAAACCAGGAACTGGAAACTCTGACCAATCTTTCTCCTTTCTATCCTGGGGCACCAAGACCAATCATGATCTCGTCAACACTGGAATTAGATTTAACACAGATCAGTTACTGTCCAGCTCAGTGAATCAGACATTTTAAATGTTTTGATCTCACCGATAAACTAACTAACGAATGCTGACTTAAAATGAAGTAAAACAGGAAAATACCTGATGTCACTGGAAACATAATGGGTGGGATTCTCCATTTCTGAGACTAAGTGTTGACGCTGGCACAGGATTCATGGACTTTCACAACAAACGAACTGGCACCTAACCTGGGACGATTCAGCGAATGTTGAGGGGCTAGCACCGGCACCACGCGGAACACAATCGATTCCAATGAAAAACAGTGTGCAATTCGCTGGGTCCGTGATTGACACTCAGGAGGCTGACAAGCTGCAGCCACATACACAACAAGATGGCACCGGTTGTGCTGGAGCGCACCCATACAACTGGATGGGTCGGCTGGGACCAGACAGCACCTGGGGGGGGGGACACCTTTACAACCTGTGGCCCCACGTTCACAGTTGGCTGTTAGCGGCTTGTGCAGCTCCATGGCTGCCTTTCTGGCTGCAGCAATGGTGCTCCGTGCCTGTCCACCTGACCCCACAGCTCACCTCCTGGCCACCCCCTACTTCTGACCCCGGTCCTGACAGAAGCCCCCCTGGGATGCGGAACACAAGTCAGCAAACTATGGCAATGTTGGACACTTTCAATCCCCCCTCTTTCTCCCTCAGCAGCCACGACGGCAGTTTCACGATTTGTAAAAGCACAAGTGAACCGCGCCGTCGGAAACTCGGTCCATCGGAGCTGGAGAATCGTGGAGGCCCCGAAGTATACCCGGTCTGGCCCACTAATGATATGAAAACGGTGCTATGCGTTCCAGATCGTTTTTATGCCATTGTCGATGTGTCAGAGAATTGCAATTTGTCATCAAATCGGCGATCGCTGCGTTTATGGCGTCGGAACCTATTCTCTGCCCAATTTTGTTTCCCAATTTCGGTGTCAGCCAATGGGGAATCCGCCCATTGTTTATTTAATATTTCAATCTACTTGAGTAATAAATAGAAAAGTATAAAATCTTACTTATTAAAACAAATATTTTCTTCAGCTAAAATAGTGATTTTTTTTCCACTGAAAGTTTCAGGACAAATATAACTAATATTTTTAAATTCTTTAATTGTATATTTGCACTTTGCAACAACAGCTTGAACACCGTAGAACCAATCAACTTTCTTTGGGAGCTATAAGTATTAAACTCCACAGCATTACACATGTCATAATAGATGTTATGAGACTGAACAGTGCTAGAAAGGGTATACTTTATTTTCTCAATTTCAATGCAACTTTATACAGTATACAGTAACACTAATGTGCTAATTTCATTCAGAATACTAGCTGGACAATAGTAAGATATGCATAGAAATAGTTCTGATCCCAGCTATTTTCCTGGTGATTTTCTTGAATTTTTCAGCCTGTTAGGCCAGATGTCCATTTAACTTTCAATAAAGTCTGCTTCAAAAGTCATGGCTGGAATTCTCCGACCATTGCGATTCACTTTTCCTGCCGGCAGCGAATCCCCGCCTGAGGGTTTCCTGGCAGTGTAGGATGGTTTCAATGGGAAATCCTATTGATGAGTGGCGGGAAGGTAGAATCCCACCGCCATCGAGAGCTGTGTCGTCGAGCAAGACGTGGCTGGGGAACTGGAGAATCTAGTCCATGTAGTATGCTGCTCACAGGCATTCTAGCATAGTTTTTTTTACACTGTATCACAGCATAGCATTTTGATTTGGCATTTTTTTTGTCTGTAGTGCAACAGAAGTAAATAAAATGGAAACTTATCACTGAGCTGTCTAAAGAATCACAGGTTTTCCTTCCTCTCATAAAAATTATAATGAAAACTATGGTGGAGTAATAATGTTTCTTAATGGTTGCTACAAAATGAATTTTAAAACCAGTGTTAAAACTGTCTTAAAGCTGCAGTTGATTAATATAGTGACAGTTGATTTTAAAAATATTTAAAAATATCTGTAAACCTTCATCCAATTTTAAAATAAACAAGACAATCATAATAATTAAGAGAACAACTCACTGTATAATGATGACCACCCGAAAAACATAGTGCAATATAGCCAGGTCATAAAAGCCTCAAGTCGGGCAGCACGGTGACACAGTGGTTAGCACTGCTGCCTCACGGCACTGAAACCCGAGTTCGATCCTGGCCCCGAGTCACTGTCTGTGTGGAGTTTGCACATTCTCCCCTTGTCTGCGTGGGTCTCACCCCCACAACCCAAAAATGTGCAGGGTGGGTGGATTGGCCACGCTAGATTGCCCCTGAATTGGAAAAAAAATAATTGGGTACTCTAAATTTATAGAGAAAAATAAATAAGTAAGTAAATGAAAGCCTCAAGCACACTCACATTGTAAGTCTTTAAAACTTAAGTTTCTCACTTGTTGTTACACCACTGGAATCTCATAGCTCAATCTGTTCACTACTCATTCCTCTGAGCAAAATATGGCCTGGACACATATCCTGCATTCCAGATGATGAGCATTGAAAAAGTAGGCAATACATTTCCCTTGTTATTGTTTCCTCACATCTGTCAAATACTTATTTAAAAACCTATTTGCCACATTGGTCTCGAGTTACAAACATTATTTCAAGATTAGCACTGTAGTTGCATTGAATAGCTGCTGTACCAATTCATTATTACTTCAGGATTACTATTTCAAATGAATCCTATCTGCATGCAGCTCACATGAAACTCCGGGGCGGCACAGTGGTTAGCACTGCTGCCTCACGACGCCGAGGACCCAGGTTTGATCTTGACCCGGGTCCCTGTCCGTGTGGAGTTTGCACATTCTCCCCATTTCTGTGTGGGTCTATCATAGAATTTACAGTGCAGAAGGAGGCCATTCGGCCCATTGAGTCTGCACCGGCTCTTGGAAAGAGCACCATACCGAAGGTCCACACCTCCACCCTATCCCCATAACCCAGCAACCCCACCCAACATTAAGGGCAATTTTGGACACCAAGGGCAATTTTAACATGGCCAGTCCACCTAACCTGCACATCTTTGGACTGCTCACACCCACAACCCAAGGATGTGCAGTATAGGTGAGTTGGCCATGTTAAATTGCCCCTTAATTGGAAAAAAAAAGAATTGGGCTAAATTTTTTAAAAGCTTACACAAAACATCATCTTAACAGCTGTCCTAAGTAAGACATTAATCTAAAGGCATTTTCCAGTGGGCGTGTCTAATCTAAAGTGCAGTTAGTTTACAAGATGCCAATAAATAACCGTGATAAATTACCTAAAATGAAATGACATTTAAAAGAAAGATCCAGAAGACAATTACTGACTTCAAAATTGGAAACAAAGCATTGAAATGGACTTTAGCACAAGTACTAAAAAGGCTTAATAAATCAAAGCAGTGCTAATTTTTTGTTAGTCACGGGAAAAAAATGAAAACAAAATGTTCTATCATGATTCTTGAATCTTATTATTCTCAAAGTGACTTTAAATAGTTGTAAACAAAATCATTACAGACTCTAAATGTGTTGCCACTTTGTTATGTTTGTACAGTTCCTTTACAATAAAAACGGTGTACGTGGCAGCTGGTTGAAGATTACCAGTCAGGCTCTTGTACAAACCACCTTCTGCTTTCTTACAACTTTGGTATAGACACAAATACATGTGTGTTGCTCACTCATACCTTACGGCAAGGGTGTAATAAATGATAGATCAGAAATTGCTAGTGTTATCCTTTTTGGTCACCATATCATACTATATTTGAGCTGTAAATTGCCAAAATGTTGATCTGACAACAATTTTGCAGCTGTGATCTATTGAATGCTGAATACAACCAAAGAGAAAACGCTGGAAAATCTCAGCAGGTCTGGCAGCATCTGGAGGGCGAGTAAAGAGCTATGTTTCGAGTCCAGATGACCCTTTGTCAAAGCCCTTCTATTCAGAAGTCTTACAACACCAGGTTAAAGTCCAGGTTTATTTGGAATCCTTGGCGGGATTCTCTCAGCCCATACCGGGCCAGAGAATCGCCGGGCAAGGCGTGAATCGCGCGACACTGCCCCGCCACTGGTCCGCTGATTGCCCGGAGAGAGGAGAATCGGCGCCATTAGCACCGGCTGAGGGGCGGTTTACGCAGCCCCCCCCCCCCCCCCCCAGCGATTCTCTGCCCGGGGTGGGCCGAGCGGCCGCAAAACAAATCCGAGTCCCGCCGGCGCCATCCGCATGTGGTCTTACCTGGCTGGACCTCGGCATGCATCCATCTGGAGACGGCCAGGTTGGGGGGGGGGGGGGGGGGGGGGGGGGGGGGAGTCTGACCCCGGGGGGAGGTCCGACCCTGGGGGGGCCCTCCACTGCGGCCTGGCCCTGTGATCGGGGCCTACCAATCGGCGGGCCAGCCTCTCGGGCTGGGGGCCTCTTTTGCTTCAAGCCGGCCCCTGTAGCCCTATGCCATGTTGCGTCAGGGCCGGCCCGGAGAAGGGAGCCACCGCGCATGCGCGTAACCTGCACCGGTCGGAGTGCGCATGCATAGACCCGCACTGCCCATATGACGCCGGCATCGGTAGCTGGAGCGGAGTGGGTCACTCTAGTGCCGTGCTGGCCTACTGAGGGGTTCGGAATCGATGCTCCCGAGGGCCTGTTGCACGACGGCGTTTACGACGGCGTCAACACTTAGCCTCAGGATCAGAGAATCCTGCTCACTAGCTTTCAGAGCGTAGCTTCTTCATCACACTCATCTGATGAAGGAGCTAGGCTCTGAAAGCTACTAATTCCAAATAAACCTGTTGGACTTTAACCTGGTGTTGTAAGTCTTCTTACTGTGCCCATCCCAGAACAACACTGGCATTTCCACATCATCTTATAAATGCATAATGGTTCATCTGTGTAAACCACTCATAGAAATGAATAAAGAAAATGAGCAAATGACAGTGAATTAGAGTCAAATTATAGACAGAGGAATTAGAGATGGAAAGAAAGAAGAGTGGATAAAAATACATTGAGAAAAGAGTCAAAGGGGAAAGTAATGAAATAATTATAACAAGCTAAAAATAGGATATTATAATGCAGTGTGTTTATGAATTGTTGTATTGAGAAAATAATGAGTGACGATCAGGGTTAAGTGTGTAAAATCTACAAACATTCTAGACCCATCCACATTGTCAGGAAGAACGAAACAACCAATAGGTACACATTGCACTAGTTTCATAAACAGTTTCCCAAAATGTTATTTCTTGACAGAAAACTATCCGATGTGCATTTGAACAAATGACCTTCTTCTGAGCGCAGAAACAGTTTTTCACCCTGAAAATGTTTCACCCATCCAACCACCAACAGGAGTGTGGATGACACAAGAAAGCTACCAAGACTGATAACAAGATTTCAGAATCTCTTGTAACAATTCACAACCTACTTGAATGAGATTCCACAGCTTCATTGGTCTCTTTATAGGCCTCCCTTGAGCGTCATATCAGGAACAAAATGTACATCATTAACATAGACTTCTATGAGTTAATGATCAGCCCTGATGGCTACAGTAGGAATTGTCTGTCATGTAAATTCATAAATTTCACAATCACATTACGTTCAATGGGAAGCATTACAGTGAGGGGAAACATTTACACAGAACATACAGTGCAGAAGGAGGCCATTCGGCCCATTGAGTCTGCAACGACCCACTTTAAGCCCTCATTTGCACCCTGCCCCCGTAACCCAATAACCCCTCCTAATATTTTTGGACACTAAGGGTAATTTAGCATGTCCAATCAACCTAACCTGCACATCTTTGGACTGTGAGAAGAAACTGGAAGAAACCCACGTAGACTTGGGAAGAACGTGCAGACTCCACAAGACAGTGACCTAGCAGGGAATCGAACCTGGGACCCTGGCGCTGTGAAGCCACAGTGCTAACCACTGTGCTACCATGCTGCCCACTGTGCTACTGTTCTGCCTTTAATTTAATGTCTATTGAAAGACTAAAGGCAGGGTTGTGCAAACTGTCCAGCAATTTGCAGAGAATTCAGAACTCGTGGTACATCTCTTTTACTCCAAGAATGTTTTGAAACGGGTGGCATGTGGCGGACAGGTTAGCATTGGGACTGCAGCGCTGAGGACCCGGGTTCAAAACCCGGCCCTGGGTCACTGGCTGTGTGGAGTTTGCACCCATGTCTGCGTGGATTTCACCCCCACAACCCAAAGATGTACAGGTTAGGTGGATTGGCCATGCTAAATTGCCCCTTAATTGGAAAAGAAAAATAATTGGCTATTCTAAATTTATAAAAATAAAGAATGTTTGGATATTTTGGGATTTAATAATATTAACTTATAGTTCTAATGACACATCTCAGCAATTTTGTAATGGAAGTTGCCGTGAAATGCCAGCTTTTCCTGGTTTACAGCAACAGTATGGCCAGGATATAACTGAAATGCAGGGCTGTTCATAAGTTTCCAAACAATGGTACCTCCAGGGTCTGGGAGTAGGGACGGGTGAAAACAAAATACTAACACCAATTTTTCAGCTTGTGTCAACTCTACACGGCAGCACGGTAGCACAGTGGGTAGCACTGTGCCTTCACAGCTCCAAAGTCCCAGGTTCGATTCCCAGCTTGGGTGACTGTCTGTGTGGAGTCTGTACATTCTCCCTGTGTCTGTGTGGGTTTCTTCCGGGTGCTCCGGTTTCCTCTCACAAGTCCTGAAAGACATGCTGTTAGGTGAATTGGATATTCAAAATTCTCCCTCCGTGTACCCGAACAGACGCCGGAATGTGGTGACTAGGGGCTTTTCACAGTAACTTCATTGCAGTGTTAATGTAAGCCTATTTGTGACAATAAATATTATATTATTATACACCAAAATAATATTGTTAGGAAACTTAAACAAGATGGAAGGGAAGAGACTTTGCCTGAGGATTTTGCCCTACACTTTTTGCTCTAGAATGGAGCGAGTTCATTCAACCCTGGACCCCACTATGTACAAAATGAGCAAGACTGTATTGTAGCCAGGATGATATCCATTTAGCAGTTTTAGTAAACAGGTTTCAAGATCCTTTTCGGAGATGGAGTTATGTATTTGGATAAACCATAACTTGCTAGAATCAAAATACAACATTTTAGGATTATTGCTTTAAAAATCATATTTAAAAATAAATGACTATTGTCCTTGTGATTAACCCTCAGGCACATCATTGCCCCTGTAAGTGTAATTCTGTAGTTTCACACATCCATTCCAGTAACAGACTGGATAACCTGAAGGGATTAGTCAAGTCATCTGCAGGTTACTTTTATTTCCAGGTTATTTTTTATTAGCAGAAATATGCAGCTTCACTGGAACCAGCTGGCCAGATTTGAAATGAATTTGTAATTAGCCCGAGCTTTTTTGACAGCCTCGCATACTTTGCAGTAGGGCTCCTCCCAAAACTTTGTCAGATGCACATTGTAACGTTTTTGCCAATCGAAATATTTTCGATAGCTCCTTTCGCTTTTGTCTAAAAACATCATGTGCTGGGCCAGCTTTTTGGGGGTCGAGAAATCATCCACATGGATAAAAGAATCGGCCGGTAAATACTGTTCATAGTTAGCCCTGCTGGGTCCGAGGACGATGGGCACAGTACTGGACATAAGGGCATTTCTCCAGAGTTTTTCAGTAATGTAATCCACGTGTTGCGAATTTTCGAAAGCCAGATAAAATTTATAAGGCGATATGGTCAGGACAATGCTGTCATTCTGCAACTGTTGGTGAAATTTCCCATACACGTGTATGTCCACATACCTACGGAGTTGGTGGTAATATTTAACCCGTACATGGTCCTCATTCCAGTGGCTGATGACCCAAGCCACCAGGTTAGACTTGTTGGGCAGCACTACCTTCCCCTCTGTGCTTTTTCTGGGGTAGAGGTATCCATAAGGAATGAAGATGTCAGACCCTCGCTTGTAAGACATGGTCCAGTTAAAAACCCCATTCAGCACTTCCAGACCCGAAGAGTGAGTGGGAGACTCGAAATTCATCCAGACCCACCTCTGCCCAGCGGGTCTCCGTTCTGCTGGAAGCTGGCTGACATCCCCCCCCAGGTCTCGGTGATGTATGATCACAGCCTGTGAAAGCGGGTACAGTTGTCGGTTTGTTGTCAATCGGCAGCCCTTGATATTGTACAGAGTGTCACAATCTTTGACCTGGGTCTTCCTGCCGAACGGATACCACCAGATGAGCACAGTCACGGCCGGAACCGGTCTCCTGTTCTGTAAAGGATGTGGGGGGTTGACCTGAGGAAGCTCTTGCACTAACCTGTAAAGGCTTAGCAGGATAGCCACGAAACTAACCAAAGCAAGCCGTAGGCACAAACGTCGCCGCATAATTCATGCACATCGCCTCAATCCCTGGAGCCACTCTCGGTGAACAGAGCGAATGGCGAGAGGCTGAGAGATTGAGCGGTGAGCATTACTTTAACGCCAGAAGGCGCGCTTTCAGCGGCCTTTGCTGCTCCCAGCTTCCAGCGACGCCCACTCAGTCCAAGCAGGGGATTCACAGCAAGCTCATCATTGCCACACACTTCCCTTTCACTCTTACTCCTCGCAGCCACACACTGACGTGGCACAACTTGGAGAAGCAGGCGCCGGGGAAGGGGGAGGCTCGTCGCCATTGAACAAAGACTTGTTTTCATGATTTTATCCAGAGGTGGTTTCCACATCACGCGCCGGATGGTTCCCTCATTGCAGGTTCGCATCATTCACGCTCCATTGGATGTCGACATCGGTTCACATAAACTGTATGAGTGCACACTGTAATGTGCCAGGATCCTGTCCCACCACCACATTAAACCACAGCGACAAGCGAAACGTTCAAAGTTCACCACAGTCAGGAAAGGTCAAACTTTTAAACGTGCACTTTCTATTTCGTTACACGCATGTAATTAGTTGATTTAGCAAACTATCCTGTGACATTACTACCCAATTATGCACATTTTCCCCAGGTTTTCGAGCTTTATTCTAACTACCAAAGTACATTTAATCCGATTGGGGAGGAAAACACAACTCTTCAACATTCAAAACACGCTCACTCCAAATAAACTACACGCCGCGGTTCAATATGCTACTGCTGCTCAGTGAACCACACCGAAATCCGACAGACAGCAGGACCAAACTGTCCACACCAACACCACTGCCAGTATATATCCCTGATGTGGAGATGCCGGCGTTGGACTGGGGTGAGCACAGTAAGAAGTCTTACAACACCAGGTTAAAGTCCAACAGGTTTGTTTCAAACACGAGCTTTCGGAGCACGGCTCCTTCACCTGATTCACCTGAAGAAGGAGCCGTGCTCCGAAAGCTCGTGTTTGAAACAAACCTGTTGGACTTTAACCTGGTGTTGTAAGACTTCTTACAGTATATATCCCCATCACTCTCAAGGTGCCCACCCTGTCGGTTAAGCACGTCAGCAGCTGTTTTGGGGGTGATGTGAGTCTCCTGGGAAATCCGCAAGGAGGCCGGCAGGGCACATGCACATCATTTAGCACTCACAACATTGGTGAGGCCTGCACGGTAGGGTGAACAAGCATATTGATTTGATGTGAACAGTGTCATTTTGAAGCACACTTATCCAACTAATGTCCACTTTTAACAGGGCACTGCTGGACACATGTTCAGCATGTTGTCAATTCCCACCGGAGACGCCAATAATGTTGCCCTTTTTAACTGGATACTGATATGACAATTATTAATGATGATATTGCTTTTCAGAGTTGCCAGGTATCAAATAATACCACCACAAGGTTTTACCGGATAGCGATCAAAGACCAAGCAACCAGTTAGTTCAAGTTCAATGATAGTTTATTTACACACAAGAATTACTTCGACATGCAACATAAAACACTACAAGCTAAATTACATCTAACACTACAACAACCTGTACTTAACTTCAGGCATCCGGATTTATGCAGAGGAACAAGGCCTTTGTTCGGATCTTGCGTGGCTGGGTCTGGAGAAGTGACCTTGTTTCTGCTGGGCTCATCCGTCTGGTAGTGATCGTTGGTCTTGAACTTGTCTTCTGGTCATGATGCTACACTTGGTTTTCAGATAGATCGGGGCCAAGAGAGACCGAGCGTCGGGGCCAAGAGAGAATGAACACATGGCAGTGTCTCTCTTTATCCTTCTGGGGTTTTGCGCTCTTTTGACTGGTCCTTAGCTTTGGACCCAATAATTCGGCAGGCTTCGATTACGGCCTTTGATTTTGGCCAATAAAGGGGCGGGTGCCTTGATGGTGGGGCGTGTCCTCAGCGGTCATTGACCTTGACTTTTTGGGCTCCCTGAGCAAAGGGAGTGCCGCCGATGAGTCTGTTTCTGTATCTGTTACCT
This sequence comes from Scyliorhinus canicula, assembly GCF_902713615.1. Lineage (NCBI taxonomy): Eukaryota > Metazoa > Chordata > Chondrichthyes > Carcharhiniformes > Scyliorhinidae > Scyliorhinus > Scyliorhinus canicula. Next base: position 93,997,458 of record NC_052159.1, on the reverse strand, counting down.
GAGTACAGGTCTTTTGTTCTGGAGAAATGGGCCATTAGAATGCAAAGTAGCTGGAGGTTTTGATAGCGTCTAGTTATCTGAGTTGCCAATATACATAAGCTCTGAGCATCTGAGTCCTGGGTTGACCATATTTCCCATGGTCCTTTGCAGGTGGCCATATTTCCTGGGATCCTTTGTAAGTGGCCATCCCAGATGGCTACAAGCAGCAGAAGGAGCTGCCATCAATGCAATTTAAAGGAATCACCAATAGCTTCCAACTTGGCTATTACTTAAATTCTACAAGTGTTTGGTGTTTACTTTAGTTGCTCAAGGTTGCTAACATCTACAGAAGGTAGTGTGACATATCGGACCTGTTTAGCTCAGTGGGCTAGACAGCTGGTTTGTAATGCAGAACAAAGCCAGCAGTGCGGGTTCAATTCCCGTACCGGCTTACCCGAACAGGTGCCAGAATGTGGCGACTAGGGGGTTTTCACAGTAACTTCATACTTGTGACAATAAAAGATCATCATTATCTACTGGAAAATTTCTTTTTGCTAACTTCAAGGCTTCTGCGCAAACCAGTTTCTCTCAAAGATGAGTTCACTGGCAGGCATTTCCCTGGGAATACAGGATGAATTCAAGAATGAACTGAGGTCACACAGAGCAGGATAAACTGCTGGAAGAAGAAGGGGATGTAATCTCCTCTTTGTAGGAGATTACAATTTTCAGGGTGTTCAAGCATCAATTCTCCTTCCTGAAATTCAGCCAGGAACAATTCAGTCTTCAGTCAGGATCTGTTCACCGAGAACTGCCATCTGCTACAACCAGAGTAGGGCAAAGGACATTGGCAGTGGCTGTGAGGGTGGCTACGGCGATGAACTTGTATATGCTTGGCTCCTCCTCAGCTGGAGGTGAAGATATTTGCAGTTTGCCATCCATTGTTGTGTAAGAGAGGTAACGGAAGCTTTCAAGCATGTGGCTTCACTTGTTTTATAGACGACCCATGGTGCAGAGTGCCACCGAGTGCATATCTTGTGGGTGTCACATGTCATTCTGCCACTTGAATCAAAATGGGTTGCACTCCCTCAACATCTAGCTGGTGTGTGACTATAAACAACAAATCATGCTGGACATTGTCTCGTATTCTGGCAGCAGTCATGTGGCAGTCACCATATAAATTAAAGGGTAGCCACTGGATCACAAGAGTTATCTGCTGACAACATAGCTGATAACTGCAGTGCGCAACCCATGCGCATGTGCACAGCATACATACAAAGAAAGCCATGCTGACATACAAAATGCAATTGAGCAGAACTTTGGCAGGTTGAAACAATGCTTCATCTACCTGATCTGTTCTGAAGGAGCAATGTAGTTCTTGGCATGGTGGGCATCACGATTCATCGTGATCTGCATCATTGCTTTACCATGATGAGGGACATCCCTTGCCACAAACTATACGGCCAGCAATTGAGCAGCAGGAGCATGAGGAGAGGAAGTAAGGAAACGAGAAAGAAGAGGATCAGAGAACACCAACAGCAGGGGCTGTCCATGCAGAAATACGCAGGGAACACAAAGTTGGCATACTGCCTGCTTTGCAATCTGCAGTCCCAGCTTAATCACAGATAGCGATCCACACACCTGTTTTCGAGGGCTATCAAATGTGGCCAATACCATTTCAGGATTTTAATATGGTTTAGCAGAATTTGTTATGTATTCATTAATTATATAATGACTATAACACTTAAGCTGATCTTTTCTACTTCATGCAAGGAAAGCAAATTCTGTAAATAAGAATTCAAGTTCAAACTAATTCAATAATGCATCTTGCCTGTGGAGACATTTTAAGCTCTCTCACTTTTGGATTAAGGTATTTGAATGGACAATAAATCTGTGTGGTAAAAGATTAATTGAATTATTAATTATATTCAAGACATTTAAAAAAAAATTTCCCCTTCCCATTCCCCGCATTGCTATCTCTGAACTTTTTGCTGCTTTGTAAAACTGAAGATCTTTTTACCTGAAACAAATCACCCAGATCATTAATTTAAAAAAAATAATGAGACTTGAACATAGAACATAGAACATACAGTGCAGAAGGAGGCCATTCAGCCCATCACATCTGCACCGACCCACTTAAGCCCTCACTTCCACCCTATCCCAGTAACCCAATAACCCCTCCCAACCTTTTTTAGACACAAAGGGCAATTTAACATGGCCAATCCACCTTCTCACCAGCTGTGTAGTTGTCTGTTGAAGGAAAAGGGGAAAATCAGCATCACATATATATTCTGCATTTCAGATTCCTCAAAAAGTCTTCAATTCCATTACTTAAGTTACATAATTCAGATGAAGACAGGACAGACGTAAAACTTAGAAGTCGACCTTGTCTTCTTTGTTCAGATTATGGTTTACCCTATGAGTTATTTTTCCTTTGATATTGATGACCACTTCATTTGAAGAGTACTTTCTGTCCATAAGGTCTCTGAGCACATTATAGTGGTGTAGGTGGCTAAACATAACACAGAATTTAATCATGCAGTTCCTGCTCCTCTGATGTAGCTAGCCAATTTACGACTGCAGAACAATGTAAGCCTGAAGTAGTTACTGGCATCTACCCAGCAATGTGGAAAATTGCCAGGTCTGTCCTGTACACAAGAACAGGACAAGTCTGCCAATTAGTGTCCTATCAGTCTACTCACCATCATCAACAAAGTGATAGAAGGTGTCATCAACAGTGCTATCAAGTGGCACTTACTCAGCAATAACCTGCTCACAGATGCTCAGTTTAGGTTCCACCAGGGTCACTCAGCTCCTGACCTCATTACAGCCTTGTTCAAACATGGGCAAAAGAGCTGAATGCCAGTGGTGAGAGAGACTGCCCTTGGCATCAAGGCAGCATTTGACTGAGTATGGCATCAAGGAGCCCAAGCTAAACTGGAGCCAATGGGAATCAGGGGCAAAATCTTTGCTGGTTGGAGTCATACCTGGCACAAAGGAAGGTGGTTCTGGTGGTCGATCATCTCAGCTCCAGGATATCGCTGCAGGAGTTCCTCAGGATAGTGTCCTCGGCCTAAGCATCTTCAGCTGCTTCATCAATGACCTCCTTTCCATCATAAGGTCAGAAGTGGGGATGTTAGCGGATGACTGCACAATGTTCAGCACCATTCGCAACTCCTCAGATAATGAAGCAGTCCATGTCCAAATGCAGACCTGGACAATATCCAGGCTTGGGCTGACAAGAGGCATGTTACATTCACACCACACAAGTGCCAGGCAATGACCATTTCCTACAAGAGAGGATCCAGCAACCGCCCCTTGATATTCAATGGCATTACTATTGCTGAATCCCCACAATCAACATCCTGGGGGGTTACCATTGATCAGAAACTGAACTGGACTAGCCACATTAATATTGTGGCTACCAGGGCATGTCACAGGCTAGGAATCCGAAGGTGAGTAACTCACCTCCTGATTCCCCCCAAGTCTGTCCACCATCAACTAGACACAAGTCAGGAGTGTAATGGAATACTCTCCATTAGCCTGGATGTGTGCAGCTCCAACAACACTCAGGAAGCTCAGCACCATCCAGGACAAAGCAACCTGCTTGATTGTTCCTGCTTCCACAAACATTCAACCCCTCCACCACCGACAAACAGTGGCAGCTGTGTGTACCATCTGCACGATGCACTGCAGTGACTCACCAAGGTTCCTTAGACAACACCTTCCAAACCTATGACCACTACCATCTAGAAGGACAAGAGCACCAGATTTCTGGGAACCCCACCACCTGGAGGTTCCCCTACAAGTCACTCACCATCCACGCTTGGAAATATATTGCCACTCCTTCACAGTCGTTGGAGCAACATCCTGGAGTTCCCCCCCAACAGCACAGTTGGTGTACCTACACCTCAAGGACTGCAGCGGTTCAAGAAGGCAACTCACCATCAGCTTCTGAAGGGCAACTAGAGATGGACAATAAATGCTGGCCTAACCAGGAGATCCCATAAATGAATTTAAAAAAAATACTTAACTGAGGACATTGAATACTGAATGTGCAGACTTCTGGTGGTGACATGTAGGTGGAGGCCGCAGGTTGGATGGCTCGTGCTAGAGCTTTTGTTTTTTTTCCCCTTTTCACCCAGATTAGGGGGGAAATTTTATGTGATTGATCTCTAGGAAGGTTGCCACAACTAAAGGATGTTGAAAAACCAGAAGAAAAATATGGGACAAAAAGGTATGAGTCATAGTCTGCCTGAGAGCTCGGGTTCGGTGCAGAGTTCAATGGGAGGAAAGATGGTGGGAGAAAGCTCGCCGGATGGGGCTACACCCATTACAGTAGATAAATTGGCTGAGGTGATAGCGGTGGAGTTTGAGCGGCAGTTCACCAAACATTTCAATTATGCCCTCGCTGAAGGAACTGGTGGACAATATGCTGGCCCTGAAAAATGAGGCTCTGGGAAAGACATCAACGGTGGTGTGGGAGTAAGGAGATGTGTTGCAGGGGGTGGAGAAGGCATTGTCATTCACTTCGATGGGCGGCATGGTAGCACAGTGGGTAGCAGTGTTGCTTCACAGATCCAGGGTCCCAGGTTCGATTCCCGGCTTGGGTCACTGTCTGTGTGGAGTCTGCATGCTCTCTCTGTGTCTGCATGTTTCCTCCAGATGCTCCGGCTTTCTCCCACAAATCCTTAAAGATGTGCTGTTAGGTGAATTGGATATTCTGAATTCTCCCTCTATGTAACCAAACAGGTGCCGGAATGTGGCGACTCAGGGCTTTTCACAGTAATTTCATTGCAGTGCTAATGTAAGCCTGCTTGTGACAAAAAAGATTATTATTAAAAGTTTTGGAGAGTGGATCAGAGAAACAACGAGCTGTGAGCCAAATTCAAGCACCTGGAGAACAGGTCACAAAAGCAGAATTTGTGGATCATGGGACCCTGAGGGGCTGGTGGGCCAGAGGCCAATCAAGTGTTTTGCAAAGATGTTTGCCAGGTTGTTGGGGGCTGAGAAAGATGAGCTGGATGGGGCTCACCGGATTCTCTGGCCGAAGCTGATGCGCTAACAATTGCACACAAAGACACAAATCGGTACAAGAGAGGCTTTACTACCGTGAGATGTTATTCCCTCGACTGCAGCTGTAGAATGGCAGCTCAGGAGAGCTCATGAATATTTATACTGCTCCCTGTGGGCAGAGCTAGCTGGCTGGGGCTAACCAACAAACCTGTAATACAGGTACTGTTGTACATCCCCTAATACAGGCACACACATATATATACAGTGGTGGATCACCACAACCATCCCCGTTAAGAATGAGTCCGGCGGGGGTGAAGTGAAACTATTATACATAAGCAGTGATTTATTTACGGGGGGGGGGGGGGGGGGAACAAAAAAATAAAGTGTCCATCTTGCAACCCGGTGCCCGTCATAGGTTGAGTGACCGGCGTCCTGACGGTACGTTGAGAGCGACGCAGCAGTGGTGGCGATGTCTGCACAGGCTGTGTCGGCATCGCCGGCATCGGTGGTGGCAGTGTTGGTGCTGGCCAGTGGCTGGACGACTCCGGGAGCATGCCAAAATCTTCCATGTCCTCTAGTGTGGGCAGGTGAACGAGGGATGGACCTGGTGGGGCTGATGTTGGGGGCGCCGGAGAAAAGGATGGTGGCGTGTGGGTGGGGAGGTGTGTGGGCGTGGGATCGGCACCCGAGGGAGACAGGTCCCTGAGCGAGACAGTATCCTGGCGGCCGTCGGGGAACTCCACGTAAGCATACTGGGGGTTCGCGTGGAGCAGGCATACCCTGTCCACCAGAGGGTCTGCCTTGTGGAGTCTGACATGCCTATGAAGTAGGACCGGCCCTGGAGCTGCGAGCCACGTCGGGAGCGACACCCCGGTGTAGACTTCCCAGGGAAGGTAAAAACAGGTTCAAGGGGTGTGTTGTTAGTCGCGGTGCACAGCAGTGACCGGATGGAGTGGAGTGCATCAGGGAGAACCTGCTGCCAGCGAACGGCTGGGAGGTTCCTGGACCATAGGGCCAGCTGGACGGCCCTCCATACCATCCCGTTCTCCCTCTCTACCTGCCCGTTTCCCCGGGGGTTGTAGCTGGTCGTCCTGCTGGAGGCGATACCCCTGCTGAGCAGGAACTGACGCAGCTCATCGCTCATGAATGAGGATCCCCTGTCACTGTGGATGTAGTCGGGGAAACCGAACAGAGCGAATATGGAATCGAGGGCCTTGTTGACCGTGGCAGACGTCATATCCGGGCATGGGATGGCGAAGGGGAACCTAGAGAATTCATCGACCACACTAAGGATGTAGGTGTTGCGGTCGGTGGAGGGGAGTAGCCCTTTGAAATCCACACTGAGGCGTTCAAAGGGTGGGACGCTTTCACCACGCGCGCACGGTCTGGCCGGTAGAAGTGCGGCTTGCACTCAGCACAGACCTGGCAGTCTCTGGTGACTGTCCGTACTTCCTCAACGGAGTAGGGCAGATTGCGGGCTTTGATTAGGTGGTACAACCGAGTGACCCCCGGATGGCAAAGGCTCTCGTGCAAGGCACGGAGCTGGTTCACTTGTGCGCTGGCACATGTACCTCGGGAAAGGGCATCTGGGGGCTCGTTGAGTTTGCCGGGGTGATACAAGATCTCGTAATTATAGGTGGAGAGCTTGATTCTCCACCGCAGGATTTTGTCGGTTTTGATCTTGCCCCGCTGCGTGTTGTTGAACATGAAGGCTACCGACCGTTGGTCAGTGAGGAGGGTGAACCACCTGCCGGCCAGGTAATGCCTCCAGTGCCGCACGGCCTCAACGATAGCCTGGGCCTCCTTTTCAACTGAGGAATGTCGAATTTCGGAGGCAGGGAGGGTGCGGGAAAAGAATGCCACGGGTCTGCCTGCCGGGTTTAGAGTGGTGGCAAGGGCGACATCTGAAGCGTCGCTCTCTACTTGGAAGGGCAGTGTCTCGTCTACTGCGTGCATACCGGCCTTGGCTATGTCTGAGCGAATACGGGCGAAGGCCTGTTGTGCCTCGGCCATGAGGGGAATTTGCGTGGACTGGATCAGTGGGCGGGCCTTGTCCGCGTATTGTGGGACCCACTGGGCGTAATAAGAAAAGAACCCCAGGCATCGTTTGAGAGCCTTGAGGCAATGGGGGAGGGGAAGCTCCATGAGGGGGCACATGCGGTAGGGATCGGGCCCCAGTAGTCCATTTTGGACTACGTAGCCGAGGATGGCTAAGCGGTCTGTGCTGAATGCGCACTTCTTGTTATAAGTGAGGTTGAGGAGAGATGCGGTGTGGAGAAATTTGTCAAGGTTGGCGTCATGGTCCTGCTGGTAGCGGCCGCAGATGGTGACATTGTCTAAGTACGGAAAGGTGGTCCGCAGTCCGTACCGGTCAACCATTCGGTCCATTTCTCGTTGAAATACCGAGACCCCATTAGTGACGCCGAAGAGAACCCTAAGAAATTGAAAGAGCCAACCGTCCGCCTCGAAGGCAGTGTAGGGACGGTCCGATTTACGGATGGGGAGCTGGTGGTAGGCGGATTTCAGGTCAATTGTTGAGAAGACCCGGTACTGTGCAATCTGATTGACCATATCAGATATGCGAGGGAGGGGGTACGCGCCGAGCTGTGTGTACCGGTTGATGGTCTGGCTGTAGTCCACGACCATCCTGTGTTTCTCCCCAGTTTTAACCACCATTACTTGGACTCTCCAGGGACTGTTGCTGGCCTCGATAATACCCTCCCGAAGCAGCCGCTGGACTTCGGACCTGATGAAGGTCGTGTCCTGGGTGCTGTACCGTCTGCTCCTGGTGGCGACGGGCTTGCAATCTGCAGTCCGATTGGCAAAGAGGGAGGGAGGGTCAACCTTGAGGGTCATGAGGCCGCAAATGGTGAGTGGGGAAAGGGGTCCGCCGAATTTGAGGATGAGGCTCTGGCGGTTACATTGGAAGTCCAGGCCCAGTAAAAGTGTCGCACAGAGGTTGGGGAGAACGTACAGGCGGAAACGGCTGAATTCAATGCCCTGTACGGTGAGTTTAACCAGACAGAAGCCCCGGATCGGTACAGAGTGGGATCCGGAGGACAGGGAGATCCGCTGATTGGCGGGATGGACCGCGAGGGAGCAGCGCCTTACCCAGATGAATGAAGCTATCGGTGCTCCCAGAGTCAAGTAGACAGGAGGTCGCGCGGCCGTTGATGAGCACCTTCGTTGAAGTGGTAGCCAGGTTGCGAGGACGGGATTGGTCGAGTGTCATGGAGGCGAGTAGCGGGCGATCGACAGAAGAGTCCGAAGAGTCCGATGAGTAGCGGCAGCGACCCGGGTCCCGTGGTCCAGTCCCGAGGGGAGGACAAAATGGCGGCATCCGAAGTACCTGCGGGGAAGAAGGTGGCGGCGCCCATGCAGCGCACGTTGTGGGGGTGGGGCAAGATGGCGGCGACCATGGAGCGCTGGTGGCGGGGGTAGGGGCGGGGCAAGGTGGCGGCGCCCACTGATCGCACGTGGAGTCGGGGGAGGAAGATGGCGGCGCCCACTGGTCGCACATGGCCCCGGAGCAGCGGACGGCGGGGCCCATTGCGCGATCGGCTGGGGAGAGAGGGAGAGGTCGGGCGCGATAACGGCAACTGCGCGGGCCTGACACACCACTGCAAAGTGGCCTTTCTTGCCACAGGATTTGCAGGTCACGACGCGGGCCGGGCAGCGCTGGCGGGGGTGCTTCTGCTGGCCACAGAAGTAGCAGCGGGGACCCCCAGGGTGCGCGGTGTGGCGAGTAGCGCAGGCATACTGCGCGGGAGCGGCCCCAATTGGGGGGGGGGGGGTCAGTTGCAGGGTCCACGAGGGGTAGGATGGGTGGGCCGTGTGGTAGGATGGGTGGGATTGCACATTACGGGAAGCGACCATCATAGAGAGCGCTAAAGTCTTTGTCGCTGCTAGATCGAGCGCAGCCCCTTCCAGCAGTCGTTGCCAGATGTGTGCAGAGCTAGCCGGCAGGGGCTACCGACAAACCTGTAAAACAGGTACTGTTGTACATCCCCTAATACAGGCACACACATATATATACAGCGATGGATCACCACAGAATCCAAAGGCGATAGAATCACCAAGAGCTGTGATAGTCTGCTTTCATAGCTCCCAGGTGAAGGAGAAAGTGCTAAGATGGGCAAAGCACAATCGAGAGGTGAGGTGGGAAGGTGTTCGTATTCATCTGTACCAGGATCTCACGGCGGACCTGGCAACGCAGCGGGCAGCCTTTGGTAGGGTGAAGGCAGTATGGTACAAGAGTGGTGTAGTCTACCCAGCGAAGTTAGTTACACACAACTTCAGGCAATTACTGCGAGACGGCGGAGGAGGCATTTGTGAAGGATGCAGCACTGGGATTGAACTGAGTTTGGACTTTGTTTTTCTTCATGTTGTGGTTGGGAGAGGTTTTGGGACATTGGGATAATATGTTGGGACTTGTTTCTCTTTGACCCGGGGGGTTTATTATGTTGGATTGTTTGGAAGGGCTGGGTGTGGTGGGGCCTTTATGTTGGTTTTTCGGTATTGGGCATGTGGAGGCTAGCAAACGTAAGTTTGCGAGCGAACGGGAGCGAGGTGGGGGGAGAAACCGCGGCAACCTGTGTGGACAGATTTATGGTGGAGGATATAATAGGGCCATTGAGGAGACGTTGGGCTTCCTCAGTTTATAAGCTGAATCTGGAGAAGAGCAAGTGTTTTTTGGTGTCTTCTCTGTGGACGGGAGCTGCTTTGAGGGGGGAGGGTTGCCATTTCGAGTGGTGACTACCCACTTTAGGTATTTGGGGTGCAGGTAGCTTGAGACCCCCTCCCTGCTCTGTAAATTGAATTTCACGAGCCTGGTGGATAGGGCCAAAGCGGATTTTCTGAGATGGGACAGCCTCCCCCTATCGTTGGTAGGGATGCTTTTGCCCAAAACGTTCTTTATGGGGGTGGAATGTTGATTTTGTCGTTTGTCTGGGCAGGTAAGGTTGCACAGATTCAGAAGACGGTGCTTCAGAGAAGGTGGCAGTCAGGGGGACTGGCTTTTCTGAACCTGATGCATTATTATTGGGCAACAAACACTGAGAAGGTGCAGAGTTGGAATAGGGAGATGGAGGCTATATGGGTGAAGATGGAGGCAGGCTCTTGTAAGGGGTCAGGGTTGTGGGTGCTGGTAATGGCACTATTCCCATTTGCCAAAGGAACATATTCGGAGGATCCGGTTGTGGTGGCCATGTTGGACATACGGAGGCAATTTTGGCAACACTTTAGATTACGGGTGGGGTTGAACTTGATGCCGAACCGAGGGAATCATGGGTTTAAGCTGGGGAGGCTGGATGCCAGGATTCGGGTATGGGAGGAGCGGGGGTTGATGCAAATGATGGACTTATTTCCAGAAAGGCAATTCGCGAGTTTGAAGGAGCTGATGGGGAGGTTTAGGATTCCATGGGGATGGGGGGGGGGCTTTAGATTTATGAAAGTATGGGATTACGCCAAGAAGTTTTCCCCTACTTTTCCGGTGGCACTGCTCTCCCCGTTGCTGGAGGGGGTGCTATCGGTGATGGGGCTGAAGGGGAGTGTCAATCCGGTGATCCACAGGCGGATTTTGGAGGAGGCCATGACGTTGTTGGAGGGGGCTAAGGCTAAGTGGGAGGAGGAGCTGGGGATGGTGCTCGAGGAGGGATTGTGGTGTGAGGTGCTGCGGAGGGTGAATGCCTCAACCTCGTTTGCGAGGCTGAGGTTGATACAGCTAAAGGTGATACACAGAGCACACTTAACAAAGTTGAGAATGAGCCGGTTGTTTGAAGGGGTGGAGGACATTTGTGAGTGGTGTGGGAGGGGTTCAGCCAATCACGTGGACGTGTTCTGGTCCTGCCGTAAGTTGGAGAAATTCTGGGAGTCTACTTTCAGCATCATGTTGCCGTCCTGCATGTGGATTTGGAGCCTAGTCCCCTGGGGGCTATATTCGAGGTGTCGGACTTGCCGGAGCTGCAGGTGGGAGCGGGGGCGGATGTTTTAGCCTTCACCTCACTGATTGCTCACAGGTGGGTCCTGTTGGGCGAGGGGCCAGCTTCATCACCCTGTGCCTCAGTATGGCTAGGGGACTTGATGGAGTTCCCGTGCATGGAGAAGGTTAGGTTCATTTTGAGGAGGGCGAGTGAGGGGTTCCTCAAGTGATGGGGTCTGTTTATGTTACACTTTAAAGAGCTGGTTACCTTCAGCTGCTGTGGGGCGGAGTGGGGAGGACATGTGCTTTGAGTTACTGGGCTGTTGAAGGGTGGGGGGGTGTTTGGGTTTTTTGTTTGGTTGTTTTTCTTTGTTGTGTTGTCTGTTTAAAATGTTAAAAATTGAATAAAAATATATATTTTTAAAAAGAATTGTCACAGGAATTTCATAGTTGTTTAGTTTGCTGACCATTTGTCATCTGTTGGTAGGTCGCAAAGCTGAAAGTATAACTCATCATTGAGTCACTTGCAGCAAATAAATTCATCTTGATAGTGAGCCTTTTACTGGTGCTTTATATGACTAAAGATGGAATACTGTATTGCCATTATTGTCCCAGGTAAAAATCAATTAATTCAGAAATAATAATCCCTGGTAGCATGATATACTATTATACCAGTTTGTAAGGTTACTGCACTTTCGATGCAAGTCACAAAGCTACAATATCTAAGGCTACGAATTTGTTGCCTAATCCAGGGAACAACAGAAAATCCTGTTCATCCATTCAGACAGTATAACATACATTTACTTAGGCTAATGTCAGGAATGATGTTTGGTGCAGCAGCCAAAAAATAAATAGTTCTTCCGTCATTCAATATTTTAAAAACAATGTTGCAACATTGAAGGTGCAGGTGAAAATGAGGAAGCTGAACTAACACGAGTTTCAGCGTTGTAGCAGGTGAGAGGGTGTAAGTATAGAATGACAAGTTTACTCAAGCAGTTTTGATTAGAAACACGGTCATAGGAAGCTGTAACAATAGATGTACAAACTAGTTAATGTCCAATCTTGTTGAAAAATGGGAAGTAAGATCTGTAGAGTAATGGAATAACCTGGATAACAGAATTGGAACAAAGTGTGTTTTTTATGTCCCATACAAATGCAACTGGAAAGCTCAACCAACAGAACCTCTAAGTGTCACATTTCACAGATAACAAAGAATACGGTTGCACATTGCAACACAGCTTAATGGGCAGCATTGGAATTTAAAATATAATAGTGCACCAGATAGTTTTCCCTTTTGAGGAAACTAAAAGGGGAAAATATCTGGACCAGATAGTTTAGGACAAGAGGGCATAATCTCACAGTAAGGGATCGTCCACTTAAAACAGGGATGAGGAAGAATTTTTTAAAAAACCTTCTTATTCGCCACATTTTCATCATTTTCATCACACAACCAATGAAAAAAAAAACAAAGAAACAACAGCAAAAACAACCCCACCAAAATGCAATCATCAACTCGCAAGTTCAGTACAAACTAAAAATAGAAAATAACAAACCAAACTGCCCCCCCAATCCCTCCCTCCCCTCCCTTAGTGCTCAATGGCAACTAGTTCCCCCATGAATTGTAGAACCCCTCCTTCGTCCCCTGTAGCTCAAATTTCACCTTCTCCAGGGTCAAAAATTCCAGCAGGTCCCCCCACCATACCGAGGCACAGGGTGGAGAAGCTGACCTCCACCCCAGCAGGACCCGCCTATGAGCAATCAGCGAGTCAAAGGCTGAAGTGACTGCCCTGCATTCGCCTGCAACTCGGGCCGGTCCAACACCCCGAAAACGGCGTCTAGGGAACCCGGTTCCAAGTCCTCATGCAGCAGCCCAGAAATGATGTTAAATACCTCTCTCCATTACCTTTTCAGCTTTGGGCAGGACCAAAACATATGTACAGACATCCTCCACCCCCTCAAAGATCCGGCTTATCCTTGCTTTCATGAGGTGCGCCCTACACAAGACCTTCAATTGTATCCGTCCCAATCTCTCCAAATCCCCTGCCTATAGTACCTCCTCCAACAGTGAGGAGGACGGCATTATCGGGGAGGTCGGAAACTCCTTCCTCGCAAAGTCTCGGACTTGCAGATACCTAAACCCATTCCCCTGTGTCAACCCGTACTTCTCTCCCAGTACCTCCAACCTCGCAATTTGTCTCCCCCAAGAACAGATCCTTCACTGCCTTAATCCCCCTCGCCTCCCACCTCCGCAACCTCACATCCAGCCTCCCCGGCTCAAACCTATGATTTCTCTGAATCGGCATCCTCCTGACCCGGTCCCCAGTTTAAAGTGCTCTCTAAACTGCCTCCAGATCTTCAAAGTTGCCACCACCACGGGACTTCCCGAATACTTGCCCAGGGCCATTGGGAGCAACGCCGTTGCTAGCGCCCTGAACCCCGACTCCCTGCATGAGCCCTCCTCCACCATAACCCACCTGGCTACCCCTCCCCCCCACGACTCAACCTTGCACCTTCTCCGCGTTCGCCGGCCAGTAATAATATAATAAACTTGGGAAGTCCAGCCCCCCACCCCTGCCTGACGGCCACTCTGCAGGACCACCCTCTAACCCTGGCTACCTTCCCCCCCAAAATAAACGTGCTGACCACCTCTCCCACATCCTTGAAAAAAGACTTAGGTAAGAAGACCGGCAGGCACTGGAATAGGAACAAAAATCGTAGTAACACATTAATTTTAACTGCCTGAACCCGGCCCGCCAACGAGCGAGGGAGGTTGTCCCAACTTGCCAAGTCGACCTTCACCTTTCCCACCAAAGTGGTATAATTATACCTTCAGAACCCCCCCCCCAATCACTGCATCCTCAAATAACTGGTGGGGTAGATGAGGAGGAATTTGTTAGAGTCATAGAACAGCAGAGAGGCAGTGCAACATATCTGCCAGATCATGCAGCAACCGGCACCATGGGAGTATAGGGGAGGACACATGCTCCTAGTGGCAGTCAAAGTGATGGTCGCCCTGAAAGTTTACGCCACGGGGTCCTTCCAGGCGCTGAGTGGGGAACTGTCCGGGATCTCACAGACCTCAATGCACGAGTACATCTGCACTGTCATGGAGGCCCTATATGCCCAGGCCACTCAATACATCCACTTCAATGTGGACTGAGCCCACCAGGATGACGAGCAGCAGAGTTCGCCGCCATCACTGACGTGGCCCGGGACCAGGGTGTGATTGACGGGATGCATGTCCCCCTTTGAGCACCTGCAGGTGACAGGCCGCTCTACACAAACCAAAAGGGGTTCCATTCGATGAACATACAGCTGATATATGACCAGCTACTGCACATCATACACGTCTGTGCCCGATACCCGGGCAGTGTGCACGATGCCTTCAGCCGGGCACACTCGACGATTCCTGACATGCTCAAGCCCCCCCCCCCAACGTCTGGGGGGTTGGCTTCTGGGTGACAGGGTTATCCATTGCGGCCGTGGTTGATGATACCTTACGGAGGCCACAGACCGATGCGGAGACCCGCTACAACGACCCCCATTTAGCGACCAGGAATGTGATCGAGCGGTGCTTCGGCCTCCTGAAGATGCCGGTCAGATGCATGGACCACTCTGGAGGTGCCTTCCAGTATAATACTGAGAGGGTCGCCCACATCGTGATGGCCTGTTACACCCTCCACAACATCGCGCAACAGAGGGGCGACGTGTTGGAGAAGGAGGAGGAACGGCAGGCCTTGTCCGATGAGGAGGGTGGGGAGGTGGGGTGGGGGGGGGGATGTATGGGCAGGACATGGGTCCCAGGCAAGCATAGGAGGCCGCATGACGTATGCGCCAGGGCCATCGCACACGGGATGCTCTGATTGCCTCCAGGTTCACCTACTGGGAGGGGGGTACTGGCCAGGGATGCGGAAACCCTATCCATCCCCATACGTGTGAGGTGATTCCTATTGGAAGGAATAACAGGAAGACGGAGTACTGGGCTAATGGTAAGATTCTTGGTAGTGTGGATGAGCAGAGAGATCTCGGTGTCCATGTACATAGATCCCTGAAAGTTGCCACCCAGGTTGATAGGGTTGTTAAGAAGGTGTACGGTGTGTTAGCTTTTATTGGTAGAGGGATTGAGTTTCGGAGCCATGAGGTCATGTTGCAGCTGTACAAAACTCTGGTACGGCCGCATTTGGAGTATTGCGTACAATTCTGGTCACCGCATTATAGGAAGGATGTGGCAGCTTTGTAAAGGATGCAGAGGAGATTTACCAGGATGTTGCCTGGTATGGAGGGAAGATCTTATGAGGGAAGGCTGAGGGATTTAAGGCTGTTTTCGTTAGAGAGAAGAAGATTAAGAGATGACTTAATTGAGGCATACAAGATGATCAGAGGATTAGATAGGGTGGACAGTGAGAGCCTTTTTCCTCAGATGGTGATGTGTGGCACGAGGGGACATAGCTTTAAATTGAGGGGAGATAGATATAGGACAGATGTCAGAGGTAGGTTCTTTACTCTGAGAGTAGTAAGGGAGTGGAATGCCCTGCGTCCAACAGTAGTGGACTCGCCAACACTAAGGGCATTTAAATGATCATTGGATAGACATATGGATGATAAGGGAATAATGTAGATGGGCTTTAGAGTGGTTTCACAGGTCGGCGCAACATCGAGGGCCGAAGGGCCTGTACTGCGCTGTAATGTTCTATGTTCTATGTTCATACCCCTTCACTCCCCCCCAGGGCACCCCCCACCCCTCCCTCCTCCGCCTGCCACCTTCTCCGTGATACCTAACTCCCGCACTACGGGGTGTGGGCCCTTGGTTGGCAGTAACATACGTGTCTGGTCCATGGGATGGAGAATAATGATAACCCATTCTACGATAACCTCTGGTGCTCCACATCCTATGACGAGGTCTGACTCCTGCCCACGGGAGCACTTTCCATCATCCAGCTGGGTGATCCCTGCATGTGAGTTGCCATTCCATCACACGGTCCCTGGGGTGACAGTGGAGGGACCATTGCGGGGGTGAGGGGAGGGGGTGTGGGGAGCACGGGCCACCCACAATGTCCGCCCATCCCCTCCTCGCACACCCTCTCAGGCCAGCCCACACCAGCCCACCCCTCACACCCATCTGACAGAGCACCGAGGCAGGTTGGAACAGTGGTAACAGGTGTTTAATGTGAACAAATATTTACAGATACATGCACTAGCTCCTATAAATAAACTATTGTCTAATATCCTGGCCTTAAGGGCTCTTATACTACATCTAGGTGGATCCCCAGATGGTATAGCAGGAGTGGAGGTGACCTGCTCTGATTCCCGCCCTGTGACCTGGGTCTCCGTTGGGAGGCATCTTCTGGGGTGACTGGGCCCGGCTGCTGCTTGGGTGACGCCGCCCTGTTTCACCCATTGCCCACCAGAGGCACCAGGGACAGGAGGGGGGAGTCCGAGGTGTTGCGGTGCCTCCCCCGACCCCCGGGGGAGCCACTGGCATGGGCTCCATCGCCTCCTCCTCCCTCAGAGTTTTTGCTGGCCCCAGGGCTACTCCATAGAACGAGGGTACAAGCGGAGCTAACCTCTGAGGCCTCTCCGCCATCTGCTACTGCCAGTCCTGAAGGCCCGCTCTGATCTTGACCAGGGTATGCATGCTGGCGGCCATGGAGCACAGGGAGTTGACCATCTTCGTCTGGGACTGCGCCATCTCCCTCTGAGACTGGGCCACCTCCCTCTGTGTCTGTGCCATGTTGGCCAGCGCCTGGGCAATGCTGCTGACAACCCCAGCTATGGCCTGCTGTGACTAAGCCTGCTGAGGAGCGCCGGTGCAATGTCCATGTGCATTGTTGGCATCCCTGTCCTGGGCCACGGCCAGCGCCTGCACAGAATGCCCCAAGCCTTGGACATGCCGATCCATAGCCAAAAACGTTGGCCCAAATGCCTCCACCGCGGACGCCACCCATGCGGTTTTGGCCTCGGTGGCACACACGGTCGACACCACCTCTGGCCGCTGCACGCGATTGGACTCTTCCAACTGTACCTGCAGGTCCTGGATGCTCGCCAACAAACCCTCATGTAGTCCTTAGCTCTGCGACTGCCTCTCACAATCGATGGAACTGTATGTTCCAGAAGCCCGAAACCTATCTGGACGGCAGGTAGTCCCTCGGGGTGGCCTGCCCTCTGAACGTCCGCCCCCTCAGGAGTTCCTCCCTCCACCTGCTGTACTGGATCAGCTGTGTAGTGCACACCAGAGAGTGTCCCAGGAGTCTCTTCACTGAAGTGCCCAATCTCTGGAATGGTAGAGGGTGCTGTGACTGAAAGTCAGTGTCACTCTTCGACTCAGGTTCCGGGGTCTCCTGAGTCTCGGGTGGAGGACTGGCTTCTGAGCTGCTCTCGTCGCTGCTCAGCTCATGACGGGGGGAGGGGGGGGTGGTTTCCGGCTGTGGCACTGGTTTGGGGGGGGGGTCACCGCATGGACCTGTCCCATCACCAGCTGCTCCTGCAAGACACAAGACAAGATGCATGATTATACTGCGGGCCGGGGGATAGTGGGGGGTGAGCTTGTGGGTGGGGGTGAAGTTTGTGAGGATGGGTGGTATAGGGTGAGGGTGGTGTGAAGATGGTGTGGGGGTGATGTGGGGGGACGGTGGTGGGGGCAGTGTTTGGGGTGGTGGTTGATACATGTGTCATGGGGAACCAATCTAAGTGGAGTCTCATTTCATCGCCCACAACTGAACTCCACCTCGCTGACCTCCCTTTCCTCTGGGCCACATCCAGGGCCCTCTGCTCTATGGGGATTAGAGGCCGGTGGTCCGGTGGTCAGCCTTCTGTCTTCTCCTGCTCCCGGTGGCCGTGGGTGGCCTTCTCCTGGAGGGGAGGGGAAACAGAAAATGACAATGTTAGACAGACTGACGCATGCAGCCCAGGGTGTGGGTAGCCAGGACACCTGGCCATGGCCGCCAGTGTGGGTGCCGACATGTAGGGTGGGGGTTCGGACGCCCTCCGGGTTGGTCAGTAGGGTTACAGGTGTGTGGGACGGGCGTTGGTGCCAAGGGCACAGTGCTGCTTACTCACCCCTGGCCGCCCTGAGGAGGCATGCTGGCCGGTCCAGAGAGCGTTGCCCACAGCGCTGACTGCCTCTGCTACCTGCGCCCTGACACAACGAATGGCGGCGGCTGGCAGCCTCCTTCCTGGGCCGGTGTATAGTGTCAACCACCTCTCCTCCACAGTGTCCAGGAGGGTCTTGAGCTCTGCATCCGCAAAACATGGGGCTGCGCGTCTCGCTGCCATTTTGTTGGCTGGAATGGTGTGTGTGGGGAGTGAAGTGTGTATATGCAGCTGCAGCTTTTCAGCCTCCTGAGTGTCAATCGCAAACCCGGCGAATCCGGCACCGTTTCTTTTTTTAAAAAATATTTTTATTAGGGTATTTGTAAGTTTTTATAATAGTAACAATAACAGCGGCATAAACATGGTACAATAAATATTTCCACCCCATCACAATCTTCACACCCCAACCATAAAACAACAATCTGTGTCCCCCCTTTGGCATTCTGCTTCTGCTGACATTTTAATTTTCCCTGAGAAAGTCAACAAACGCTGCCACCTCCCGGTGAACCCTAACATTGACCCTCTTAAGGAGAACTTTATTTTTTCGAGACTGAGAAAACCAGCCATGTCACTAACCCAGGTCTCTGCACTCGGAGGCTTCGAGTCCCTCCACATTAATAAGAGCCATTTCCGGGCGACCAGGGAGGCAAAGGTCAAGACGTCGGCCTCTTTCTCCCCCTGGACTCCCGGCTCTTCCGACACTCCAAAGATTGCCTCCTCTGGATTTGGCACCATCCGCGTTTTGAGTACCGTGGACATTGCCTTAGCGAAACCCTGCCAGAACCCTCTAAGTTTCGGGCATGCCCAAAACATGTGGACATGATTTGCTGGGCTTCCCGCCACCTCGCACACCAGTCCTCTACCCTGAAAATCTTGTTCATCCGGGCCACCGTCATGTGTGCCCGGTGGACTACCTTGAATTGTATCAGGCTAAGCCTGGCACATGATGAGGATGTATCAACCCTGCTTAGGGCATCCTCCCACAGACCCGCTTCTATCTCTCCTCCTAGCTCGTCTTCCCACTTGCCCTTAAACTCCTCCACCGGAGTTTCCTCCACATCCAAAAGTTCCTGGTAAATATCTGATACCTTCCCCTCTCCCACCCTCCCCGCTCCCACCCAGGTACTGGAGACTACTCTGTCTTGTATCCCCCATGGCGGCAGCAGCAGGAAGGCCGGAACCTGCCTTCTCAAGAAGTCTCGCACCTGCAAATACCTAAACCCATTCCCTGCTGGCAATTCAAATTTATCCTCCAAAGCTTTCAAGCTGGGGAAGCTCCAGTCTATAAATAGATCCCCCATCATCCCAATTCCTGCCCTTTGCCATCTCCGGAACCCACCATCTAGCCTACCCGGTACAAACCGATGATTATTATAATTCAGGGTCCAAATCGATGCTCCCTCCAATCTCTTGTATCCCGTCTACTGCCCCCAAATTCTCAGAGCCGCCACCACCATTGGACTTGCGGAGTATCGGGCTGGCGAGAACGGAAGATGTGCCGTTATCAGTGCACCCAAACTTGTGTCTTTACATGACACCGCCTCCATCCGCTCCCACACTGACCCCTCCTCCACTACCCTCTTCCTAATCATGGCTATATTAGCCGCCCAGTAGTAATTGCAAAAGTTTGGCAGCGCCAACCCACCCTCCCCCCGACTGCGCTCCAGCAACAATTTCTTCACTCGTGGGGTCTTACCCGCCCACACAAAGCCAAAATAACCTTATTCACCCGCTTGAAAAAGGCCTCGGGATGAAGATGGGGAGGCACTGAAAGACAAACAGAAATCTGGGGAGGACCGTCATTTTCACAGTCTGTACCTTCCCCGCCAGTGATAGCGGGAGCATGTCCCATCTCTTAAAGTCCTCTTTTCATTTGTTCTACTAGCTGGGATAGGTTTAACTTGTGCAGTGCCTCCCATTCCCGGGGCACCTGGATTCCCAGATATAGAAAGCTCCTTCCTACCATTCTAACCGGCAGCACTCCCAGTTTCTTCTCCTGTCCTCTCGCCTGTATCCGGACATCTCGCTTTTCCCATGTTCAATTTACACCCCGAAAAATTACAAAATTCCCCGAGGATCCGCATAACTTCCCCCATCCCCTTCAACGGGTCTGAAATACACAAGAGCAGGTCACCTGCGTAAAGCGAGACCCAGTGCTCCACCCCCCGCCCCAAACCAGCCCTTTCCAGTTCCTAGAGGCTCTTAACCCCATGGCCAATGGCTCTATGGCCAGAGCAAACAGTAGCGGGGAGAAGGGGCACCCTTGCCTTGTCCCTCGGTGTAGTTTAAAATACCCCTACCTCATCTGGTTCATACGCACACTCGCTATGGGTGCCTGATAGAGCAACCACACCCAGTCAATGAAGCCCTCACCAAACCCAAACCTTCCCAGTTGCCTCCTACAGGAAATCCCACTCCACCCGATCAAAAGCCTTCTCCGCATCCATCGTTACCACCACCTCCATCTTCCCCCCCTTCTGAGGGCATCATAATAACATTTAAAAGCCTTTGAACATTGGCCTTGAGTTGCCTGCCCGTTACAAATCCCGTCTGGTCTTCCCCTATCACCCCCGGGACACAATCCTCTATCCTTGTGGCCAGGATCTTAGCCAGCAGTTTGGCGTCCACATTCAGTAGAGAAATTGCCCTGTATGACCCCCATTGCTCCGGATCCTTCTCCCGTTTTAGGATCAATGAAATCAAGGCCTGCGACATTGTTGGGGGGAGGATTCCCTTCTCTGTTGCTTCATTAAATGTCCTCACCTCCGGCACCATTTCTCATTGGAATCGATTGTGATCCATGTGCCATCGGTGGTAGGCCCTCAACAGTAGCAGAATCAGTCCCGGTGCGGCGCCAATTTTGTTGTTGTGTGTGGTGAATGTAATTCACACTGTATTGTATTGTATGGTATTGTGTCCTTGTGGGCTCTGTCTGTGAGCCGTTGCGTGGCTCTGCCCATAGGGGGAGATGAGGAGTTTGCACAGGGCTCCACCCTCGGCTCCGCCCATGGCTCCACCCATGGCCCCTCCCACTACCGGAAATATAAAGTGCTGCAGCCGTGTGAGCCTGCCCTCAGTTCTTCTGGTCGCAGGCAGACTCAGTTGTAAGACTATTAAAACCACAGTTTACTTCCAATCGTGCTCCGAGTGAATTGATGGTCACATCATTGTGAAACTCCACGAATTTTGTGTCAGTGTCAACACTTAATCTCAGAAACGGAGAATCCCGCTAATGGTGTGGCTTTAGATTTCCAGATGAACCTCCAATATTATCTTGGTTGCAAAGCAAACTCAAGACAAATGTCATGAACAACACCAGGAACCTGATCAAAATATTTGACTCAGTAAATCACAGGACTCTGTGATTCCAAAGATCTGAATGTCCAAGAAATGTTATCGCAATTCTGCTTTTGGTTCATGGTGATGTAACTGCAACTGTCCTGAGTGGGAGAATTGAAAAAGACACTTTCAAAATTCAGACTGCTGTCAAATAAGTTTGTGTGACAGCTCCGTACTATTTATAATCTGACCGGTTATTCACCTCAAAGAACAACTTCTGTCCGTTGTCAGTATTAAATACTGTCTGGAAGGGTAGCACGGTGGCATAGTGGTTAGCACTGCAGTCTCATGGTGCCGAGGTCCCACGTTCGATCCCAGCTCTGGGTCACTGTCCATGTGGAGTTTGCACATTCTCCCCGTGTTTGCGTGGGTTTCCCCCCATAACCCAAAGATGTGCAAGGTAGGTGGATTGAACACGCTAAATTGCCCCTTAATTGGAAAGAATGAATTGAGTACTCTAAATTTAAAAAAATACTGTCTGGATGGAAATACTTTAATCCCCTTCGCCTCCACGTCAAAACTCAATTTACCATATACATGATCTAGAGTTTGCAAATAACAGCAGTGTCATACCCCACTCTGAACCAGATTGGCAAGCGACACTTGATCTCTTCAATTTTGCATACAAGAAACTCAACCTGTTCCTGAACACTGCCAAAACAAAACTCACATCTGGTCAGCCAAATATTCCATCTGCCACAGGCTCTGGAATATGTTGAACACTTCCTATACCTTGGCCGTTAGGTCACAATTGGTGAGGAGATCCAACATCTGATCAACTGCCCCAGTTCTTCCTCCACAAACTAAGGCAGTGCGTTTTTGACAACAAACAACTCCCCATGTCGGCTAAGGTGTACAGAACAGTTGTCATCACCATCCTGCTGCATTGCAGGGGGACATGGACTGTCCATCAGTGACACATAAGAATGCAAGAGAAATTACTTAAGCATAGGATCCACTGCATCCTCCAGATTCAGTGGGACGACCTTTGAACAAACAGTAGTTTCCTTCTGGAAACCAGCTCCAGAAGCAGACCTCCTGCAAAATAAATTTGATGGACTATGTCCAAATGGCTGAAATCCATTACCCCTACCAGGTCACGCTCTCTACTCTCAAATGGTCAATGTTAGGGGATGACAAAGATAATTCTTCAAGGCACTGTGAGGTTCTCCTTGAAGTGTGGCAATACTGCCCATGGAGCTTGCTTCCAATTGTTCAGACTTGTCCATCAAACTTCAAGTCATGTTGAGTTCCAACATCTTAATGACGAGGCCAAGCGGCAGTGGAGAAGAAAGAAAAGGAAACAAGTCCTGCAATCGGGATCTCATACCTCATTGAACGTCCTTCCTCATGCCCAAATATCTATAGATTGAGAATTGGCCACTCAGTCACTTGAAGACCCATAGCAGAAACATGTGAATCAAGCTATTGGGGTCCAATAAAACGTTAAGGCACTTCACAGGAGCCGTTTAATATCGAGCCAGATAAGTTGATAATAAGGTTGGTGGCCACTAGCTTGGTCAAAGAGGTAGGTTTAATCAGAGAATCATAGAATTTACAGTGCAGAAGGAGGCCATTCGGCCCATTGAGTCTATATTGGCCCTTGGAAAGAGCACCTTACTCAAACCCATGCCACCACCCTATCCCCTTAACCCAGTAACCCCACCTAACCATAGAATTTACAGAATTTAATGGACTGCCTTATTGAAGGAAAGACAGGAAGAGAGGTGAAGAGGTATGGGGAAGGAATTCCAGAGCTTGGGGTCTGGGCACTGAAAACTCAGGCACCAATGGTGGAGTAATTAAAATCAGGGATGCACAAAAGGTCAGAATTAGGTGAGTGCAAATTTCTCAGAGGGTTGTACTCCAGGAGGAGATTTTAGAGATAGGAGCGAGTGATGATGATCCTGGTGGAAGCTCATATGAGATCAAATATGATCTCAAGGTTGCAAACCAGTTTGTTGAACCTCAGACTGTTGCCAGGGAGAGGAATGAAGTTGGAAGCTAGGGACAGAGTTTATCGTGTGGACCACAGACAATGGGCTAGATACTCCACAGCCCCGTGTCAAAATTGTGTTTGGCGCAGGGGCGGAGAATCGACGTTCACAACCGAATCGGGCCCGGCGTCTCTCCCGTGTTCCTCCGGTCCCCAGAAAATCGCTCACGCGCGAATTACGCGGCACAGCTGGGGGGCCATTCCCTCCCAGCGATACTCTGGTCCCGACCGGCCGAATTCCCGAGGGCATGGTTCTAACCACGTCTGGCCAGTCGGGACTCTCGCGCGGCGGCTGCAGACTCAGTCTGCGGCTGCCCTGGTAGGGGGGGGACATCAAGCACCGGGGGGGGGGGGGGGGGGGCTTATGCAGGCTGGGGCGGCGATCGGGCAGGTCAGATGGAGCGGCACGGAGCAGATCGGTAGGACCTTGTTTGTTGGTCCAGGTCTGCCATCGTGTTCGGCGTGGCCATTAGAGGCCGCCGCCGTGCGCATGTGCAGACTCAGAACCAGACGTGCGGAGGCCCATATCCGCAGCCAAAGCTGCGTGAAGCTCCCCGGGTCCATGCTCGTCCCCCGCAGATAAGTGAATTGCTTTTTATTTTTTTCAGGAAAGTCTGTTGTGAAACGCCAGCGTTTTTATGCCGGCGTGGGTGTCATAATATACATCCAGGTATATGATGGTGCACAGACAGGCAGTGATTGACACACAGGATGACCAATGAACACACAGAACACAGCAGCCAATCACCAGACAGGACACGACCACTATAAAGCCAGAGGGCACTAGTTTTCCCGCTCTCTCGAGATCCAGCCTCTGAGGCAGTCAGAGCTCGTGAGCAGCAACTAGAACAAACACCATGTGGTAGTAAGATAGTCTGATCAGGTTAGCCTCAGGTCTCCAGTCAAGTCAGCATAGTGTCAACGTACAGTTGAAGCATGTATGATAGTTAAGTGTTCAATAAAATCGAGTTGCATTTCCTCAAGTGTTGGAAGCCTGTCTCTCTCACTGCTGCAGTAAACACAGTCCTCGCAGACCCAGCGTACCCAACACATCATGGTACCAGTGAGTTATGCTCGAGTTTGATGGATCTACCTTGAGATAATCTACCTTTGACCAGCGATCAGTCATCCGGTAACATGGACAGCATCCGCCCTCCTCCGCAGCTCCGCATCGCCGGCAACCTTGGTGCAAACTGGAAGATTTTCAAGCAGAAGTTCCAGCTCTATCTTGAAGCCACCGACCTCGAGGCCAAATCGGATGCCAGGAAGATTGCTGTCTTCTTTTCTACAGCCAGGGACCACGCTATCCACATCTTCAACTCCCTCACCTTTGCTGAAGGCGAGGACAAGACAAAGTTTAAAACAGTCCTGATGATGTTCGACAGCCACTGTGACATTGAAGTCAATGAGAGGTTTGAACGCTATGTGTTCCAGCAGAGGCTTCAGGGTAAGGATGAACCTTTATAGTCTTTTTTAACCCATCTCCGCATCCTCGCGAAGTCATGCAACTATGGCTGCACTTCTGATTCCATGATCCGGGATCAGATTGTTTTCGGGGTCCACTCCAATCCCTTTCGCCAGCAGCTACTAAAAGTTAAGTAGCTCACCCTTACCATCGCTATCGAACCCTGCATCCTCCACGAGCACGGTAACAACCGGTACTCCGACATCAGGGCGGCAGAAACGGCACGGCAAAACCCCCACGATGCAGAACGGGTACTGGCCATCAAACAAATGCAGGGTCTGAGTCTGGATGACGGCGGCCATTTCGCCCGCTTTATCCGGGCTCCAGCACATGCGCGCCACAACCGAGGGGATGGCGAGGCCGACGACCAAACCGCGCAAGTGTGCATGTCATTCGACCGCACTGCGCATGTGCAGTGACGCATGGAATGTCCTGACGGTGGCGCCATGATGTGTTCCAACTGTGGCTCCGCCCATTTAAAGCAGCAATGTCCGGCAAAATCTCGACGCTGTCTCCAGTGTGGCAAGCTTGGCCACTACGCAGCCCTTTGCAGATCTGCTCCACTGCCCAACACACAGCGATCCCAGCCATAGCGCAGGAGCGTCCGGTCAGTACAGCAACCCGTGACAGACTCCGACCCCGACAGTTTACCAGGTACCGACACTGAGGGCCTCACATTCCCATTCCGGGTGGGCATCATCACCAAGCATATGCTGCCTTTCTCAACGATGGTGAAACAACTCCCAATCCTGAGCATTGATCCGGATGATGAGTGGTGTGCCACCCTTACAGTCAACAAGGCTCGCATACGTTTCAAGCTGGACACCGGCGCTTCAGCAGACCTCATTTCAAAGTCTGACCTTGACACCATCCGTTCAAGCCAAGCATTCTTCCACAGGCCTGCCAGCTCTTCAACTACAATAGCAATGCCATTGCTGCCGGTGGCTCATGCCAGCTTGCGGTGTCCCATCGTTCTTCAAAAGCAACACTGCGATTTGAAATTGTGGGAACCAACAGAGCTTCCCTGCTCGGTGCTCGGGCCTGCAAACTCCTGAACCTAGTGCAGCGGGTTCACACCATGTCGTCTGCAGAGGGAACGGCCTCGCCAGATGTCAACTTCCAGGCCCAACTCGATGACATCATAGCGCAATACCATAGCGTGTTCGAAGGTATGGGCACACTCCCTTACCGATTCAAAATCCTGTTGAAGCCAAATGCCACCCCTGTGGTTCATGCACCGCATCGGGTGCCGGCACCCCTCAAGGACCGCCTCAAGCAGCAGCTGCAAGACCTCCAGGACCAGGGCATCATTTCTAAGATCACGGAACCCACGGACTGGGTTAGCTCCATGGTTTGTGTCAAAAAGCCGTCAGGGAAACTTCGAATCTGTTTTTGAATAGGAAATTATATGAGAGTGGGAAGAAAAGCCAGTGTAAGTGACACTCTAGTCACAGTTAGAGAACCAGGAAACTACAGTGCACCTAACTGAACGACAGTGGTGTGGTGTTGGAGGACGATGGCGGAGCCAACCATGTCAAAGATAGCAGACTGGTTGATAAGGATGAATAGGCATAATTTCACTTTGTTACAATCATATTAGATGTAATTTGTGACTTTGATAAGAATTATTTTGGTACTATCATAGAATCATAGAATAGTACTGTAGAGGGACAGAAACCTGATTGTAAGAATTCAAACATGAAGTTATGGGAAAGATGGGCATGGATTTGGGAGCTTAATGCATGTTCAACAATTTTGGAGATAAAGTGGAGGTTAGAGATGGGGGTGGTGGATTGCAAGAATGATACTTTCAAGGATTTTTTTTTAGAAGATGGTTGATGTTGGTAGTTTTGAAGAGATGTACAGAACCTGAAGAGAGATGACCGATTATATCTGGATGGACAGGAGGGGTGATAGGAAACCAGAGAAAAGTGAGTTCAGTGCTAGGCAGTAGTGAGGTAGGGAGGGTGGACTCTTAGAGAGGATTTGGTCTGGTGGACTAGGGAAGAAAGGAAAGTGGCAGAGTCCACTGTTCTTCTACTCTCGCAACAATCTTTCACCAACACCGAGTTTCCTCAGTGCCGTAGCTACTTGGCGGGTTATAAAATGTTACGACTTTTACCTTGAACACCAACTCGTACTTCATTCTTTTCAGCAAGAGGTCCCATTTCTTTTTGCCAGTCGCCATGTGTGGTCTGTTCTGTAAGGGTGTGTCTTAAACTGTACATTTTCTTGGCAAAATGTCCTTATTGTCACTTAATCCCAGGCTTTATTTTATGAGGCAAAATAACCCAGTGAGTATTTCTGAGCTGCAAAATTGAGGCTGACTCCGAATCTGAACATTAAATAAAAATCATTCATTACTTGAAAAATGGGGTGGGAGGTTGTCGACTTATTTGTCAAGTATAAACCCAAACATGTATTTTGGTGCTGATTGATACACTGCAATCTATAAGTAGGAAGAAACATTTTGGGGAGGATTATATTATTTTACAGTTTATGAATGGAAAGGTATCTAGCACATTTTCACCAGTTTTGATATCAAAACCTGCTCAACATTTTCTACTAACTCTCTCAGCATTGCAGCACAGAATAAGACATCATTATACACTAATCTCAATTTCCTCTCAGGCAATAGGCATCAAATAAGCATATTAAGCAGGCCAGTCATTCTGGGCAAGTTAAGTTGCTGTCTGCAGTGCGGTCAGTCACTCAGCCCTCACTTCCCTGACCAGCTTCCTGTTTGTCTCTTTTTTAAAAAATTAATTCATGCGACGTTGGCATCACTGTCTGGGCCAGCATTTATTGCCCATCCACTGAGTGGCTTGATAGGTCATTTCGTAGGAGTCAATCTGGATAGCAGATTCCTAAATAGCAGATTACTGGATGGCAGATTCCTGGATGGCAGATTTCCATCCCAAGAGGGACATTATGCAAATGCAAATCGCTTATTGTCACGAGTAGGCTTCAAATGAAGTTACTGTGAAAAGCCCCTAGTCGCCACATTCCGGCGCCTGTCCGGGGAGGCTGGTACGGGAATCGAACCGTGCTGCTGGCCTGCTTGGTCTGCTTTCAAAGCCAGCGATTTAGCCTAGTGAGCTAAACCAGCCCCTTTAGTGAACATTAGTGAACAGATGGGTTTTCTCCAACAATAGTTCCATGGTCATGATTCCAATTTTGTTGAATTCCAATTTCACCATCTGTCAGAGTTTTATTGAATTCCAATTTCACCATCTGCCATGGACTCAAACCCAAGGTTTCTGGATTATTAGTCCAGTGACAATACCACTACTCCACCTTAAGGGCATCATGGTAGCACAGTGGGTAGCACTGTTGCTTCACAGCGCCAGAGTCCCAGGTTCGATTCCCGGCTTGGATCACTGTGTGGAGTCTGCACGTTCTCCCCGTGTCTGCGTGGGTTTCCTCCGGGTGCTCTGGTTTCCTCCCACAAGTCCTGAAAGACGTGCTGTTTCGGTGAATTGGACATTCTGAATTCTCCCTCTGTGTACCCAAACAGGCGCCGGAATGTGGCGACCAGAGGCTTTTCACAATAACTTTGTTGCAGTGTTATTGTAAGCCTACTTGTGACAATAATAAAGATTATTATTATAACTTACTTTCATATCGTCAGTGTGTCATAAATATTAACAATAAATTTATTGGCAGAAAATTCACAATTACATTAAACTGGGCAATGAAGCTGCTTTCCTGAGAATTTATTTTACTTTTTCTCGAGTAGAGAGCCGACACAGACAAGAGTGGTCTCTTTGAGTCTTCTAAGACTGCAGTTGGAATTTAAAAGGTTTCGGAAACATGTTTAGTATTGAAATTTGCCAAATCATTCTGGGTGTCTTTTGCAGAGACTGGGGTTGATAGCCATGACCTCTTGAGCTGAAAACCCTGCTCCATAGATTTTACCACAAATTCTAGACTGTACTGCAGTGCTCAAGGATGCTGCACTGTCCAAAGTGGCATTTTTTGGATGAGTTGATATACTAAGGCCCCTGACTGGCTCCTCAGGTGGGTGCAAAAGTTCTCCTGGCACTTTTTTGAAGAAAGGTAGGGGTGTTATTCCCCTGGCCTGCCCAACATTTATCCCTCAACCAAGCAAAATATCTGGTCATTATCACATTGCTGTTTGTTCAGGCCTTATTGTGTGCAAACTGGCTGTGGTATTTGTTATAACAGTGACCACACTTTAAAGTATTTCATTGGCTTTAAAGAATTGTGGGACGTTCTGAGGTCATAAAAGGTACCACGTAAATTGCTATTGTAATTTATCGATTATTCTTTTTTTTACTGTGTATGTACTGTGTACATTCCCTTGGCTGCAGAAAAATATTTTCACTGTACTTCGGCACATGTGACAATAAATCAATCAATCAGATGCGTGAAACCAAGTGGTTTTGAGAGTCCTGGTGCCAGATGCCCCAGAGGGGGGTGAGATTTGTTGGTGCCCCGTTTCTTTTGTCGGAGTATCCTCAGACATTCCCACCTGGGGTCCTCGGGGTTGGGGGTGGAATAAAAGGACTGAGGTCCGGATCCAGTGGTATGGGGTGATGGATGGGGGGAATGGGGTTTGTCAATCCCTTCTAAAGTGACGTAGTACTGGTGAAAGTTTTGTTGGGAACCGAATACCTTCATTTGGTTCACGAGGTACCATCCGGCTTTCTTGGGATCTACTAGCAGCTTGTAAATAGAGGGACTGGTTTAATCTACCACTAGATAAGGTCAGGCGCATTTGGCGGACAAGAAGGTACCAGGCTGGAACATTGGACGGGATTCTCTGGTCGTCGATGCTGAAACTGCATCTCACGACCGGCCAGAGAATCCATCCCGGTTCACGACTGAATCGGAGGCGGTGCCGCTTTTGCGATGCTCCACCTCCTCCAAAGCAGAGTACTCAGAGAGTGCGCTGTGCGCTGTACTAATGACCTCAGGACATTGCCTGAGGCCCACCCTCCGATGCTTCGCCCCGACCGAGTTCCCAACGGCATGGGTCTCTCAAGGTCTCATCCGTCGGTAGCTCTGCGTGGCGGCTGCGGACCCAGTCCAGCGCCGCCACAGTCAGGGAAGGCCGATCCGCGGGCAGGGGAGACTTTGTCAGGAACTGGGGGCACTGTTGGGGGGGGGTGGTCTGGGGTGAGCGAGCTGGCCAAAGGGCGGCACTATTTC
Source organism: Scyliorhinus canicula (assembly GCF_902713615.1). NCBI lineage: Eukaryota > Metazoa > Chordata > Chondrichthyes > Carcharhiniformes > Scyliorhinidae > Scyliorhinus > Scyliorhinus canicula. Next base: position 93,967,482 of record NC_052159.1, on the reverse strand, counting down.
GCAGGCTGGGTCCGTGAGCGGCCGACGCCATGTTGCACAGCGCGGCCGCTGAAGGCCGGTGCCTTGCACACGCGCGGCCACGGACCCGTCAATTCTTCGGGCCGTATCTGCAGCTAGAGCCGGGAGCTCTACGCTACCTTGATGCTAGCCCCCAGCCAAATGGAGGATCGGTAGCCGTTTTATGTCATTTCTTTCTGTCGTAAAACACCACCGTTTCCACGTCGGAGTGGGAACATAGGTTCAAAATCAGAGAATCCAGCCCATTAGCTTTTGCCCAACTTTTTATTTGATGGGGTTTACCTTACCATTGAAGTAGGCCTTGCCTTGCTGTTTGTGTTACCCTATCTTAATGGCTGTGGCCTGTTGTGCAGCCTAGATGTTCTTCATTAATGCTTTCACGCCGCTGCCATGCGTGAGGACCATGAGTTTAGTTTGGATAAATCGAACACGAATAGAGGCTCGATTCCTCGCATAGGTCACCTGTAATTTCACCTGGGGAGTGAATCTGGTGGAACTAGATACAGAATTCTGTACTACCATTAGAACAAAGAGCAGGACTTTGTTCCAGGAGCGGTTCTTCTGCTGAACGGTTATGTGGATCATGTCTTTAAGGGTTCTGATTATTCTTTCCACAATCCCACTGGACTGAGGGCGGTAAGCAGTGTGGAAATGTTGTTTTACCCCAAACAACCCCATTATCCATTGCATTCCCTGGATAGTGAAGTGAATGCCCTGGTCTGAGTCGATGCTGCGAGGGAGACTCCGCCTTGTGAAGATTTGCTGCACTCAGATGTTAGTTGTGTCCTTCGCCATGTTAATATGGGTAGGAAGGCATCGTGCATTTATTAAAAGTGTCTGTGACCAGGATGTATTTGTAACCTCCCATGCCAGGAGGTAGGGGACCGATATAATGACTCTGTAGATTAGTCCACGGCCCTTCCACGGGGCAAGTCTGTCTCAGCTCTCCTTTGTGAGCTTATTTATCGAGATTGTACGTCCTAGTTTATGTTTGACCACCAGCACAATCTCTCACTGCATTCATGTGTGGTCCCTGCTCCTTGGTGGCCGAGGACATTTTGACTTTGGTACATGATTTGGTTTTGGTCCCTGGTCTGGACCACACACAGGCCGTCTTTAAGGACTAGCCCATCCCGTACGGTGATGGTGTCCTTCCATGTGTCAAAAGAGGTTTGGTCAACCCTTTCCTGAATGTGTCTTAGGTCCTGGTTGTTGCTCTGGGCCTGTTTAGGTCTTTGACTTGGTCTGATGGTCACAGCATCAATGCATTCGGTAATGGGGGGTTGCCAGGGTTCTCCATACCAAACGCCCTGTTTGGCTAATTCATCCACCCTTATATTCCCAAATGGGCAGGTGTTGTGGTGGGCCTTAACTTTGGTGATGACGTACTCATGGCCTTGGGCAGTTTGAAAAATGAATCTTAAAAATGGCTGATGGCTGAGGTTTCCCATCTGCTGAGACAAATCCCCTCACTTCCTGCACAAAGTCTGTTAAAATATTGCAAACGTACATACTGTCTGAGTGTATGCCTGCTGGTGTGGGGAGCAGGTCGGGGTGGCTGACCATGTAGGCTATGGCTGCTAGCTCTGCAGCCTGGCCACTCATTGATACACCATCAACAACACACAACGAGTGATGAATGTAACTGAGGCTTTAATACACTAAACAGGAAGCCTGCTGCCTCTGGACCCGAACTGGGTCGGAGGCGGAGACTTGCCACCTTTATACATAAGCCTGAGGGGAGGAGCCACAGGCGGAGCCAGCCTGGACAAGCCCAGTCATGCACAATACATCACAATACATATAATGCAATAACGTGGTTTACCACATTCACCCCTGTTTAAAAAAAGAGTCTGGCGGGGGTGAAGTGGTCTTAAAGGTCAAGTCTGTCGGGGGCCTTGACCTTCTGCCTTGATTGCCTTCCAGGCTGTTGCGTTCTCCCTCTCTACCTGTCCGTTTCCCTGGGGGTTATAGCTGTGATGCCTTTGCTGAGCAGGAACTGACGCAACTCGTCGCTCATAAAGGAGGAGCCCCGATCACTGTGGATGTAGACGGGGAACCCGAACAGGGTGAAAAGACTGTGCAGGGCCTTGATAACGGCAGATGTCATGTCAGAGCAGGGGATAGTGAAGGGGAATCTTGAGTACTCGTCAACGATGTTAAGGAAGTACACGTTGCGGTCAGTGGAGGGGAGGGGTCCTTTGAAGTCGATGCTGAGGTGCTCAAATGGGCGGGAGGCCTTTACCAGATGTGCTTTGTCCGGCCGATAGAAGTGCGGTTTGCACTCCGCATAGTCCTGGCAGTCCCTGGTCACGGACCTGACCTCCTCGATGGCGTAAGACAGGTTGCGAGCCTTGATGAAGTCTAGAATGGGTCTCTGGAGTCTCTGGAGACCGGAGAATCGCTGCCAATTGCGCGCGCACGGTCGACGCGGCGCCAATCAGGGGCCAATGAAAGAGGCCCCCGTTGCGATTCTCTGCCGACAACTGGCCGAGTTCCTGCCGCCGTGGTTCACTCATGGTTCCACCCGACTGGCACCCCATTGTCAGAGAATTCCGCCCCTGATCTTGGAGTGTCACCCCATGTCACCCACTTGGGCCATTTTTTATTGATGTAACTATGGAAGATTTACTCCCATTTGGCACGACTGGCCATGTCTGTCTTCTTCGCTCGAGGGTTTGTCATGGATTAAATCAGGGTAGGGGTCCGGTTTGCACTAAATTCCTTCCCACAGAGTATACACAACTCCCTTGACTATCCTAAATCTAAATACATAGTTTGTAGACTTCGCATTCCAGACGCCTGGTTTATGGCCCAATTTACTGGTCGAAATCTATTTTGTCCTTCACTCACTTAAGACAGGCTGTCACATGGAGCATTTTCCCTCTTAATTCAGGCTCAGATGGTGTGTTGGAGAATACAAGGTTGGTGGGTTCGAATACAGATGCACTTCTTATCGAATTCCCAACAGGGGCGCCAATGTCTTATCTGTAAAATCCCAGATAATTTCAACCAGCGTACTAATCAAAAGTTTTAACCAGGTGTCTTAATTAACGAGGAGAACAAAGAAAACACAAGTATTAAATAAAAACAATTTATTTAACAAAAATAAAGATAACCCTTAATTAACCCAAACAAAATACTAGAGATACCCAAGATTAATTTGTACTACCCGTAAAGATGGCTTTGCTTGAACCGTAGGTCAGATTCTTTGAGTCTCTCTGGTCCGTCATCATCTAGGTGGGTCTTGCTAACAGCTTCCTTCCTTCCACCTCTGGTCAGTCATACTGATGGTCAACATCACCTCCCACGTCGAGTCTCTGCTCCTGATGTGTCTTGAGCGTCTACCTTTATCCCCCTCCCATCGTGCCTTTCCAGATGCTTCTCTGGCTTTCTGCCAATGAGGCCTTGGAAGGGGGTCCCAACACCCACTGAATTAGGTGATGATCGCTTGACAGTAAACCAGGGGCCCGCCAGGGTCCATCTCTGGTGGTGTGGTTTGTATGTACCTCATTGCCAGCAGCAATTATGGGGGCCAGGAAGTCTGATTTGATCCACAACAGATTGGTGCATATCAATCGAATCAATAATCTTCCAATGCGTGATCCATAGGGCAGGTCCAGACATGTTCTGGTGTGTGGGGTTCGTGTTTGACTTTGGCCAAGTCTGAATTCCCATCGTTTCTGAGGTTTGACTGTAGTTTCATTTAAAGTGCCCAATTCTTTCATTTAAAATATCCAATTTAATCTGGCCTAAAACTAGGCCATGTCAGATCACCACAATTGACTCCTCCAATATGGTGGACTCCAAGTTGAGGAGCAGTTTGCAGTGATCCTTCTAATGCTGATGGATGGCGTTGTCATTCTTGAGGAGCTGGGAACCATTCTGTGATCGGAGAGAGTTTTGTCTGGTTGAGCAGGGTACATAGATGTCATAGTAGTCTAGATGATGTTGTGCATGTTGTGATGGTGAATGTGGGCCTGAAACTCATGTGCCTTCTCCACCCACCAGTTATTCCTCATGTCGCAAACGCGACAGTAGACCTCAGCCTTCCATTGAAGGTACACTGCTGTATTTTGCTGGATAGTTGGGTGACTGCAGCAAATGAAGGCTGCTTGCTTCTGGTCAAGGAGATTGTGGATGGCGGTATTATTGTTGTCAAACTAGTCCTGATTCCTTTGCGGAGATAGCTGCAGAAATCGTGAATGTAGTAGCTATGATTTTCTAAAATTCCTTAGTCTTGGGAATGGTCTCACTGGATTGGAAGTTGGAAAATGTTAGACCGCATTTCAAGAAAAGAAAGAAGGAAGAAAACTGTGGACTACAGTCCGGTAAGTCAAACATTGTTGCAAAAATGCTGGAATCTATTATTAAGTAAATCTTACTAATGCACTTAGAAAAGCATAGTATGATTAGAACAAGTCAACATAGTTTTCCTGAAGGGTAATCCTGCTTGATAAGTTTATGAGAGTTTATTTGAGGATGTAACTAGTAGGATAAATAAAAGGGAAGTGATAGATGTGCTATACCCAGAATCCAAAAGGTTTTCAATAAGATACCGCACAGAAGGTTAGTCAGCAAGATAAGGGCTCATAGATTTGTTGGTAATATATTAGCATGGATAGAGGATAGGTTAATGGTAGAAATAATTGAGTGGGTATAAACAGGAATTTTTCAAGTTGGTAGTATAGTGTCAGTGCTGGGGCCTCAACTACTGACAAATTATATTAATGAATTAGTTAGATGAAGAGACAGAGAGAATTATAGCGATGTTTTCTGATTATACTAAGCTAGGTGGAAAGGTATGTGGGGTGGACATAGAGAGGCTGAAAAGAGACATAAATAGGTTTGTCGGATGGGAAACAAGATGGCAAATGGAATATAACATAGGGAAGTGTGAAATTAACTTTGGTCATTTGGTCATTAGAATAAAAAAATTGAATATTTTTTGAAAGGTGAGAAACCTGTAAGTGTTGATGTCCAAAGAGACTTTGGGCTGCTTGTACAAGGAATGCATCATGTTAGCATACAGATGCAGCAAGCAATTAGTAAGGCAAATTGCATGTTGGCTTTTGTTGCAAGGGAATTGGAGTACAATAATAAAGAAGTCTTGCTACAGTGGTACAGGGTTTTGCTGAGATCACAAATTGTGTACAGTGTGCAGTTTTGGTGTGGCCACCTAAAATGGCCCCCGCAAGGGATGATGGGAATTGTGGTCAGGTTGGTACACAGACAGGACACAACTTGTGTATATTGCAAGCAACTACTCAGACTTATACAAAAACTCGCACCTGGCAGAGGCCACTCACAGGTCTCCCCAGGACAATGGACTTCAGATTGAAATTTACTATTTCAAAATTAGTAGCAGACTTGGGGGCGCCTATTTGTCTTATTTGGGAGTGCCTATGTGCCTTGGTGTTGCACGTTTTGCTGTGGGTGTAAAACGCGTTTATTGGAGTGTATTAACTTGCCTCTGTTAAAGGCCGTGTGCTTAACACTACTAGGCTCTGTATATGTATTTTTCAGCTCAGGAGTCGCCAGATGCCGTATAGACACCTCACAAATATTCCAAGGTCAGGTTCAAAGTAATAAAACGATACACCGATTAGTAAGTTCCAAACGATCAATATTTATTATACAATTATAATAAATACGCATGCACACACTAAGGGACTAAGCTATGACTAAACTAAGCAATCAGAATACTTAACTAAACAGGAACAGGCAAGGTCAGGGAGCGAGGCCTTCGTCCCGGTCTTGGTCTGCAACCTTCAGAAAGCGTGCTGGTCACTGGGGGTCTAGCGGGCTTGGTTCGCGTAGCGAGCGTCGTATTGGCACTTACGGTTCGGCGGCTGGTGCTCAACGGCTGGAGTCAGGATACAGGATGGAGTTCTTGGTCAAAGCCGGAGCACGAAACAACAGACAGGACCATGTGTGGGGGTCTACTTTTATAGGGGTCCCCAATGTCCTTGCCTTTTCCTGGGCGGGCTTTACCTTCAGGTATCGATTGGATCGCTTCCAATCGATATCTTTTGAATTCCTCCAATGTGAGGGTCTTTCTTGATGGTGGGGGCGGTTTCTATAGTGGATACTTCTGGTGCCGCTCTGTCTGGACATCCACTCAAGTATCTTATTCAAACCCAAATGTTGCCATTGTGTGTGCCTAGATCTGGACTGCCTCATTAGTATGTAAAACGTTCTGCCATTATCACCTTTGGTTTGAGATCTTCCACCTGGCCAGAAACTGGTTTTGCTGCTTGCAAAATGCTAATGAGTGTTTGCAGGCTGCTTGCCTTGGCTAAACTGTTTTTCCCTGCAGTCTTAGCGATTCTCCATTTTGTTTAGTTCAGTGTCCATTTTAGGTGGCTACAGTGGCTACATTCCCTCCTTGTGATCCTCACAATCAAAATATTGTGAAGGATCACCTATGTACGTTGCCTCGAGTGCATCTGGGTTGCCTTCTTTGTGTTCCCTGACCTCGGCAAGCTCCTGAGCGTCTACTCTGTCCTTAAACTATGGGAAGAAAACATTTTTTAACTGACATCTCTACTTGGCGCTCTGTCAAAGGGGACATGCATTACCACAAACTGGGAACCTCTACCTATCACAATTATCCTTATCTTAACTTAAACATTTCATTACAGACTAAACCTCATCCATTCATACCACATCACATAACATTTCCTGACTCGGCAGTCGAGTTCAGGACAATATAATACATGGGTATATTTTATTTTATTCACAGTGCTTTATTCATCATGGGGCAAAGGGGATTGATGAAACCGAAAAATAGGAGATCGAACTCCATAGACGGTTGAGGGGCAGGAACGGGAGGCTCTCCTCTTCCATTTCCTCAACCTGAGGGTCTGTACGAGTATGACGAGGATCGCAATCACTAGCAGTGATTCAATCACGTATGACATGGAGTACCATGTCATAAATTTTGTGCACCAGGTCTGAACCTCACTGATCAGAGCTGAGCACTGGGGAGTCGCTGTAAGTGAAACATTTACGGTGGGGGTTGTGGGGGAAACGTGTCTTGCTTCCACACATACAAATATAACATTTAAAAGCAATAAGTGGGCTTCCATCATCTTCTCTTCGTTCTCCTTCTTTTCTTCCTCCTGTATGGCCGATCCTTGCTGTGATCTCTGTTTCGTCCTTCGAAAGCTGTGGGATCAAGCACAGTATCTGTCAATACAGCTTAATATCCGTACTTGTTAGTGTATCTGTCTTTCAATTCCAATTGACCCATTAAAAATGACTGGCCAAGTCACACCCTGTGACTCCCCTCATTTTTTTTTTTTTTCAAAAGCGAATTTAATGAACACAATACACCTAACAACTCTCCTCCTGCGAGCCGTCTCGCAGGCTTTGCTCATTTACCATCCGAATGTTCCTGGATGTAAATAGCATGTGGGATGGCGGCCTAAGGGCTGCCTAACGAAAAATGAAAACAAATTGGAAACAAAAGGTCGAATGGGTTGCGTATGGGCCGCTACGGGTACGATTTGAATGGGATCCCCGGGTAGGGCGTGCTGTGCCACACCCGAGCTTGGCTGACCAAAGTGGGTTCTCAGACAGGGCGGGTCCTCAGTGCCGTTTGTCCACTGCCTGAGTAACCTGGATTAAACGGGCAAGAATGTGTTTATCATGGATTTGCAGCCTCTATTCGCCGAATAGAGGGGCACCTAAAAACAATGGGGGAGCCAAGATGCTCCTTCATCTGAAAACAGGGAACAAGTCGTGAACCGTGTCGGTTCACCAGAGGACACAACTGAAGTTCTCAGAGGTATCTGCAGACAAACTAACGGGTGTGTGAGGTGGTCACAATCCTTACAACTGAAAAGATCTCCAATCAAACGGTTGGTTTGCGAACCGAAGTTCTCAAAGGTATTTGCGGACAAGCTAACGGGTGTGTGAGGTGGTCACAATCTTTTCAGCTGAAAAGATCTGTAATCAATCTCTTAACATATTAACAAACAAACATAAACTGACAAACAAACATGCGTGCAGGTTCCGTCAGAAAGGACATCGCTTCCCTCAAGCGGTTCCTATTTTACATCATCTGGACACCTCACTTTTCCTCTGTCTCTGTGAACAGGGTCACAAAGGGGTTGCCGTATCGGGATTCAGACACCGTGTCGTCCTGCTCTCCCGGATCCCACACCCTTGTGTGGATCAGGCATGATATCTTTGAATTGTGTGACCGGGGGTCACTTTCGTCATTGCGGACAAGTCGGTACGAATTGTCCCTGTGCCAGAGTGTTGGGTCCAAGAGTGAATGGGTATTGTCGGGGTTGTCGGGGTCGGGTGGTGGGTCTGGGTTTTTAATGTAAGTGACTTCCATGGGGTCACTGTAGTCGGGGTCATTGTCGCTGCAATGTGGGCTGTAGTGTGGTGTGCTGTGGCTGTCCTCAGAGTCAGTGTCTGTATCGCTGTCTCTGCCGCGGCAGCTTGTGGGCGTTTCGGGGCGTGGTCTGTCATGGTCAGTGGGCGGAGTCGTGGGCGAGTCCGATGAAGAACTGGTCTGTGAGGGGGATGGTGTAAACGTGTCTCTAGTGGGTGGGGTGAGGTGTTCTGCTGCGTCTAGCAGGACATGGTGTGCATGGTTGGCCTGTGTTCCATATGCCTTTAACTGGTTGATATGGAACCACGCGGTCTTACCATTAGGATATTTTATCCTATAAACTGAGGGGCTAATTTTATCCAAAATTGAGTATGGTCCGGAATATTTTGGTGCCAAAAAACTGCTGGGGTTGTATACAGATAGCATTACCTGTTGCCCAACCTGGAATTCTGTGGGGTGTACGGTCTTGTTAAAACAAGCTGTGCGTTGTTTACGGCGTTTCCCTAGCTGAACTGCGGCTGCAATCTGTGCAGACCTCACAGTCTCAACCAGGTCTTTAACTGCCTTTTCGTGTGTGAGGGCCGTCACTTCGGGGCTAGTCATGTCCAGTCCTAAAAGGAATTCTGTACCTTTCATAGGGCGTCCGGTCATGAGTGTGTGTGGTATGTATCCTGTGGAAGTTGAAACTGTATTTCTGATGAACATGAGTGCAAATGGGAGCACTGAATCCCATGTGGAGTTGTTCTCTTGAACCATTTTTCGAAGTGTTGATTTTAGGGTCCGATTCATGCGCTCTACAATCCCGCTGGACTGTGGGTGATACGCAATATGAAAATTTTGTTTTATGCCAAATATTGTCAGGACGTTCTTCATGACCCGTCCTGTGAAGTGAGATCCCTGGTCCGAATCAATGCTACGAGTTAAAACCCATCTCGTGAAGATGTGGTGGGTCAGGATCTTTGCAGCTGTCTTAGCTGTATTCGTTCTAGAGGGGAATGCCTCTACCCATTTGGTAAAGGTATCGATGACCACCAGAACGTATTTATAGCCATTCCTACAAGGGGGCAATGGTCCTATAAAGTCGATCTGGAGGTTTGTCCAGGGGCCATTAACTGGTCGAGTATGCCGAAGTTGTGCCTTTTTAGAATACCTCTCCGGGTTATTCTGGGCGCAAATAAGGCAATTCTCGATGTTGTGACTTACATCTGTCCTTAGGTTAGGCCACCAACAGAGCTGCCTGAGGTGCCTCGTGGTTGCGTCGATCCCTTGGTGCCCGTGTCCATCATGGAACAAAGCAATCATTTCATTCCTGTCCTGCTGCGGGACCACATAAAGCTGATCCTTTATGATCACACCCTCATGTGTGGTCAGTGCGTGTCTGAATTTGTCATACTGTGGCACAAAGTTGCCTTTGAAAATCTCCCTGAGATCCTCATCTTGCTTCTGTGCCTCTACTAAATCCTTAATATTGGTCTGTGAGACTTGAACTGCGCTCACAGGGGCGCTAGCTGGGGGTGTCCACAAGTGTCCTCGCCTGGAACCTGCCTTAGCCAGTGCGTCGGCTTTTACATTCCCAGGGGGGGATGACCTATGGTGGCTTCTTACTTTGATAATGCCGAAGGTCCTGTCCTTCGCTTTCTCTAAAATGTGTTGGAGTAAAGGGGCTGATGGAAGGGGTTTCCCATCTGCGGAGACAAAACCTCGTGTCCTCCACAGGGGCAGAAAATCTGTTAAACTATTACAGACATATAGACTGTCCGAATATATGTCCGCTGGGCTGGGGAAAGAATCGGGTGGTCCACTATATAAGCTATGGCCGCGAGCTCTGCTGCCTGCGCGCCTAAGTGTCCTGGTAATTTTAAAGCTATCTCTTCGAGAGCGCGCCCCTGCGCGTCCTCGACATAGATGCCGCATCCTGTGATACGCTCACCTTCTAAAACTGTGGATGAACCGTCTACGTATATCCTCAGTGGTCCACACGTGTCTGTGGGTTGGGGGCTTTATCTGGGGTCCCCTATCTTCCTGGGGGTGTCTTTGCTATAAAGGGTCCTGTGTTATGTAAGGGGGCTACAATTTCACATTCATGGGGCTGTCCTGGGTATTGGAGGTTGTCGGCTAAAAATGTGTGTGTGCGGGTCCGTTTTACTGTAATGTCCCGTCCTTGTAAAAGTAGTGTCCACCTAGCTGCCCTAATCTGGCTAACTGAACCGTCCTTCAGTCGACCGTCTAGGAGTAACTGTGTGGGGGTGTGCTCGGTCAAAATGGTGGTGGGGTTGAGTCCGGTAATGTACGAAAAATATTGCACTGCCCAGAAGACAGCAAGGAGGTGCCTCTCGCAGGCTGAAAATCCTTGTTCAACTGGGTCTAACAGTCGGGAGGCATAAGCCACTGGTCTTAGCTGCTCGTGCCGTTCCTGAAGTAACACGGCCGAGAGGGTCAGATCTGTGCTCGCTACCTCTATTGCATAGGGGGAAAGTGGGTCTGGGACTTGTAGCGCGGGTGCTGCGCTAAGGGCTTTCTTTAACTCTTCCACAGCCTCTGTATGCTGCGGAAGCCATTCCCAGGGGGCTCCTTTCTTAAGGAGGTCTGAGAGTGGGGCGGCTTTTGTCGCGAATCCGTCGATGTGGTTCCGACAATAACCAACCAGTCCTAAGAACGACCGGAGGGCTGAAACATTCTGGGGAAGGGGCAATTTGACAATCGAATCAATTCTTTTGAATTCGATCTCGCGTTTGCCGTGTGTGATGACTGTTCCCAAATACATCACTTTACTTTCCAAAATCTGGGCCTTTCTTGGGTTAACTTTACATCCAATCTCGGTTAAAAGTTCCAGGAGTTCGGCCAGAAGCGTAATGTGCTCTGCCTTTGTGTCTGTCTGCAGTAGTAGGTCGTCTACATACTGTACCAGACACTCGGGGCGGGAAAATTTTTCTAGACCATTCGCCAGCTGTCGGTGGAAAATGGAGGGGGAATTGTGGAATCCTTGTGGAAGGCATGTCCACGTATACTGTTGAGCTTTAAAAGTGAAGGCAAATTTGTACTGGCACGCCTTTGCCAATGGGATTGACCAGAAGCCATTGCTAATGTCCAAAACCGTGAAATATTTGGAGTTGAGTCCCTGCTTGAGCATGGTCTCGGGACTTGTTGCTACCGTGGGGGCTACTGCTGGGGTTACTTTATTGAGTTCCCGATAATCAATGGTCAGACGCCATGATCCGTCGGGCTTTCTCACTGGCCAAATAGGGGCATTATTGGTCGAGGCTACTGTTCTAAGCACACCTTGCTCCAATAAGCTACCTATCACTTTCTCTATTTCTCCCTCTGCTTCTAGGGGAAATCTATATTGTTTTTGTGGTCTGGGGTCAGGTCCGGTAACGTGAATTTGTCCAGCCATTCTGCCGCAGTCATGCCGGTGACTGGCAAATGCTGTCCTATGTTTGTTGAGTACTGCCTTAACTTGTCTGTCCGTGTTTAGTGTAGTCGGGTCAAATGAATAGTCTCCTACTGCACTAATCCTGTTAGCGGACTCTCCTACTGTGAGAGTAGCGGGTGCTCTGTCCGATCTTGCCATTCGCCAGACACATTGGTTCACTGGGTCGAACGACAGGCTATGGGCATTCATAAAATCTATCCCTAGGATGTGTTCTGCTGTCCGGGGAAGATTTACTAAAACAACGGGGTGTTTGGTGGAAATGTTCCCTAGCTGGATTGCTACGGGTGCTGTGATATGTCCCTGCTGCGAGTGTCCGGTGAACCCGCTAAGTGTGATGGTGGAGGTGGTCGGCCACGTGTCTGCTTGTGCCGTGGTGGTGGAGTTAATTGTGGTGCGGGAGCCTCCTGTGTCCCAAAGTAACTCTATGGGCTTCCCTCTTAACTTTGCCGTGACTACCGGTCTTCCTGATGGATCCCATAGTGTGTCACAGACCCAAGTGGGGGAGCCCGAACACCGTCAGTCCGTTCCGTCCACATTGGTCTGTCCTGACTGGATCCCTATAGTATGGATCGGTTTTGTTTTATTCCGGTTCAGAGTGCCTGTCTGCTGGCTTCTCTGTGATCTCTGGGGTCCATTACATTCCTTAGCCCAATGTCCTAACTGGCCACAGTTGTAGCATTCCTGCGACTTCTGTGGAGGGCTGCTCTTTCCTTCATTCACCCACGCGGGTTTTTGGTGCTCTCTCACTGCCTGTATGTCTGCTGCAGCCTGAGCTTCTTCTGGGGATTTCACTTTACCTCTGCCCTGAACTGATTGCTCCCAAGCGCGGGACAATCTTTTCAGGACCCACTTCTCATTATGGGCCTCCTCTGAGGGGTCATAGCTGTTGCAAGCGCTCTGTCCTGCTTCTGTTGCATGAGAAATTATGGTGCGCGTCCATTTAACCATATTTTCACGGTTCAAACGGGCTCTATTTAAATCGCCAAATACTGCGTTAAAATGGATCCACAGCCTTCCGGCGAATGCTGTGGGGTGCTCGGATTTCTTCTGCCGGCACTTATTAAGTCCTTCTACGGGGTCACCTCGATTATACCCTATGGCATCTAAAATGGAGGTGTGCATTTCCTCTAGGGTGCCTCCCTCCGCCAACGTTCTGTGGGTCGGGGAGGGCTGCTACAACCGATGGGTCTAAACTCAGAACTGTGAGTTTAACCTGCTCTCTCTCATCCAGGCCGTACATGGTAGCCTGTTGCTTTACCTTTGCGAAAAACTGGTGGGGGTCTGCGGTGGGGAGAAACGGAGTGATCTTCTCACACGCGTCCCTTAGTTGGGTTACAGTTAAGGGGGTGGTGTAAGTTATATCGGGTGCGCCTTCTATGGTCGCTTTTCTCTGGGTGGTGACTGGATTCATTGGAATGGTAACTGTGGGGGGTTGGGGTGCTTGCCTTTTCTGCTGCGCTGCTGGCGCACATGTTCCCTGAACATAACGCTGCGCGGTCTCACTTAACTCTTTCCAGTCTGGGGCATTCTCCTCATCTAACTGCGTTCCAAAGGTGCTTTGAAACCCATTTTGCACCGAAAGCAGCGATTGCAGCTCTGCAATCTGCTTTCTGCATTTCGCGTGATCTACTGTACTTTGCCTTTGTTCTGTGGTGGCAGCATGGAGTGCTCTCAAAGCTGCTTTAAGGTCAGAGCATTGCCTCTGCAAAGCCTCTACCTGCTTCTCTGATTCTTCTCTTATCAGGACGGCACGTTGCACGTCCTGATAGGCCTTTTCGTACTGGGTCTGGGAACTGCTGAGATGGGCTAGACAAGACTGATGTGCCCTCTTGGCATCATCTACCTCTCTACCTTTCTCTGCCAACTTCCCTCTAAGATCCATGTTTTCCTTTTCGATGTCCCTGACATCCACTTTACTCATTCTATTTCTTTCTTCTAATTCTGCCCGGAGCGTCTGAACGACCTCCTCTGTGCCTCGCAATTGTGCCAAACAGGACACAATCGCCATCGGCTTACGTGCTTTACTCATGTTTTTCTTGTGAATTTGAGAGAGGTTCTCCCACCAAGTATGTCCTATACTTCCGGGACCTGTCTCCTCATTCAAACAAAACTCTTTCCAAAGGGGCCATCCCTTTCCTTGCAGATATTTGCGGAGTTCCAGCTCCCACATGGGACACTGACCTACCCGGCTACTGCTGGTCGCTGCGACCACAAACCGTTCTGGGTTCATGAGGCGTTCCATTGCCTGCATGGCCATTTTCTGACTCACTTTAAATTTAGAACAGGGGGTGTTGAGGTTATGTCTCACGAAACGGGTAAGGCTTACGCTATGTTCCGTTCACAAAACTACCGAAAGTTTGTCGCAACAAAAATGCTTTCAGGTTTTCCTTCCAACCCTGTTAGTACGCATGCACTAAACACACTTCCGAATTACGTTTATTCCTTTGAACACCTTGAATATTTGTGATTTCTTTCCTTTTTCTTTACCAGATTTCTAATTCAAATTTCAGGGTCCTCGACGGAGTGGGGGTACCACTTGTAACCGTGTCCCGGCGGAGTCGCCACTAAATGTTGCACGTTTTGCTGTGGGTGTAAAACGCGTTTATTGGAGTGTATTAACTTGCCTCTGTTAAAGGCCGTGTGCTTAACACTACTAGGCTCTGTATATGTATTTTTCAGCTCAGGAGTCGCCAGATGCCGTATAGACACCTCACAAATATTCCAAGGTCAGGTTCAAAGTAATAAAACGATACTCCGATTAGTAAGTTCCAAACGATCAATATTTATTATACAATTATAATAAATACGCATGCACACACTAAGGGACTAAGCTATGACTAAACTAAGCAATCAGAATACTTAACTAAACAGGAACAGGCAAGGTCAGGGAGCGAGGCCTTCGTCCCGGTCTTGGTCTGCAACCTTCAGAAAGCGTGCTGGTCACTGGGGGTCTAGCGGGCTTGGTTCGCGTAGCGAGCGTCGTATTGGCACTTACGGTTCGGCGGCTGGTGCTCAACGGCTGGAGTCAGGATACAGGATGGAGTTCTTGGTCAAAGCCGGAGCACGGAAACAACAGACAGGACCATGTGTGGGGGTCTACTTTTATAGGGGTCCCCAATGTCCTTGCCTTTTCCTGGGCGGGCTTTACCTTCAGGTATCGATTGGATCGCTTCCAATCGATATCTTTTGAATTCCTCCAATGTGAGGGTCTTTCTTGATGGTGGGGGCGGTTTCTATAGTGGATACTTCTAGTGCCGCTCTGTCTGGACATCCACTTAAAGTATCTTATTCAAACCCAAATGTTGCCATTGTGTGTGCCTAGATCTGGACTGCCTCATTAGTATGTAAAACGTTCTGCCATTATCACCTTTGGTTTGAGATCTTCCACCTGGCCAGAAACTGGTTTTGCTGCTTGCAAAATGTTAATGAGTGTTTGCAGGCTGCTTGCCTTGGCTAAACTGTTTTTCCCTGCAGTCTTAGCGATTCTCCATTTTGTTTAGTTCAGTGTCCATTTTAGGTGGCTACAGTGGCTACATTGGACAATAACAACTAGGACCCACCCAGCCATCAAGGTACCCGTCCCTAGTTGGCCAGAATCAATTAGGGTAATCAAAATCCTATCGATCCATTGAATCCCTACCTGGGACCACCCAAAAGAGCGTGAAAGATCAGAGGATAAGAGGAACTGCGCAGCCAACATTCTGTCTCTTTTGGGGGACCGGCTTCTGTGATCCAACTGCAGCAAATCGACCAGCCAAGTTCAAGGACCCATGATTCCACCTGAAGGACGACACTCAGCCTAAACGAACCAGACAACCTCCAGCTGCCACACGTGGGGACTTATCTAACCTGCACAGAGACGGTCACTTGGAAGTTAAGTAAATGTTGTTTAAACTGCTAGATATAGTCTAATGTGTAGTAGCGTGTAATTTATTAAATATAGAACTAATCCTATGTTCAATAATAAACTGTGATTATACTAAATACTTGTGTGGTCATTTGTCCAATACACGGAACACACTTGCACATTGTGGTTATTAATAGCAATAAAGATAGAAGTCAACAACATTGGTCTCCGCATTTAAGAAAGGAAAGGATATACTCGCTTTGAAGGTGGTAGAGCGAAGGTTCACTAAATTGGTCTCTGGGATGACGGGGTGGTCCTACGATGGGAGGCTGAGTGAATTGGGCTTATATTCTCTAGAATTTAGAAAATGAGAGGCAGACCCATTGAAACCATAAATTCCAAAGGAGCAAGATAGGGTTGACACAGGGATTGTTTCAGCTGGTCAGAAATGGTGAAATGGAGTTGAAACCCAAGATCAGCCATAAACATATTGAACGGCAGAGCAGGCACGATGGACTATGTAGACTTCTCCTATTTCTTGTGTTCCTGATTCATTCGTAGGGACAGGGATGGAGCTGGTAGCCAGGGAATGGAGTTTGGAGCAGGGACTGAAATGAATGGTTGGGATTTACCTGTCCCGAACTCATTGGTGGGTTTGGTGATGGGAGCGGAAAATATCATGAGAAATGCAAAGTCGTGTTTTATGCTGGCGTAAAAATGTGATGCGAGTGGCATCTTCCCCCATCACAGATGGGCTGCGTTTCCCAATGATCAACATTTGGAACATAATTTCAATATATTAACATAATTATCAGGCGTCGACACCTGAATCAACCTCCCCAGCCGTTCCTCCACCCGGCCCCCCCCCCCCCCCCCCCCACCCCGGTCAGAACATCCATCCACTTCAGCGTGACAGCAGAAAGGTGTGACTCATGTCTGGTCTCCCAAGACATGAACCTGGTGAGCAGACCTCCCGTGAAGCTCAGGTGAGTGGCATCTCGGGTGGGAGAGGGTCATACCTGGGCACTAACCACTGCTAGTGTCACAGCACTGCCCCCGGACTTCCCTGTGGCGCTGATCCCTAACACTGCCTGGGAATGGCCCGTGGTACCCCCGGCACTATCCCTTGGCACTGCCTAGGCACCACTCTGTTACTGCCCTGGCACAACCCAGGCACTGCCCCTGTACTGTTTGGGCAGTGCCCCCTCAGTGCCAGGGGGAAGGTGGGGTGTTCCAGGGTGAATTCCTTTGCTTTATATGCGCCGGGACGACCATTAAAATTAGTGCCCTGATCCTTAACTGTCTAAGTTGCAGGGTTAATGAGAGGCCACCCACCATTGATGCATCGTGGCACCGACTCCTTGAAGTTTTTTTTCTTCAAATGTCCTGGACTATATGGCAGATATAGCCAACATTGCTGTCGGCAGCTTCAGTGCCGCTTTCCCCGCCTGACATTTTAAAAATAAATTTAATGTACCCTCCATCAGCGGGATCTCCGAAACCTGATAATTATATTAATATATTGAAATTATGTACCAAATGTTGAACATTGGGAAACGCATCCCATCTGTGATGGGGGGAGGTGTTACTCACATCACACTTTTACGTCAACGTAAAACATGACTTTGCATTTCTCATGATATTTTGTGCTCCCATCGCCAATTTAATGTTCTCCGTCAGCGGGATCCCCCATTTCACCGGTGGCACATTCACGGCCATGGATTTCCCCGGCGGCATGGGGGTGCCCACAATGGGAAACCCCATTGGTTGCCTGGCGGGATGGAGAATCCCGTTGCTAGTGGAGGCACGCTGCACCAGAAAACAGGTGTGGCAGGACGGAGGATCTCACCAATTCTTTTTTTTCAAATTAAGGGTAAATTTAGCATGGCCAATCTACCTACCCTGCAGATCTTTGGGTTGTGGGGGTGAGACCACGCAAACATGGGGAGAATGTGCAATCTCCACACGGACAGTGACCCAGGGCCGGGATCGAACAGCTGAGACCTGAGCGTCGTGAGGCAGCAGTTCTAACCACTGCTCCACCAAGCTGCCCCTTTCCCCCAGCCTGACATTTACCTCTGCCGATTTCTGGGCAAATCATGCCAATTACTTAAGTTTTTGCAATATTTTATTGGAGCAAACCAATTGGAGCTTATCGAGTACTGGATGTCGGATAAGATCATTAGCAACAGTGGAGGAGTCAAGAGAGCTGATGGTGAGGTAGAGCTAGGACAATTTCAGGACTCCATATATTAACATATCCCCTTTTCCCATGTCAGTCATACTCGCCCCCTTTCCCACATGTCCCTCACTCTCTCGCGGCATGGTAGCACAGTGGTTAGCACTGTTGCTTCACAGTGCCAGGGTCCCAGGTTTGATTCCCGGCTTGGGTCACTGTCTGTGCAGAGTCTGCACCTTCTCCCCGTGTCTGCTTGGTGTTTCGGTTTCCTCCCACAAGTTCCGAAAAACGGGCTGTTAGGTAATTTGGACATTCTGAATTCTCCCTCAGTATACCCAAACAGGCGCCAGAGTGTGGTGGCTAGGGCTTTTCACAGTAACGTCATTGCAGTGTTAATACAAAGAACAATACAGCACTGGCACAGGCCCTTCGGCCCTCCAAGCCTGCGCCGATCACGTGTACTATCTAGACCAACCGCCTATATCTTTCTATACCCTGTCTGTTCATGTGCCTATCCAGATAAGTCTTAAAGGTCGCTAATGTATCTACCTCAACCTCACCTCACTCAGCAGTGCATTCCAGGCCACCACCACCTTCTGTGTAAAAATCTTTCCCTGCACACCTCCACTGACCCTTTTCCCCCCTCACCTTGAACTTGTGCCCCCTTGTAATTGTCATTTCCGCCCTGGGAAAAAGCCTCCAACTGTTTACCCTATCTGTATCCCTAATAATTTTATAAACTCCTATCAGGTCGCCCCTCAACCTCCGTCTTTCTAGGGAGAACAATCCCAGTTTATTCAATCTCTCCTCATAGCTAATACCCTCCATACCAGGCAACAACCTGGTAAACCTTTTCTGTATCTCTCCAAAGCCTCCACGTCCTTCTGGTAGTGCGGTGACCAGAATTGGACACAGTATTCCAAAAGTGGCCTAACCAATGTTCTAAATAATTGTAACATAATTTTCGAGCTTTTGTCCTCGATACCCCGTCCTATGAAGGCAAGTATGCCATATACTTTCTTTACCACCATTTCCACGTGTGCTGCCACTTTTAAGGATCTGTGGACCTGCACGCCCAGATCTCTCTGTGTGTCTATCCTCCTCATGATTCTGCCATTTATTTTATAGCTCCCGCCTGAATTGGATCTACCAATGCATCACCTCGCATTTGACCGGGTTAAATTTCATCTGCCATTTCCCTGCCCAATTTTGCAGCCTATCTATCTGTTGTATTCTCTGACAATCTTCATCACTATCCGCAACTCCTGCAATCTTAGTATCACCCACAAACTTGCTAATCAGACACGCTACGTTTTCTTCCAAGTCATTTATATGTATTACAAAGACCTGAGGTCCCAGTACTGATCCCTGCATTCAGAAAAACACCCAACCACTGCTACCCTCTGTCTTCTATGGCCAAGCCGGTTCTTGATTCGTCCAGCTAGTTCACCCCTGACGCCGTATGATCTAATCTTTTGCTCCAGCCTGCAATGAGGGACCTTATCAAATGCTTTACTAAAGTCCATGTAGACAACATCCACAGCCCTTCCCATGGCAATAATTTTTGTCACCTCATCAAAAAATTCAAACAAATTAGTGAGACATGACCTCCTTCGTACAAAACCATGCTGTCTGTCGCTAATAAGACCATTCACTTCCAAATGTGCATAGATCCTGGGCGGGATTCTCCCCTACCCGGCGGGGCGGGGGGTCCCGGCGTAGCGGAGTGGCGCCAACCACTCCGGCGTCGGGCCTCCCCAAAGGTGCGGAATTCTAGGGGCCAAACCCACACATTGAGGGGCTAGGCCCGCGCCGGAGCGGTTGGCACCACACCGACTGCCGCCAAAACCGGCCACAATGGCCTTTGACGCTCGACGCCCGGGCTGGCCGAAAGGCCTTCGCTGGTTCGCGCATGCGCCGGTGCATCAGCTGCCGATGATGTCACCACCGGCGCATGCGCGCTGGGGGATTCTCTTCTGTCTCCGCCATGGTGGAGGCCGTGGCGGCGGCGGAAGAAAAAGGCCCATTGCGGCCGGAGAATCGCCGCAGGGGGCTCGCCGATTGGCAGGGGGTGATTCCCGCCCCTGCCAATTCCCGGGTAGCGGAGAATTTCTGCCATGGCGCGGGTGGGATTTTCGGCGGCCCCGGGCGATTCTCCGACCCAGCGCGGGGTCGGACAATTTCGCCCCCTATCTCTGAGAAACTTTTCCAACAATTTCACTATCACTGACGTCAAGCTCACTGGCCTATAATTACCCAGATTATCCTTGCAACCCTTCTTAAATAACGGTACAACATTGGCTATCCTCCAATCCTCTGGGATTTCACCTGTGGCCAATGAGGACACAAAGATTTCTGTCAGAGGCCCAGCGATTTCATCTCTTGTCTTCCTCAGTAATCTGGGATAGATCCCACCTGGCCCTGAGAATGTGTTTACCTTAATGCTTTTTAACACACCTAACACTTCTTCCCTCGTAATAACGACCTGTTCTAAAGTGTTTACACATCCCTCTGAGACACCACCAATCAACATGTCCCTCTCCTTTGTGAATACCGATGCAAGATACTCATTAAAGACCTCATCTACTTCCTCTGGTTCTACACATAATTTCCCTCCAATTTGAGGGTGGAGCGATTTAAAGGGAAGAGCTAGGAATTAGATAATAGTCAACCAGTTGTATTTGCTGCATATTTATTTATAGTTGTTATTAATAAAATTGTTTAAATTTCCAAACCTGGTGACTGTAGTTATTGGGCAGCCAAGGGCCAAAGACTGGGGGTAGAATTATTTTAAAATTTCAATTGTGTTGCAACTCCGTGTCAAATGGGACTGGAATTGATCGTGCACTCGCCCAGCGGGTCATAACATTGTCTCCTCCCAACATGCCTTCAATTCTCATTCCTTCCCTTAACATGTTTTATTCTCAGCCATTTCCCATATCTCACTTTCTCATCACTTCCCCAGTATGTCCCTCACCCCTTCCCCTGACATGTGTCCCAATGCTCATCCCTTCCCAACATGTTCGCCCCCCAAAACAAATCTCCACCAAACCCCTCTCTTCACCAACATCTTCCTAGCTCACCTCCCTTCCCCAAATATCTGGCTGAATTTGTAAGTATGTGCAACTTTAACCTTGTGACAAATTTTATATTACTTCAATTGTTACCATGAAGTACAGTGCAGGCCTTTTGTTTTTCACTTAAAACATTTAGGAAAATACTCCCTTCTGACAGCAAAATGCCTTTGTAATGTAGGGTATTACAGAGAAGAGTACAATGTATCATAAATATTTCAATGTGTCTGGCAACTCCACCAGTAGTTTAATAATTCTGCATTATTTTCCAAGCAGTACTTTGATGTGCAAGTCACTCATTAATAATGCATTTACAGGACTTAGCTTGGGGAGAGCTATCAAACTATCATGTTCTAGCAGTATGCAAACAGTCTGATGTGTGGTCACTGAGAGCTTAATTATATCCATTCCATCAATGGACTGTTGTGAAAGGTGTCAAACTCATGATAGACATTGCAGAAAATGCTACAAACGTATTCAGAATGGAGTAGAGTAGTCTGTAAATTTACAAGGTGTTTGACAGAACAGTGGCAGGCAGGATGATGTAAGATGAGCACAATTTCCTGGCGGTTTGTATTTGATCATGAAGTATGAACGATTTTCTCGTGGACAAGTGTCAGGTTCCCCAATGAACTACAGGCGCTCTGCTGGCTGGATGAATTAACCTTCCGTATCTGTGGACAGTTGTCTCAATAATATGGAAAAAGGTTGCAAGCTCCATTTATAAATATCCGGACAGACAGGGGTGTATTATAGCAGTTGAACTACACTATAATATATATGGTTATGAGTTTCAATGCAAGAAACTCAATAATAATAATTTTTATTATTTTCTACCCATTATATTTGATCCTGTTTGGAAATGTCTAGTCCAGTGCTGTTTGCACTAGTGAAAAAGCATGAAGTAACACGGTAGCAGTTATCAGCACTATTGCTTCACAATGGCAGGGGCTTGGGTCACTGTCTGTGTGGAGTCAGCACGTTCTCCCTGTGTCTGCGTGGGTTTCCTCCGGGTGCTCCGGTTTCCTTCCACAAATCCTGAAACACGTGCTTGACTTGGACGTTCTGAATTCTCCCTCTGTGTACCCGAACAGGCCCTGGAATGTGGCGACTGGGGATTTTCACAGTAACTTCATTGCAGTGTTAATGTAAGCCTACTTGTGACACTAATAATGAAATGAAAATCGCTTATTGTCACAAGTCAGTAAGAATGAACACCAACACCTCCTCCACAATAGTCCTCAATACCGGTGCCCTGCAAGGCTGCGTACTTAGCTCCCTACTCTACTCCCTGTACACACACGACTGCGTGGCAAAACTTGGTTCCAACTCCATCTACAAGTTTGCTGATGATACGACCATAGTGGGCCGGATCTCGAATAACGACGAGTCCGAATACAGGAGGGAGATAGAGAACCTAGTGGAGTGGTGTAACGACAACAATCTCTCCCTCAATGCCAGCAAAACTAAAGAGCTGATCATCGACTTCAGGAAGCAAAGTACTGTACACACCCCTGTCAGCATCAACGGAGCCGAGGTGGAGATGGTGAGCAGTTTCAAATTCCTAGGGGTGCACATCACCAAAAATCTATCCTGGTCCACTCACGTCGACGCTATCACCAAGAAAGCACAACAGCGCCTATACTTCCTCAGGAAACTAAGGAAATTCGGCATGTCCACATTAACCCGTACCAACTTTTACAGATGCACTATAGAAAGCATCCTATCGGGCTGCATCACAACCTGGTATGGCAACTGCTCGGCCCAGGACCGCAAGGAACTTCAGAGAGTCGTGAATACCGCCCAGTCCATCACACGAACCTGCCTCCCATCCATTGATTCCATCTACACCTCCCGCTGCCGGGGGAAAGCGGGCAGCATAATCAAGGATCCCTCCCACCCGGCTTACTCACTTTTCCAACTTCTTCCATTGGGCAGGAGATTCAGAAGTCTGAGAACACGCACGAACAGACTCAAAAACAGCTTCTTCCCCACTGTCACCAGACTCCTAAATGACCCTCTTATTGACTGACCTCATTAACACTACATCCTGTGTATGCCAATGCTTATGTAGCTACATGGTATATCTTGTGTTGCCCTATTATGTATTCTCAGGTATTTTCTTGAATTGTTTAATTCCCTTTTCTTCCATGTACTGAATGATCTGTTGAGCTGCTTGCAGAAAAATACTTTTCACTGTACCTCGGTACACGTGACAATAAACAAATCCAATCCAATCCAATCCAAGTACGCTTCAAATGAAGTTACTGTGAAAAGCCCCTAGTCGCCACATTCCGGCGTCTGTTCTGGGTTATTATATGCTGCTTTGGCTAATAATTTTTTATGGCTTCTGTAGATACTTAAAAGCAACTGGAGAGAATGAAGTGGCGAAATAGGAACAAGCAGAAACTTGTCTAGATTATTTGCACAAATATGTGTTCTAAATGCAGAGGTGTTTTGATGGGATGGAAATTTGCTGGTTGCAGTGAAGAAGACTGATGAGGAACTGAAGTTAGGATAGAGATTTCCACATGTGCTAGCTGAAAATATGGTGCTGGAGCTGTTTCGGATCTGTCACTGCTACTGGAAAAATTTTAGCAGAAAGAAATCCTCAAATCAAGAGCCAGGAGCTACCTTTCCTTTATTTTTAAGTGACACGAGCCTCCAACTGCATTTTTTAATACACAGATTGTTGATGAGGAAGGAAATGTTATCAGTTCCATTCATGGAACTTTGTTATTATTCATTTTCTTATATCCAGTGACAATGTTGATTTTCAACTTTTCAGAAAAGGCACATGATATTCATGCTATACTTTTTAAACAGACTTGGTTAAATGAAACAGCTTTCCTGATTAAAGGTGACAGAGATTTAGAATTATCTGAATTATAGCAGCTGTTAACATTTAATATGATTTTGTACACTACAACAGTGACGATGCTTAAAATAGTCCATTTGCCCTGAATTGGTGATTTATAATGTACGTCAATGTTCTATGTTCTTGTAATGTTCTATGTTCTATTACGATAAGGGAATAGTGTAGAGGGACTTTAGAAGGGTTTCACAGGACGGTGCAACATCATGGGCCGAAGGGCCTGTACTGCGCTGTAATGTTCTATGTTCAACTTCAACTTCCAAAGAGAGCAGCTGTGTGTATGTTTCCTGGTTCCCAAACCAGCAATCTTGAGAGTCTCTCCCTCCTTCTAGCCCTGGGAAATGGAGTAAGATTATAAATTTTTGAAAAATTGCATTTATAAAGTATCTTTTGTGACCACGTGATGTCGCAAAGTGCACTTTTGAAATATAGTCACTGCTTTAATGCTGGATATGCAGCAGCCACTTTGCTGTTTATAGCTTACTGTGCGAATGTGATAATGACCTGATAATCTGGTTTTGAGTTGTTGAGTCAGAGATAAATATTGGCCAGGACACGAGGGATAACCCCTTGTTCATCTTCAAAATAATGCTATAGGATCTTTTCTGTCCATCTGAGGGGGCAAACAGGGCCCCAGTCTTTGGGCAGCACGGTAGCATTGTGGATTGCACAATCACTTCACAGCTCCAGGGTCCCAGGTTCGATTCCGGCTTGGGTCACTGTCTGTGCGGAGTCTGCACATCCTCCCCGTTTGTGTGTGGGTTTCCTCCGGGTACTCCGGTTTCCTCCCACAGTCCAAAGATTTGCAGGTTAGGTGGATTGGCGATGCTAAATTGACCTTAGTGTCCAAACTTGCCCTTAGTGTTGGGTGGGGTTACTGGGTTATGGGGATACTGTGGAGGTGTTGACCTTGGGTAAGATGCTCTTTCCAAGAGCCGGTGCAGACTCGATGGGCCGAATGGCCTCCTTCTGCACTGTAAATTCTATGTCTATGTCTAATGTATCATTAGAAAACGTTTAGTTGCAGTTTCCTCAATCTATCATAATAAATAAAACATGGAAACAAGGATAGTTATATTCTTTTGCAAATTTTTTTTAAAGAAAAACTTTTAACATAACATTTATATAAATTGCAGAATTGTCTGTTTTAGTCCTAATAAACACTGATGCAAACATTCTACTTCTTTAAGCTTCAGGATGTCTGCTTACATTTTAAATCGAATATGTTTTCCAGCCATTAATAAATGGCAATAGGTTTTAGGTGTTTAGGTAAATGGTAACATGACTGTATAATGATAGGTCAACATTAACTATATCATTATGGCTCAGGTACAGAATTTGTGCACTTCTCTGTAATTTCAAAGAGGTAGTAGTACATGTTTGTTCTCAAGGCAACATCATATGGTGTCTCACCCACGTTATTTTTTAGATCTGAATTGATGTAGCGATTCATTAATAACAATTCAATGGTTTCCTTTGTGCCTTTACTTCCTGAAGCAAGATGCAATGCAGTCTGCAAACCATTGGTCTGGGCATTGATGTCTGCTTCATGTTGTAGAAGAAATGAAGCTATTGCTGCATTGTTCCATTTACAAGCACTGTGCAAAGGTGTCCAACCGTCAACAGTACGAGCATGCACATCTGCTCCATGAGCTATGAGCTCACGAGCAACCTCTATATGATCATTGTAGGCAGCCCTATGAAGAGGTGTGTAGTTGTCATTGTCTTTAACATTTACCAGATCTGGATTTTCAGAGAGCAGTCTCCTTACTATTGAAATCTACAAGAAAACAAAATTAGTTTAACATTTGTTGTTGCACATACATAGACTTAAGTGATGGTTTATTTGTTGCCTTTTCTTGCCATTTGTATAACATGGAACTTAGAAACATTCATAGCTATTGACAATAATGATCTTTTAGATCTGTTTCCTGAATAAAAACAATTTATAAGTTATCATTACTAAATATTCCTGTTGCAATCAAAAACAAAGTGTGTGACAGTAACAAGGTACAACAGAAAATGTAACTGAGTTAGGCCTTCAATGTTTTTCAGATTTCATAGTGAAAGGATGTGTAAAATGGTGTTGAAGAGGCAGTTTGCTCCAGAGAATTATGAATCAAAGCGCACTTGGATTAAAAAGCACATATACTCTAAATACATAGATGATAGGAGCAGGAGGAGTCCTTTTGGCCCTTCGAGCCTGCTCTGCCATTCATCACGATCATGGCTGATCATCCAACTCAATAGCCTAATCCTGCTTTCTCCCATAGCCTTTGATCCCATTCTCCCCAAGTGCTATACCTAGTCGCCTCCTGAACATATTCAATGTAAACAGGGTGAGGTTGGAATACTTTAGGCTCCACCGGCGGTCGAGACAGGGGTGCCCCCTCTCCCCGTTATTAGTCACCCTTGCGATAGAGCCGCTGGTTATAGCGCTGCAGACCTTAAAGAACTGGCAGGGGTTGGTTCGGGGTGGGGGGGAGGAGGAGCATCGGGTCTCACTTTATGCTAATGATCTGCTCCTGTACATATCTGACCCACTGGAGGGGATGGGGGAGGTCATGCAGATTCTGAGGGACTTTGGCAATTTCTCGGGGTACAAACTAAACAAGAAGAAAAGCGAGATGTTCGTGATCTAAGCTAAGGGGCAGGAAAGGAGACTGGGTGAGCTTCTGCTGAAGATGGTCGAGAAGAGCTTTCGGTACCTAGGGATACAGGTGGCTCGAAAGTGGGATGCCCTCCACAAGCTTAATCTATCTCAGCTGGTAGAGCAGATGGAGGGGGACTTCAAAAGGTGGGACATGCTCCCGCTATCTTTAGCGGGGAGGGTATAGACCGTTAAGATGACGGTTCTCCCCAGGTTACTGTTCATCTTCCAGTGCCTTCTCATCTTCATCCCTAAGTCCTTCTTTAAGTGGGTGAACAAGATCATCTCGGGATTCGTATGGGTAAATAAGACCCCACGAGTAAAGAGACTGTACCTGGAGCGTAGTCGGTTGGGGGGTGGGGGGAGCGCTGCCGAACTTTTGCAGCTACTATTGGACGGCGAACATAGCCATGATTAGGAAATGGGTATTGGGGGAGGAGTCAACTTGGGAGGGGTTAGAGGCAGGCTCATGCAAAGGTACCAGCCTAGGGGCACTTGTAACGGCATCTCTGCCGTTCTCGCCGGCCCGCTACTCCTCTAGTCCGGTGGTGGTGGCCACATTAAAGATCTGGGGTCAGTGGCGAAGGCACAGGGGGGTGGAGGGAGCCTCAGTTTGGACCCCGATATGCAACAATCACAGGTTTGTCCCGGGCAAGATAGACGGAGAGTTTCAAAGCTGGCATAGGGCAGGCATTAAAAGGATGGGGGACCTGTTCATAGATGGGACCTTTCCCAGCCTGAGAGCACTGGAGGAAAAATTCAGTCTGCCCCCTGGAAACGCTTTCAGATACCTTCAGGTACGTGCCTTTCTCAAAAAGCAGGTGGTATCATTTCCGCTGCTACCCCATAGTAGGATACAGGATAAGGTGGTCTCCGACACCTGGTTAGGGGAGGGGAAGGTGTCGGACATCTACCAGGAACTTCAGGAGGCGGAGGAGGCCCCAGTGGAGGAACTTAAGGGTAAATGGGAGGAGGAGCTAGGCGGGGAACTGGAAATCCCAGCCCTCGTGACAAATTAAACCAATTTTTATTCTACTGTTCTGAATCTAAACAAACATCCTGCTGTCTGAAGGAATGAGAGAAAGATATGCAAAGACCTGGCTGCAGAGCGTCCTTGTGTTTTCACGTGGATATTGGTTTCAAAACCTTAAGAGAATATATGCAGTGACTTCCAGTTATTATGTATTTTGATCCAATGATTTGCAATTTTAAGCCTACCTGATCCACCACCTACCTGACCCGGCAGGAGCCGAGAAGACAGAGTTCCCCTGCACACTTTGGCACGTGCATGACTTCAATTAGTTCCCAACCCAGTCTCATCGTCAGACCTGGCCTTCAGCTAGAAGGGGAATATGTCTTTGGTTGGGGGGGGGGGGGGGGGGGGGGGGGTGTTGGCAGGGATGGAATTTTGCTATGCCAGCATTTATTGCCCATCCCTAATTGCCCTGGAGAAGGTGGTGTAGGTAAACCCATGGTTCTGTTAGGGAGGGAGTATCAGGATTTTGAGCCAGTGATGATGAAGGAACAGGATATATTTCCATGTCAGATGGTGTACGATTCAGAAGGGATTTTGCAGGTGGTGGAGTTTTCATGTTTTTGCTGCTTTCGTTCGTCTGGGTGATAGAGGTCAACAGTTTGGGAGGTGCTGTCGAAGAAGTCTTTTTGGGTTGCTGCTGTGAATCTTGTAGATGACACTCGCTGCTGCAGTGGTGCGCTGGTGGCATAGGGAGTAAATATTTAAAGTGATGGATGGGGTGCTGAACAAGTGGGTTGTTTTATTCTCAATGTTGAGCTTCTTGAGCATTATTGGAGCTGTACTTATCCAGGCAAGTGGAGAATATTCCATCACACACTCTACTTGTGCCTTGCAGATGATGGAAAGACTTTGGGGAGCAGTGTGCCACTCACCACAGATATCCAACCTCTTACCAGTTCTTGCAGCCACAGGTGTTAAGCGGTGAGATTGTCTCCTATAAGGCGCAGGTGGATAGGGAGGCGAGAGAGGAGCGGCCTTATCTGGTAGACAAAAGCTTGGAAGTTGATGGGAGGTATGCGGAAGATCCCATAACGGAACATTTAGCCAGTAGAAAGGAACTGCAGACGCAGTTTGACCTTTTCCCCACAGGAAAAGTGGTACGCTAGTTGAGGTGCGAGTATGGGAATGAGTCACTTGCTGGCGGGGCAGCTCCGCTGGCAGGCGGCTTCCCAGGAGATTGTTCAAGTCCAGGATGGTGTGAAGGGGCTGGTGAGGGTGCCAGAGCAGGAGAACAGGATATTTTAGGAATTTTATAGGAGGCTGTATAGGTCAGAGCCTCCGGGGGTTGAGGCGAGTGAGTTTTTGCAGGGACTGTAGTGTCCCACAGTGGAAGAGGAGGAGCAGGTTTGGAGGAGCCGGTGGGGATTGAGGAGGTTCGGATGGCGATAGGGAAATGCAAACGGGTAAAGCACCGAGGCCGGATGGGTTCCCAGTAGAATTTTCTAAGAGGTTTTCGGACATGGTGGCACCACTGTTGGTAGAGATGTTTGAGGACGCCATAGCTAGGGGGGTGCTCCCTGAGACGATGGGTCAGGCATCTATTTCACTTTTGTTTAAAAAAAAATAAGGACCCAGTGGAGTGTGAGTCTAATTGGCCAATATCCCTGTTAAATGTGAATGCCAAGATTCTTGCCGAAGTGTTGGCGCTTAGGCTGGAGGAATGTCTCCTGCAGGTGATTGATAGATTATAGATCATAGAACATACAGTGCAGAAGGAGGCCATTCGGCCCATCGAGTCTGCACTGACCCACCTAAGCCCTCACTTCCACCCTATCCCCGTAACCCAATAACCCCTCCTAACCTTTTTGGTCACTAAGAGCAATTTATCATGGCCAATCCACCTAACCTGCACGTCTTTGGACTGTGGGAGGAAACCAGAGTACCTGGAGGAAACCCACGCAAACACGGGGAGAACGTGCAGACTCCGCACAGACAGTGACCTAGTGGGTTGGGGAGGATCAGACAGTATTTGTAAAGGGTAGGCAGTTGTCCTCGAATGTGTGGCGCTTAGTAAATGTGGTGCTCTCCACATCTGCAGGTTGTGGTGGCACTGAATGGGGAGAAAGCATTTGATCATGTAGAGTGGAGTTATTTGTTTGCGGTGTTGGAACGGTTTGGGATTGGGCCCAAGTTGTGGCTTGGGTCGAACTGTTATATAAGGAACCGAAGGCGAGTGTTCATACAAATGAGGTGAACTCGGGATATTTTCAGCCCCCCCCCCCTTTTGTTTTCACTGGCAATAGAGCCATTGGTCATTGCGCTGAGGGGCTTGGATAAGTTGGGGGGGGGGGGGGGAGGGGGGAAGAGAGAGAGAGGTGGTGTGGAGCTTAGGGTGTCCCTGTATGCTGTTGACCTTTTGTTGTATATTTTCAACCCGGTTCCCATGCTGGGGGATATAATGGGGCTGTTCAAGCGATTTTGGCTTTTTCAGGATACAAATTGAATTTGGCGAACGAGTGCTTTTTGGTCTCCCTGCCAGGGTAGGGTGCGGGCTTGGGTGAGTTGCCGTTTCATGTGGTGACTACTCACTTCAGGTATCTGGCGGTGCAGGTGGTTCGAGACTAGGGCCAGCTTCATAAATTGAATTTTACAAGCCTGGTGGGCAGGGTCAAGGCGGATCTGTTGCGGTGGGACAGCCTCCCTCTATCACTGGCAGGCAAAGGTATAGTCAGCAAAGATGAATGTTTTGCTTTTGTTTTTATTCTTATTCCAGTGTTTACCGGTCTTCTTGCCAAAGGCACTTTTTATGGGGTGGAACGGTTGATTTTGTCGTTTGTCTGGGCAGGTAACGTTGCAAGGATTTGGAAAACAGTGCTTCACAGAGGCCAACGGGGGCGGGGGGGATGCTGTTATTCTTTCTACTTTGTGTTGTTTTGTTTTATGTATGAAATGTTAAAAGATGAATTAAAGTATTTTTAAAAAGAAAGAAAATAATTGCAAACTGTCTTTTGTAATCCTTGCTTTGGGGTGGAAAGGGGCAAATGCCGTTGTTTCCCAAGCAAACATGCGATAGTAGGTAGAGATGTACAGGATCTCACCTCCTTGAACCAGCAACCTTTTCCTTGGTGTACCCGCTGGGTTTCCCAAGGTTCTGGCAGTCGGCCGTTTATACTTCAGACTGAATGAAGCTTGCAACCTCAGTTAAAGACCCCACCCATCTCCTTGGACCTTCCTGCCTCAATTAAAGCCAGTTGTGGGCAGGCTGGAAGCAGGTTTGGGTCAGGAATCTGATTTTTAAGATTTTACACCCCACCAGACTAAATCCCACCTGTTTTTGTGGTTAAGAAGATCTGCCAGAGTCATTCACACTAGTGTGTCGGACTCACCTGGTTTTTCTCAGATGCCCAGAGTAATAGACCTGCTGGGTCGTTTTCCAACTCCAGCTCTTTCTTTTTAAAATCAGAATCACTTTCAACCTCATCTTCCTCATCTGACTCTCCTGGCCACTTGCTATGCGTTCCCATAGGTATCAGATGTCCATGTGTCTCTAACAAATCCAGCTGAGTGAAGTATTCTGGAAAACTTGCCATCCCTTCAATGTTGTATTCCGGATTCTGGTTTTCTCCAGGTGTTTGATTTTCTCCTGAAGGATTTGCAACAAGTGGCTCTTTTGCTTTGGCACCATTTTTCTCTTGACTATTCATCATCTTCTCTGAAAAACAGTATACTCCTAATTAAATGATGGTGATTTAGCTTGAAAATATTATTGGTTTAAAAGATGATTTCTCATTAATAAATCCAACAGCGGAGTGCAGGGTAGAAATTCACCCCATTCTCTCTTACTGCTCCCTGCTCCATGTTCAGTAACATCATTCAATTTGGTCAATTAACAATATGACCAAAATCTATTGTGTATCAAAATCCACAGTTAATACCATCTCCGAGACTATTTCCTTAGAGCTATTTGTGATGTGTCTCATGCCATTAAAAGGACATTATTAAATGTTTTTGGTGAATAATAACAACATCTATATTGGTGTCAATCCTACTCCACTGAAGAAAATGAAAAAATAGTAGTTACAACTCTAATGTAGCCCGGACAGTTGGACGCTATCTATTTTAGTACAACATGCAAGAACAGGCAAATAAAAATGCTCTATGTGGATCTGAATGAAAAGTCAGTGGTGGAGCAGGTCGAATGGCTGAAATGAGCTTTAACTTCCTGTGACATACAATATGACCTATAATTGACCTTAGTTATTTTCTTCCATTTCATTCGGACCTAAATATTTTTGGAACTGTGGTACATTAAGACAGAAAATGCCAGGTTTCCTATCCCGAGACAGTAAAGAGATTGATTATAATCACCTCATCATTAAGAAGCTGCTGTTACTAGGGCAAGCAATGGATCAACTTTCATAGAACTAAGGAGACTGTGTTAACATGCCTTCCCTGAATCTCCCTCTCACTAGAATAATACAAATTCAAAAGTGGAGACATTAGGATAGAGATAATGAAGACAAACACTAATTAGAATTGAAGCATTAAAAGTGAGAGCCAAAATTCAGATGTGAGGTTCGAGGGGAAGAATACATACGCGGAGGCACAGGTATATTTAGAATTATATGAACAAACCAAGAGCAGTGTAATTTGTCAATAAAGGACAGAAGTAATCAAAAATTGGACCGGATTGGTTTATTGTCAAGTGTACCGAGGTACAGTGAGAAGTATTTTTCTGAGTAGCTCAACAGATCATTAAGTACATGAAAAGAAAAGAAAACGAAAATACATAATTAAGATTTTAAAAAAAGGTTAGTAATAATGTCAGTCTTAGAATTAAATTTTAAAAGATTAGTACGATTATAAGATAAGTAACAAGAGGATCGGTTTGTGAGAGCTCGCAGAGCCGCCACACTCCGGCACCATCTTGTGCATGAGATAAGCATGACATTACAGTTCTGAAGGAAGGCTCATGATTGAAATGGTTCATAATTTGCTGTTTAAATAACCATGAGATTATTTGTGAAAAATACACCTGCTCTCTACGAACCCCATTCAAATGAATATTAAAAGGCAGGAAGTTGCTATACTTGCACTGAGATACAAATTAATACCACCACATAAGTTATTGTTCTTTTCAGTCCAAGAGTCCAAGTACGCTATTGATGATGCTAGTTAGTCACTACCGGTCAACGCCTTTGGCACTGAAAATTAACTATTACATGTATGGAGTCATTGACAAAGCATCATCGGACTCGAAACGTTAGCTCTTTTCTCCCCCTACAAATGCTGCCAGACCGGCTGAGAATTTTCAGCATTTTCTCTTTCGTTTTTCATTCACGGTTTTGTTGGGGATTTTAAAAAGATGTAAGATTTTATTTAAGCCTCCCTTCTGTTTCTTTCTCTCTCGCTCATATTAATCAAATATTTCCTTATTTTGTACCACACCTGATTGAGGTCTACAAAATTATGAGGTATGGACAGGGTGGATAGCAACAAGCTTTTCCCAAGAGTGGGGGTGTCAGTTACAAGGGGTCACGATTTCAAGGTGAGAGGGGGAAAGTTTAAGGGAGATGTGCGTGGAAAGTTTTTTACGCAGAGGGTGGTGGGTACCTGGAACGCTTTACCAGCGGAAGTGGTCGAGGCGGGCACGATAGCATCATTTAAGAGGCATCTAGACAGGTATATGAACGGGCGGGAACAGAGGGAAGTAGACCTTGGAAAATAGGAGACAGGTTTAGATAAAGGATCTGGATCGGTGCAGGCTGGGAGGGCCGAAGGGCCTGTTCCTGTGCTGTAATTTTCTTTGTTCTTTGAATCGATGTTGAATTCACACTCTAATTTACATTTCATCTTATTAATTTCACAATTCTTCAATCTGATTGGTTAAGATATGTATATGTAAGTGCAAACTGATTATGTAATCAGCTCGCACTTAAAGTAACTGGTTACTCAAAATTTTAAAACCAGGGGGGCAGCACAGTGGTGCAATGAGTAGCACTGCTGCCTCACAGCGCCGAGGTCCCAGGTTCGATCCCAGCCCTGGGTCACTGTCCGTGTGGAGTTTGCCCATTCTCCCTGTGTTTGCTTGGGTTTCGCCCCCACAACTCAAAAGATGTGCAGGGTAGGTGGATTGGCCTTAATTGGAAAAAATGAATTAGGTACTCTTAAATTTATTTAAAAAAATTAAAACCAAAACATGCAGCAGTAAGTCCATCAAAAGCAGTAGAACGAATCACAGATTTGCTACGGTACGAGGCCATTTGGCCCATTGTGTCTGCACAAGCTCGCCAAATGAGCATTATAACTTAGTGCCATTCTCCTGCCTTTTCCCCAGAACCCGGCACATTGTTTCTATTTGAATAATCACCTAATGCCCTCTTCAATGCCTCAATTGAACCTGCCTCCACACTTCCATGTAGTGCATTGCAGACCTAATCTACTCGCTGCGTGAAAATGTTTTTTCTCATATCACATTTGCTTCTTTTGCAAATAATTATAAATCTGTGGCCCCTCATTCTTGATCTTTTTACAAGCAGGAAGTTTTCCCACTATCAAATTCACTTCTACAGCAGACTCCAAGCTGTCAATGGAAAGTAGAGCTGATTATTCAAACAAAATATATTTTAATGTTTTAATATGATTTAAAAAGCCATTCTATCCCAATATTCTTTTATTTTAGCATTTTCAGTGTGTCCTGGTGCAAAAAAGCGAAATCTTAATCTTGCCTTTATATATGAACAACTAACAATTTGGAATTGTTGAACATGAAATGAAAGCATCCAGTTGTTGAAAATGGGATAAGTACAACATTTGAAGCAACAATTGGCTGAAAGGTTTAGAAGTTCAGGATTAGAAGTCTCATAACTGTGGCTTTAGCTAAATCAGGGTTTTTCAAACTCAGGGTCGTGGCTCATGGGTGCGTCACTGGCGGATGTTGGGAGGGTCAGTCGTGGTGTTCCCGATTGTGGGAGTACCACCGAACAGCCGTGACCGGCTTTTTAGTTGAGAATGCTGGCCGCAACCGGCCTTTAAATACAAACAATGGAATCTTCCCACCAGAAACAGCGGCAGAAAGCAGTTCACCCACCGGGCATTTACACTAACATCATGCACCCTGTACGTCCGTGCTTTGGAAGCAAAATCACAGAGGAGAGATTTGTCCATTTTGTAACTGGTAATAAGCAAGAAACAGGACTGCGTGAAGGGCCAGAGACACAAACATGCCAGGATCTCACAACTGAATCTGCTGGAGAGAGCTTCTCAGGAGGGTCCATGGCAGGACAAAGCAGTGCTGGTGTTAGCTGTATCCAGAGACTTTGGTGAACAACTCATTATGAAGAAACTGAAATCGGGAATAAAGTGGTATAAAGGTGATTTTTTGAGGTGTGGCTTTATTAATTGTGCTAATGCAAATCAGGATGCCCATGTGTGTTATATCCAGAGAAGTACTGGCAAATTTATGTTTAAAACCATAAAAACTTCAAAAGCATTTGAACACTAAGCATGGTGAGTTTGAGGACAAACCTCTTAATTTTTTTGAAAGGGTGCAGCGAGAACTTAAATCGTCAGCTGAAGTCCTTAACAGAAATGTAACATTGAATGACAACGCAAGTGAGATTGTGAGGACCAAGAAGTCTCACCTGTCGCATTAAAGGTAAGCAATATTAATGTGTTTTGAAGGTCAGCCGGTGTGGATCGTGAATGTTGGCCGGCATGGGTTGCGAAGGTCAGCCAGTTGGTGAAAGTGGGTCCAGGGAAAAGAAGTTTAAAAAACACTGAGCAAAATGGCACAAACACTATGTATTCTTATACATGTTTTACGAGGCAAAAGTTATGTTATAGAACAATAATTGAACCATGTCTCCTTTAATACAGAGTATTCTTGAGGTCCAGAGCTACACAGTGACATGGTGGATCTAGTGGACACGAGTTGGTTGCACCAGGACACACGTGAAAAATGAAAATCGCTTATTGTCACGAGTAGGCTTCAATGAAGTTACTGTGAAAAGCCCCTAGTCGCCACATTCCAGCGCCTGTTCGGGGAGGCTGGTACGGGAATTGAACCGTGCTGCTGGCCTGCCTTGGTCTGCTTTAAAAGCCAGCGATTTAGCCCAGTGTGCTAAACCAGCCCCAGAGACGTGGCTCTTTTGGGTCAGAGAAGGTTCTCAGAGATAATCGGAAACCAAGTTGTATTATTTGTATGTAATTTAAAATAAATAGAATTCAAAATCACTGTAATAAAGCTTGTTTTATAATAAGCACATGTGTAAATCATGAGTGGAGCTGTCATCACACGTTTGTTGAGATGGTAACCGCTAAAAGATTTGCTAACAGTTCACATGACACTCAATACTGACAAAAAACAGCAAGAAGCCATTGTTAAACATTTGTTTATTTTGTTAGGATTAACTGAAGTGGTTAGAGGGAATAAATAAGCTTGGATGGAGGAGGCCATTGGACTGATTAAGCATGTCAAACCCTACTGAAAAGTCAAAAAGGGATAATAATCATAAAAGATTCAGTTTGGTAATGTTTTTTTTAAACAGACAATTTTATTGAGGTATTTTTTGGCATTGTAAACAGTAACAATATACATTAGTGTGCAGATACCAATTACAAAAATATAGTGCAAATAACAGTACCACTCTCGCAAATAGACCCGCCTATTCTCCCCCCCCACCCCCACTGACGATGAGTTCCCCGCGAAGAAGTCGATGAATGGTTGCAACCTCCGGATGAACCCCAATAGTGATCCTCGTAAGGCAAATTTGATTTTTTCAAAGCCGAGAAAGCTTGCCATGTCCGACAGCCATACTCCGGTCTTTGGGGGCTTTGAGTCCCTCCAGGCCAACAGTATTCGTCGCCGGGCTACCAGGGAAGCAAAGGCCACAACGCCGGCCTCTATCCCCTCCTGTACTCCCGGGTCTTCCGACACCCCAAACATCGCCACCTCTGGACTCATCGCCATCCTTGTTTTCAGTACCCGGGATATGGCGTCCGCAAATCCCTGCCAGTATCCCTTGACTTTTGGATACACCCAGAACATGTGGACATGGTTCGCTGGTCCTCTCCCACATCTAGCACACTCCTCCAGCCCAAAGAATTTGCTCATCCGGGCCACCGTCATGTGAGTTGCATTTACCTCCTCAGAGCGTCTACCCATACGCCTCCCTCCAACTCCCCACCAAGCTCCGCCTCCCACTTGAGTTTCAGTTCCTCGTCCTTGTGTCCCCCGCTCCCATAAGCTCCTTATAAATATCTGAGACTCTCCCCTCTCATAGAACATAGAACGATACAGCGCAGTACAGGCCCTTCGGCCCTCGATGTTGCACCGACATGGAAAAAATCTAAAGGCCATCTAACCTACACTATGCCCTTATCATCCATATGCTTATCCAATAAACTTTTAAATGCCCTCAATGTTGGCGAGTTCACTACTGTTGCAGGTAGGGCATTCCACGGCCTCACCACTCTTTGCGTAAAAAAACCCACCTCTGACCTCTGTCCTATATCTATTACCCCTCAATTTAAGGCTATGTCCCCTCGTGCTAGCCACCTCCATCCGCGGGAGAAGGCTCTCGCTGTCCACCCTATCTAACCCTCTGATCATTTTGTATGCCTCTATTAAGTCACCTCTTAACCTTCTTCTCTCTAACGAAAACAACCTCAAGTCCATCAGCCTTTCCTCATAAGATTTTCCCTCCATACCAGGCAACATCCTGGTAAATCTCCTCTGCACCCGTTCCAAAGCTTCCACGTCCTTCCTATAATGAGGCGACCAGAACTGAACGCAATACTCCAAATGCGGTCGTACTAGAGTTTTGTACAACTGCAACATGACCTCATGGCTCCGGAACTCAATCCCTCTACCAATAAAGGCCAACACACCATAGGCCTTCTTCACAACCCTATCAACCTGGGTGGCAACTTTCAGGGATCTATGTACACGGACACCGAGATCCCTCTGCTCATCCACACTACCAAGAATTTTACCATTAGCCAAATATTCCGCATTTCTGTTATTCTTTCCAAAGTGAATCACCTCACACTTCTCCACATTAAACTCCATTTGCCACCTCTCAGCCCAGCTCTGCAGCTTATCTATGTCCCTCTGTAACCTGCAACATCCTTCCACACTGTCTACAATTCCACCGACTTTAGTGTCGTCTGCAAATTTACTCACCCATCCTTCTGCGCCCTCCTCTAGGTCATTTATAAAAATGACAAACAGCAATGGCCCCAGAACAGATCCTTGTGGTACGCCACTCGTAACTGAACTCCATTCTGAACATTTCCCATCAACTACCACTCTCTGTCTTCTTTCGACTAGCCAATTTCTGATCCACATCTCTAAATCACCCTCAATCCCCAGCCTCCGTATTTTCTGCAATAGCCGACCGTGGGGAACCTTATCAAACTCTCCTACCTCACCCCTGGAAATTACCCTGTCCTGGATCCCCCTTAGTGGAAGGTGTGGAAAGGACGGGACCTGTCTACGTACAAAATCCCGCACCTGCAAGTACCAAAAGTCATTCCCCCTCGCCAGCCCGAACTTCTCCTCCAGCGCCCTCATGTTTGCGAAGCTCCCTTCCAGGAACAAGTCGTCCATCCTTCCCACCCCCGCCCTCCGCCACGCTTGAAACCCGCCGTCCATCTTCCCTGGAACAAATCGGTGGTTGTCACATATTGGGGACCAGACCGATGCTCCCACTTCCCCCGCATGCTTCCTCCATTGGCCCCAAATCCGCAGAGCCACCACCACTATAGGGCTGGTGGAGTACCTGGCCGGAGGGAACGGCAGGGGAGC
Source organism: Scyliorhinus canicula (assembly GCF_902713615.1). Taxonomy (NCBI): domain Eukaryota; kingdom Metazoa; phylum Chordata; class Chondrichthyes; order Carcharhiniformes; family Scyliorhinidae; genus Scyliorhinus; species Scyliorhinus canicula. Next base: position 93,929,270 of record NC_052159.1, on the reverse strand, counting down.
CGTAACCAGGGCTGCCAAACTGGTGCCCCTGCACGAAGCAGCCTCCACCCGCTACCAAACCGACCCCGTACCCACCACTCATTTCCTTATCATGGCTATGTTAGCCGCCCAGTAGTAGTTGCTGAGGTTGGGCAACGTCAGTCCCCCCTCGCTACGGTTCCGTTCCAGCATCCCCCTCTTTACCTGCGGGGTCTTCCCCGCCCAAACAAATCCCAGGATGATTTTATCGATTCTTTTAAAGAATGACCGCGGAATGAAAATAGGGAGATACTGAAAAATAAACCAGAATCTCGTGAGGATCGTCATCTTCACAATCTGTATTCTCCCCGCTAGTGATAGCGGGAGCGCATCCCACCTCTGAAACTCGCTCATTTGCTCCACCAGCCTAGATAAGTTCAACTTATGCACCTTGCCCCAGTCACGCGCCACTTGTATCCCTAAATACCTAAAACTTTCCCTAACTAGCCTAAACGGTAGCTCCCTCAGCCGATTCTCCTGACCCCTTGCCTGCACCACAAACATCTCGCTTTTTGCCATGTTCAATTTGTAGCCCGAAAACCGGCCAAATTCCCCAAGGATTTCCATAATCCTGTCCATCCCTGCCGCTGGATCCGACACGTACAAAAGCATGCCATCTGCCTAGAGCGAGACCTTGTGTTCTATTCCCCCCCCCTGACCATTCCCTTCCATCCCCTTGCCGCTCTCAGAGCAATTGCCAGTGGTTCTATGGCCAAAGCAAACAGCAGTGGAGAGAGGGGGCATCCTGTCTTGTCCCGCAGTATAGTCTAAAATACTCAGATGTCGTCCTGTTCGTCCTTACACTAGCCTCCGGGGCCTGATATAGCAGTCTAATCCAGTCCACAAAGCCTTCCCCAAACCCAAACCGTCCCAGCACCTTCCATAAATAGTCCCACTCCACCTGGTCAAAAGCCTTTTCGGCATCCATTACCACCACTACCTCCACCTCTCTGCCCTCCGGGGGCATCATAGTCACATTGAGTAGCCTTCTTAGGTTGGCTGCCAGCTGCCTGCCATTAACAAACTCCGTTTGGTCCTCCATAATCACGTTCGGTACCCAGTCTTCGATGCTGGACGCCAGGATCCTGGCCAGCAGTTTAGCGTCCACATTAATCAGGGAGATTGGCCTATAGGACCCACAAGCCTTCCGGATCTTTATTCCGTTTTAATATCAGCGAGATGGTGGCTTGCGACATCGTTAGGGGTAGCACCTCTTTGTCCCTCGCCTCGTTAAACACCCTAACCAGCACCGGCCCCACTATCCCCGAGAACTTTTTGTAGAACTCCACTGGATACCCGTCCGGCCCTGGGGCTTTACCCGACTGCTTGGCCTTCAGGCCCCTCATTACTTCTTCAGCTCTAATTGGGGCCCCAGCCCCTCTACCATCCCCCTGCCCACCTTTGGGAAGGTCAGCCAATCTAAGAAGCGCCTCATCCCCTCCGGCCCATGGGGGGTTCCGACATTGCTATAGAAGTCCCTGAATACCCTGTTCAATCCTGCTGGGTCTCCAACCCGGTTCCCTGCCACGTCCACTACCGTCCCTATTTCCCTGGCCGCCTCTCTCTTCCTAAGTTGCTGTGCAAGCATTCTGCTGGCTTTCTCCCCATACTCATACACCGCGCCCCTGGCCTTTCTGAGCTGCTCTACGGCCTTCCCAGTGGATAGTGCTCCCAGCTCCGCCTGCAGTCTCCGTCGTTCCCTGAGTAGCTCTGCCCTCGGGGAGTCCGCATATTCCCTATCTGTCCGTATCATCTCCTGCACCAGTCCGTCCATCTCTGCCCTATCCGTTCTGTCCCTATGGGCTCGGATTGAGATAAGTTCCCCTCTCACCACCGCCTTCACCGCCTCCCAGAGTACCGCTGCTGAGGCTTCCCCTGTATCAATGACCTGCAGGTAGTCCTTGCAGGCATTTCCCCACTCTCTCACACACCCTCTCATCTGCCAACAATCCCACCTCTAACTTCCATTGTGGCCGCTGGTAACTTTCTTTGCAGACCTGCAGGTCGACCCAATGTGGAGCATGGTCCGAAATAGTGATCGCCGAGTATTCTGTATGCCTCACCCCCTCCAAAAAGTCCCTACTCATAATAAAGACGTCAATGCGAGAATAAACCTTGTGAACATGTGAATAGAACAAGAACTCCTTCCCCGTCGGCCGGCTGATTCTCCAGAGGTCTACCCCCCCATTTGTTCCATGAACCCTCTCAGTTCCCTTGCCATTGCCGGGACCCTGCGCGTTCTGGAGCACGACCGGTCCAGGTCGGGATCAAGGACTGTATTAAAGTCCTCACCCATAATCAACTTGTGTGGATCCAAGTCGGGGATTTTCCCCAGCAGCCTTTTGATGAAATCTACATCATCCCAGTTTGGAGTGTAAACATTCACTAGGACCACCCTCACCCCCTTAAGCTTGCCCCATGAGAAATCTACCACCCCCATCCATAACTGTGCTGTCTGCCTCAAATTTAACCCGTTTGTTAATCATGATCGCGACCCCTCTGGTCTTAGCGTCAAGCCCCGAATGGAAGACCTGGCTAACCCAGCCCTTCCGTAATCTAATCTGGTCCGCCACTTTCAAATGTGCCTCCTGCAGCAACATTACATCCACCTTCAGAGCCCGCAAGTGCGCGAACACACGTGCCCTCTTGACCGGCCTGTTTAATCCTCTAACATTCCAGGTGATCAGCCTGGTTCGCGGGCACCCTGCCCCCCCCCCCCCCCCCCCCCCCCCACACACACACACCGATCAGTCATCCCCAGTCTTGGGCCCACCCCCTGCCCATGAGCCGTGCCTCTTCGGTCCATCTCTTGGCAGCTCCCACCCCGACCTCTTCCCTGTTACCTGGTTCAGTTCCCTCCCTCGACAGCAGATCATCCCCCCCCCCCCCCCCCCCCCCCCAAGCAACAACCCCCTGTAACCTAACCCCTGCCATATACTGGCTGTATACACCCCCCACCTCGCTCCCGTTGACTAGCTCAAAGCAGCTAGCCTGGTGGCTCTCAGCTCCGGTGCCACCATGTCTCCCACCTATTGTCCCCCCACTCCCCTCCCCCCTGCCCATCAACACCACCTCTCCAGAACAGACCTGTTCGAGCAATCGCTCTGGGACCGAAACAGAGAAAAAACAAACAAAGAACAAAGCTTGCCCCCACAAAAGTGCAATTCATACTGTGTAATGAGGTGGGCGCTACCACCCACCCCCCTCCCAACATTCCCAGAACAATAGCAAAAAGAACCCGAACAGCCCCCCAGCACCCAATAACTTAAACTTTAACTTTAAAACTTTCAAACAGGCAAACACAAACACAAGAGCACCCTCAGTTTTAAGTAAAAGAGCATGCCGAACGACATCGCTAACACGAAGGGCAATCTACGAACAAATGCAAACATCCCTTAATACACTCTAACTTGAGTCCATGGGTCCTCAGTTTGGCACCAGTCCATGCCCCTTAGCGAAGTCCATCGCTTCCTCCGGGTCATCAAAATAATGTTGCTGTTCCCGGTATAGAACACAGAACATAGAAAAATACAGCACAGAACAGGCCCTTGGGCCCACGATGTTGTGCCGAATGTGACCCAAAGTCACGCCGGGAAAAGTAGCCCAAACTTGACCTTTTTAAACAGGATCTCTTTGTCTGTAGGCTGCCCTCCTTCTGGCCACCTCCTGGCTCAGATCCTGGTATATGCGCTGGACACTGTTGTTCCATGAGCAGCTCTTCGTGCTTTTGGCCCACTGTAGAACCCGCTCCTTGTCCACGAACCTATGGAACATGACCACCATCGCCCCCCCCCCCCCCCCCCCCCTCCCCTACGGCTGCCTCACCTGCACTCTGTGTGCCCTGTCCAGCTCCAATGGACACAGGAAGAAATCATCCCCCACCAGCTTCTGCAGCTTGTCTGCCACATATGCCGTGGCATCCACTCCCTCGGCCCCCTCCGGGAGCCCAATGATTCTGCCAGCGAGACCTGTTTTCCCGGTCCTCCAGCCTGTCCATCAGTCTTGATTGTTGCTCCTTCAACTTTCTAATTTCCACATCCGCTAGTTTGGAAATCCGCCTGCTCTTCCACTGTCTTCTCCAGTGCCTGGACCTTCTTATCCTGAGCATCCAGCCTCAGGTCGTCGCTCCACCACTTTCTGGAGCGGTTCCAAATTATCCCGCTTCAGTGCTGCAAAGCTCTCTTTCATGACCTTCAGCATGTTGTCCACTCCAGTGCTATCTGGACAGTCCGTTCGTCGGCCATCTTTCCTCCCACTTGAGCTTCCACACCACCTTTGTTCAGCCCCTTCTTCGCCTGTTTTCGCTCCCTTCTGCTCCTTAAGTTCATACAATTCTGTATGGATTCAGATCTAGGGTGCTATTGTTTTTCACTCCAGCGCTCAAAAGTTCAAAACAGTTGAGGGAAAAGGTCCAAAAGTCTGACCAGAGTGAGAGCCACCAAATGCGCTACTTACACCCTCATAGCCGCCACCGGAAGTCATCCAGTTTGGTAATGTTGACCAGGCTAGTCACAATAGTGAGGGCAGAAACCACACTGAAATAATTCAGGGCTATGGACAGGGGAGTCTTGAATTGGATCATGAATGTATGTTTCAAAGGGAAAGGTAGGTTAGGCATGAGTAGCAGTTAACATGGCATTGGAGGTAAGAAGGAAGTGACTGGGGTAGGGTGGAGTTGAAACAAAATGGTTGTTGAAAAGAGGATTTGCTAGAGAATAATTAAGCTCACTGTGAGCTGGGAGACATCAAGTCAGTAGCCTTCATGATTCAGGGACTAGAGGTTGGAACTAAATCAATAAAACAGCAAAGATTGCAATATGATCAGGAATTTATTTTAATCAAAAATTGAGAACATCTGCGCAATTGCCTCAGCTTCTGGTCAACAGGTGCCAAGCTCTCTCTGAATCATGTTACTCGGCAGCTTTGTTTCCCTCTCAAGTTCATCTCTTGCTCGTGACCCAGCATCTACTCAATGGATTCCATCTCCATCTAACTCTGAACCACTCAACTGGCCTGAGGGCTTGCTGATATTGTAAATGGCTCTCTTTGTCTGAGCACTGTCCCATTATTTTTCTAAAGCATCACCATCATCACATCCAAAAATCACACCCCTTCTCAGCAACATCTCTAATCCCTGTTTCAGGATCCTTTTATGCTTGTTATGAATTCAGGACTGCCAATGGATATCTTATCACGGTCAGTGATGTCACTCTCAAGTGGTTTGAGTGTCTTATTTTTGTGGATGTGATTATGTATACTGCCCCATATCTATTTATGCAATAGCATAATCCAGGAAGGTAACAATTGCCTCCCCCTTTCACATGGACCAGTCACTCACGTCTTTAGCAAGTGTATTTTCTTTGCTCTGAAAGATTAAAAATGGTCCCTTCACTTCCCATGACTGGTAGAATTTTTTCCAATTGATCAGTTTTTCAGCTATTGCAAAAATGGATATATAATGAGCATTTTGCTGTACTACAAATTCCAGTGCCTTCTTTAACCACCGCACCCCCTCCCCCCGGAATAAAATCCAAATTGTCCAGACCATTAGTACCTGGCTCCTGTTGTTCAAAATGGTCAAATTTTATTCTCATCTATAAATCTCTCCCCTACTTGTGCAACCTGCTGCAAACATACATCCCCAGTTTCTTCCCTCCCTCCTCCATCGTTAATGGCAGAACCTCCAGTCACCTCAGCCCTATTCTCTAGAACTCCTATTGCCTTATCTCACCACATTTATTTTTGTTATTTTAATTTAAATTTAGCGTACCCATTTATATTTTTTCCATACCTCCCTCTCTCGACCTTTACTAGTCCAGATTGGATAAGGACGGCAGGTTCCCTGCCCCACAATACTTGAAGGAATCAGGTGGGGTTTACGATGTTATGACAGCTGTTTGTTTCAAGATGCCCTGGTGGAATTACTAGTCCGTTGCTATACTGCTCTTAGTCCTACTCAAAATAGGAGTTATGATCCAAAGTGACACCCAGCCCATGAGATTTTTAAACATGAAATTGTATTCATGTTAGTGTTGGATGGATTAAAAAGGGGATCAGGGGTTATGGGGAGAAGGCAGGAGAATTGGGATGAAAAAATATCAGCCATGGTTGAATGGTGGAGCAGTCTCGATGGACCAAATGGCCAAATTCTGCTCCTATGTCTTATAGAATAACCGCGTAACCTGAGCTCGTCCCGCACTTTGCAATGCCTCACCGATTACTCACACATCCGGTCACCACGGCGTTTTCACCGATTGTTTCCGGGTTAAACCGAAAGGCGAAATTCCGTTTCCTGCGGTGATTGGTTGGCTCCGGCGTCCCAGCGGTGATTGGTCGGCTCCGGTATCCCAGCGGTGATTGGTCGGCTCCGGTGTCCCAGCGGTGATTGGATATCTCAGGCTGATTCGCAGCCCGCCAGCTCGCGCCAGCTATCGGCGCTGTGCGCATGCGTCCGGCCCGGGAGAGGCTCTCATTCAGGGCGAGTGGGAGGTAGCTAGTCTTAGAGTGGTGATTATAAACTGGGTTATTCCTCAATATGCGGTTCTTTCTGATCAGTTTGATTGTTAACTTTGTTTTCTCTATTCCTTCTAGAAATCCATCCCGCTTTCCAGATTTCAATGGAAACTTTATAAATCGAGCTGTCCATTTGTTAACTTTCAACAGCCTGGCAGCATGAGCACTGGAAATACCCTGTAAGTTCAGGCGATCAGTCAGTCTGTTGCAGCTCAGTTTTCAACATCTAATTTTGTGTTGGTTAGACATTTTGGAAAGTCTTTCACTTTCACTTGAGAGCGACTAATGAGGGATTTTCAGGGCTCAGCAGTTCCTTGACCATCATAGGGAAAGTAAGAAGTCTTACTGGACTTTAACCTGGTGTTGTAAGACTTCTTACTGTGCTCACCCCAGTCCAACGCCGGCATCTCCACATCATCACAGGGAAAACACTCGGGACTGAGATCTTTCCAGTTCTGAAAATCCCATCCTATGGCTCTAAGAAGAAGTAGCTGATTTGCCTGAATTGTGCTTGATTTCTGTACAGACTGGTTGTCACTTTTGAGGACCTGGATTCAGACATTACCGACTTGTAGTTGGCATTGCCAGCACCAGCTCTAGGGGCACCTGTGAATCTTGTGGTTTGAATGGTATCATGACTATGGCTGCTGCTGAGCTGGGTAAAACTGCTCAGCTACTTTGCTAATCTCGTAACTGTAGGTTACTGATCAGATGTCATGAACCCAGGGAATGTTAAACAACTAATACAGTATGTTTGTAGTCTCAAATAGAAGCAAAATACTGCAGGTGCTGGAAATCTGAAATAAGAACAGAAAATGCTGGACAAACTCAGCAGGTCTGGCAGCATCTGTGGCGAGAGAAACACAGTTAATGTTTTGAGTCCATGTGGGTGGCATGTGGTGCAGTGGTTAGCACTGGGACTACGGCACTGAGGACTCGGGTTTGAATCCCTCCCTGGGTCACAGGATGTGGGGAGTTTGCACATTCTTCCCGTGTCTATGTGGGTTTCGCCCCCACAAGCCAAAGATGTGCAGGTTAGGTAGATTGGCCATGCTAAATTGCCCCTTAATGAGAAAAAAAATGTTTTGAGTCCATGTGACCATTCTGCACAAAGGTTAACGCTGATGCTGTTGAACCTGCTGAGTTTATCCAGCATTTTCTGATTTTATTTATGTTTGCCAACTGCCCTTGTACCCATGGGCCTCAGGATTCCAACAAGGGAGAGAAAGAGAAGAATTTGTGGGCTCGGGCTCATCTTGTACTTGTTTACTACATATCTAATTGTTGAAAGTAACAAAGGCACTTTATTAAGACAATTATGAGTGAAAAGATTCCTTTGATTTCCTTGAATTAATTGAGTGTTTGTAATATTACAGTGAAGATGAGGATACTTTTAAAATTTTGATTGCAACTGACATTCATCTTGGCTATTTGGAAAAAGATGCCATAAGAGGAAATGATACCCTTGTTACCTTTGATGAGATTTTAAGATGTGCGCAGGAGAATGAGGTAAGTCACCTGTAAAGGTGATGTTTCATAATAATACCAGGTATTCTTTTACTAGCCAAACATAATTGCACTTAAAACTCTGAATCAGAGATAAATACAATTACAACCCAGCCTGTTCCACCACACCTCCTTCGCTGCACTCATTAAGGGGCAATTTAGCATGGCCAATCTACAATTACATATCACTGTGATTTCCCTGTAACAGTTTGAAATCAAACTGAATAGTGCAATTTTAAAAAGGAACTGGGTGAATGTTTTACATTTATGTAGCATATAGGGGAAAATATCTCATGATTCACAGAGGTGTGACAGAATGGACATGGAATCATGGAAGGAGTGATTATGAGGAGTACAAATACAGTGAGTTGAAGCAGGCTGCTAGAAGCTGTAAAAATTAGGAGCATTGAAGACTTGAAGGATATAAAGTGAAGAATGTGAGGCACCTGCGAGCCAGTAAAAATAAAGTTGAAGTGTTGGGCAGAAATGACTAAGTTTGAATTAGCAGCAGAGTTTTTGGTGAGTTAGAAGTTAAGAAGGGTCAGCAAGGAGCAATAGAGGTGGTGATAAAGGCATAAATAACAATTTTAGCAGTGGAGATAGGCTGTTGTGGAGGTGGGCCATTTTACAGAAGATTAAGGGTGTTCCAATATTGCAAGATTTACAGTTCCCATTATAAATACGGACATGGACTTGTGGTGGCGGCTATGAGTTGATTCATCACACACAAGATGGCTCCCGCTTGGAGGCTGAGGTTTTGGCCCTTTCTACCCGGTTAACGGACGTTTTGGTGGGAAACAGGACAGAGAAATTGAAGCTGATTGGTTTCTCCTCTGATGTGGAATATCGGTGGGTTATAATACCGAGCTTACATCAAACAAAGCCCCTGCTCGATAGTTGAATGACCCTCGTGGTGCAGTAAAGGAGGTGTGGAACAGGCTGGGTTGTCGTCGCACTTCCTACTCCTGTTAAATGGAGTTATTCACAGGAGAGTTTAAGAAGCACCGGCAGGAAATACAGGAGGACCTGTCCAGGGTGATCAAAGCAAAAATAACTCCTCTTCGTGGGGCTTTGGAGAGGGTGGAGAAGAGAATGGAGTTGCAGAGCATGGTGACACAAGAGGCGGAGTGGGCGGTCTCTGATAACAGCGATTGGATCGTGTCACTGAATGCAGAGCCCACAAAGTGTTGAGGGCCAGAGTGGAGGACTAAGAAAATCGATCCAGGTGTCAAAAACCTAAGAATAGTTGAACTACCAGAGGGGGTCACCGACTACATGGCAAAGATGTCTGGGAAGCTGATCGAGGAGAAGACCCACCGGTTGCTGTGTCAGAGGCCGAGAGCTGGAGAACCGCCACAGGCAGTGATTGTCCGGCTGCATAAGTTCCAAAATGAGCGGATTTTGAGGTGGGCGAAATCCACACGAGACTAGCTGGGAAGGTCAGCTGATTCGTTTCTATCAGGACACTGGGGCCGAACTTGCTAAACGGGCTTCAACAAAGCCAAGACGGTGCTCTTTAGGATCGGGGTGCAATTCGGGATGCTGGACTTGAGAAAACTGTGGGTTACATTTAAGAACAAAGATAATTTCTTTAATACGCCGGAGGAAGTAAATGACTTTGTTCGGAAGAATGGTCTCGGGGAGGGGACTAATGTTGATAATGTACAATCTTGACGTGTTTCTCAATTTGAATATTTGGAGATGTTATGATTGCGTGTGTTGGTTTTTTCATTATGATCAATGTTGGGATTGTTCAGAGTCCTGCGTTTTTCTCTTGGTTTGTGTGTGTTCTTTATGCACTAGTTTGGGTGGGGGATTGGGGGAAGGGTAGGTTGGGCTATGAGGATGGGACTGTTTGTGTGGTTCTCCAAGGAGTGGGGGGTCGCCATGCTAGCAGGTCATGCGACTAAATGAAAGCAGCGTGGGGGCGGGGGCTGAAGCAGGGGCGGGCAGACAGGTTCCAGGGGGTAGGCGGGTTCAGGGCGGGAGGGGGGGAGAATGTAGTTATAGAATTTATAGAACAGTACAGCACAGAACAGGCCCTTCGGCCCTTGATGTTGTGCCGAGCAATGATCACCCTACTTAAACCCACGTAACCCGTATACCCGTAACCCAACAATCCCCCCCATTAACCTTACACTACGGGCAATTTAGCATGGCCAATCCACCTAACCTAGTTGAGAGGTGAAATGAAATGAAAATCGCTTATTGTCACAAGTAGACTTCAAATGAAGTTACTGTGAAAAGCCCCTAGTCGCCACATTCCGGCGCCTATTCGGGGAGGCTGTTACGGGAATCGATCCGTGCTGCTGGCTTGCCTTGGTCTGCTTTCAAAGCCAGCGATTTAGACCTGTGAGCTAAACAGCCCCTTGGTTGGTTGGATGGAGAGTTCGGAGGGAGGGAAGGGGAGTAAACTGGTAACGTGGGAAGGGGAGTAAGCTGGTAACGTGGGAAGGGGAGTAAGCTGGTAATGTGGGAAGGCGAGTAAGCTGGTAACGTGGGAAGGGGAGTAAGCTGGTAACGTGGGAAGGGGAGTAAGCTGGTAACGTGGGAAGGGGAGTAGGCTGGTAACGTGGGAAGGGGAGTAAGCTGGTAACGTGGGAAGGGGAGTAAGCTGGTAACGTGGGAAGGGGAGTAGGCTGGTAACGTGGGAAGGGGAGTAAGCTGGTAACGTGGGAAGGGGAGTAGGCTGGTAACGTGGGAAGGGGAGTAGGCTGGTAACGTGGGAAGGGGAGTAAGCTGGTAACGTGGGAAGGGGAGTAGGCTGGTAACGTGGGAAGGGGAGTAAGCTGGTAACGTGGGAAGGGGAGTAAGCTGGTAACGTGGGAAGGTGAGTAAGCTGGTAACCCATTTGTCGTTGTAGTTAGGTGGGGATGGAGGCGGTGGTCATTCTGGCTGGGCCTGACCTCGAGGGGAGCTTGGAGATTAGTTTAGTTAGTTGGGGATGGCTGATCTTAATAGGGGGGAGGGTTCAGAGACCCCCATTGAGGATGGTGATATGGAATATGAGGGGGCTGAATGGCCTGGTGAAAAGATCCGGGGTGTTTGCTCATTTGAAGAGCTTTAAGGTGGAATTTGTCTTCCTGCAGGAGACGCATTTGAGGTTGAAAGACCAGATGAGGGTAAGGAGGCGATGGATGGGGAAGGTGTACCACTCAGGGTGTGATTCAAAGTTGGTGATCCTGTTCATTAAGAGGGTGGCTTTTACAGTGGTTAGCCTAGTCCTGGACCCGGGTTTGTGGTGGGGGGGGGGCGTTGTGGTACGGTACATGATGGTGAGTGGGGTGCTGGCAGGGACCCAGTAATCTTAGTGAACATTTATGCACCTAATTGGGACGACATGGAGTTTATAAAGAAGGTGTTGGCAGCTAGCCCGGACCTTGACTCTGATCATGGGGGTTGATTTTGACTGCGTTTTGGACCCAACGATGGATAGGTTGAGCCCAAAGTCGTTAGTAAAGTTGGGATTGGCAAAGGAAGTAGAGGTATTTGTTGAACAGATGGGCGGGGTAGATCAGTGGAGGTTTAAGCATCTGGGAGAGAGGTGGATTGGCCATGCTAAATTGCTCCTTAATTGAAAAGAGAATTGAGAACGCTAAATTTATTAAAAGAAAGAATGGGGAGGCTTGCACCCCAGTTTCTGGGAGTGCTGAAGGCGGTGGTCAGAGGGGAGGTAATTTCATATAAGACTCACAATGATAAGTTAGGGGGGTGGAAAGGCAAAGGTTGGTTGGTGCAAACTTGGAAGTGGATCAACGGTATTCCGCAACCCTGATGAAAGAGGTGTCAGTGGAGAGAAAGGTTACAGGTGGATTTCGATCTGGTATCGATTGGAAAGGTTGTGAGTCAACTGTGCCGTTCGCAGGGGTGCTCCATGAGTAAAGGCCAGCCGTCTGTTAGCGCACCAGTTGAGTCAAAAGGTGACTATGCAAGAAATGGCTCTGACGAGGGGGGTGGGGGTGAGGGGGCGTGCTGAGGGCTCTGGATACGATCAATGGAGCATTTGAGGCATTTTATCAGGGGTTGTACAGGTTCGAACCCCTGCCAGAGGATTCCGAGATTGAGCGTTTATTGGATGGGTTAGACTCCCTGGTGGTGGAGAGGTTGCAGGTGCCATGAGGACTGCAGGAGGTAATGGAGTGCATTAGATCTATGTAATTGAGGAAGGCACCGAGGCCCGATGGCTTCCTGGTGGAATTTTATAAACCATTTGCAGTTTTACTTGTACCACAAATGTATTGGGGATGTATAATGATGCATTGGCGCGGGGAGGGGAGATTACCAGCCATGCTGTCGCAAGCGTCCCTTTCCCTAAACCGAAAGAAGGATAAGGACCTGGTGGAATGTGCATCTTGTCGGCCCTTCTTTCTGTTGAACACAGGTGTGAAGGTATTAGCAAAGGTCTTGGTGAGCTGTATGGAGGGTTGCCTTCCGGGGGTGATCTCCGAGGATTAGACTGGCTCTGTTAAAGGGCGACAGCTGTCGAGTAATTTTAGGTGGCTTTTGAATGTGGGCATGACCACGTCTATGAGGAGGGGCTATAAGTAATTATCTTATGGCTTTCGATCGGGTGGAATGGAAGTACCGTTTCACAATCCTGGGGCAGTTCAGGCCAACTGTTAACTCCTAGGCGAGTTTGTTATGCACCTCCCCCAAGGCGAGTGTAAGGTGAGCTCTGGATACTTGTCATTTATTAGGGGCATGAGACAGGGATGCCTGCTGTTATTTATATTAACTATTGAACTCCTGGCCATCACACTCAGGTCATCGAAGAAATGGATAGGCATTGAAAAGGGGGGGGGGGAGCGGTAGAGAACACAGGATGCCCCTTTATGCAGATGATTTGTTACTGTAAACTCAAGATCCCTCTGATCCTTGGTGCTTCCCAGGGTCCTGCCGTTTATCATGTATTCCTTTGCCTTGTTTGTCTTGCCCAAGTGCATCACCTCACACTTATCTGGTTTGAGTTCCGTTTTCAACTGATCAGCCTGTCTATATCCTCCTGTAAATGAAGGTTATCCTCCTGACTATTTACCACCTTACCAATTTTCTTATTGTCCGCAGCTAATTGGGGGGGGGGTTGTTTTGGGGGTAAAATTAGTTAATTTGTAAAGATATAAAATGACAAACTGTCTGTAATATGGTTGTGAATATATTTTATGATCGTGGAAAACTTTGTAGTGTTTGGAATGAAAATATAAAAAAAAAATGCAGACTTGGAAATTTATACCAAAAATATTGATAGGATATGTATCCAGATTTAATATAGCTGAGAGCTGTATATCATAAAGTTTAATGGAAATGAAGTTCTATTTAATATATAAGGTAAGTTGATTTTTGACTAAGGTTATGGAACTGGATTCTCTGCACCCCGATGGCGAAATCGCAGCTGGCGCCGGGGCGGAGAATCCATTTTCCCTGCATGGAATCGGGATCGGCACCAGTTCCCCGATTTTCCGGGCCCCGAAAAGCAAGAGCACGCCGCGCTGTGTATCCCCTACCTGCGGCCATTGCTGGAGGCCCGACCCGCCATTCCCCGCCCCTGACCGGCCGAAGGCCCGACGGCATGGATCTAACATGGTCCTGCCGGTCGGCACGCTCACGTGGCGGCTGCAGACTCAGTCCGCGGCCACCATGGTCGGGGGCGGGCCGATCAGAGGGCAGGGGGGCATTATACGCCACCGGGCTATTTCTGGGCAGGCGATCCGGGTCGGGCGCGCAGCCGATCGGGGGCGCTATTTGGAAGGTCCAGCTCCGCGGTCTGAGTCCTCCATAGAGCACGGCGCAGCCGCTAGAGGCCGCCGCCGTGTGCATGCGAGGTCTCTGACCCGCAAGTGCGCGGGCCCGTATCTGCAACTAAAGCTGCGAGGTTCCCGACGGGTCCCTGCTAGCCCCCTGCAGGGCTATGGATATGTGGCCCTTTACTGGCGTGAAAGGCCACAGTTTTTACGACAGCGTGGGGACATAGTACCAAAAACGGAGGATCTAGCCCATGGTCAGCCCTCTTGATCATCGCATTTTGGCTTGCCGTATGTTTTCTGCATTTTGTTTTTTTAAAATACATTTTGAAGTACCCAATTTGTTGTTTTTCCAATTAAGGGGCAATTTAGTGTGGCCAATCCACCTATCCTGCACATCTTTGAGTTGTGGGGGTGAGACCCATACAAACATAGGTATAGAATGTCCAAACTCCACACGGACAGTGACCCAGGGCTGGGATCGAACCTGGGTCCTCGGCGTCGTGAGGCAGCAGTGCTAACCACTGCACCACCGTGCCTCCCCAATTTTCTTCATTTTGTAAAGCACTTCGAGACCGTTTACTGTTTTGAAGATGTTATATAAATGTATGCTGTTAAATACCAATGACCTTGATCACTGATCTGTGAATAAAAACTGTGTTGTTTTTGTTGCAATTCTTTTCATAGTTTATCATGCTGTATCGAAGATAGATGACTCACACTTGAGAATTGTTTTATAATTTGAACGATTAGACTATTGACATGATCCTCTGTTGGCCCTACTACTCCTGGTTGTGCTGTACCCATGTGAATCCTATGATAGTTTAGGTTTACTCTGAAACAATGCAAGTATCTTTTTAAATGACCAATTGCTTAAGTATAATAAACTTGGGGAAGAAATGTCAGAGTTGAATTACTGTAACTAAAATCTAGTTTGTTTTCTTTGTTCGCCATCTGAAGGAATAGTTGGTTTGGCTTTGCCAGTGCGGCTCTGCAGTTGGCTGCTCCAGTGCAGTGTAGGGTAGGTACATTTAGTCTGAAGATCCCTCTCGCTAGGAAGCTATATAGTTCTGCTTTGCTGCTGGAACGAGAATTCTCATGATCCTATCATACTTTTGGGAGTATGTGCAAAACTGCTCAGTCAATTGTTCCGTTATGTTGGTTAATTAACCTAAAGTTTAGTCTAGGTCATCCTTAATCATAGCTAAAGTAACATTTATTTTTACTTTGTGTATCAGCCAAAATTCAGAAATAAATTTATTCTGCTTTATCTCTGCCCACCTCTTAGGTTGATTTTATTCTGCTGGGAGGCGATCTCTTTCATGACAACAAACCCTCCCGTAAGACATTACATACCTGTATGGAGTTATTGAGAAAATACTGCATGGGGGATAATCCAATACAGTTTGAAATTTTAAGTGACCAGTCGGTTAATTTTGGTTTTAGCAAGTAAGTACTTTTTATATACATTTGTGGGTATTATTTATTTACCTCTGTTTTCCTGTTGTTTAAGGTAATTGTATTAAAATTCTTGCTAATGATTGATTTCAGAGAATCTTTTCTGAGTCCACAAGATTTGGAAATCTAAATGTTCTTGCCATTTATTCAGTTTTTTGACTTCTGCATTTTTATTTCATGACCGATTTTAGTTGAAAACTGTAGTGGATCGTTTGGGTAGCATTAAATTCAAGATAACTCCTGAACAATGAAAACCACCTTTGTACATGGGTTTTGTTAACATAGCAAAATCATACAAACAGCTAAATAGATGTTGGTACAGAAAAGGCATGGTATACAAAATTGGTTATGCTTTGTAGCACAACACTTCTGTATATTTTTAGCCTTTGTCTATCAATCAAGTGTTCATATGCTGAACTTGGCATCTGGATGGTTGAACATTGTGGTAGAAATTTTGCCTTTCTGAATATTTTCTATTCCATTTTGATATATATGAGGTCTTGCTCTATTTTGCTGTCTTTTTAAAAAATATTTTTATTAAGCTTTTGTCATTTTAATCAAGAATTCAGACAACGACAGTGAACGTAATAAAAGAAAACAATAAGCTAATCTCCCAACTCCCCCCACCCTCACGCCCAATGTGCTCCCTCCCCACCTATCCTCCTTTAACAGCGAACCGTGACCAATTCCTTGAAATACAATATAATGGCTCCCATCTCTGGTAGAACCCTTCAGTTGACCCCCTTACGGTGTATTTGACCTTCTTGAGGTGTAAAAACTCCATTAAATCCTCGAGCCAGGGCTGCTCGTGGTGCAGTGGTTAGCACTGCTGCCTCGCAGTACCGAGGACCCTGGTTCGATCCTGGCCCTGGGTCACTGACCGTGTAAGTTTGCACATTCTCCTCATATATGTGTGGGTCTCATCCGCACAATTCAAAAAGATGTGCAGTGTGAGGCAGCATGGTGACCCAGTGGTTAGTACTGCTGCCTCACGGCGCCGAGTTCCAGATTCGATCCCGGCTCTGGGTCACTGTCCGTGTGGAGTTTACACATTCTCCCCGTGTTTGCGTGAGTTTCGCCCCCACAACCCAAAGATCGCAAAGACCCAAAGATGCAGGGTTGGTGGATTGGCCATGCTAAATTTCCCCTTAATTGGAAAAAAACAATTTTCAGTCCCCTAGCCACGCTGAGGCACTAGGTGGCATTGCTAGCCTCCAAATCAACAGGACTCTCCTCCGAGCAACCATTGAGGCGAAGGCAAGGATAGCTGTCTGCAGCCCCGGCACATCTGAGACCCCAAATATAGCAGCGAAAGGACAGGGCTCAATGTTCAGGCTCACCGACATGGTGCTGCAAAAGGAGACCCAAAATCCCACAAACTTGAGACAGGACCAGAACCTGTACGTGTGATTAGCGGGCCCCCTTGTGCTCGTACCTATCCTCAACCCCCACAAATAAACAAATCTTTCTGGCCTTGGTGAGGTGCGTCCTAAACACTACCTTGAGCGGAATCAGCCTCGGCCTCGCGCATGATGACGTGGCGTTCACCCTGTGGAGGGCGTCACTCCACACCTCCTCTAATGTAGGCTCCAGCTCCTCCTCCAACTTGGTCATAACATAGAACATAGAACAGTACAGCACAGAACAGGCCCTTCGGCCCTCAATGTTGTGCCGAGCCATGATCACCCTACTCAAACCCACGTATCCACCCTATACCCGTAACCCAACAACCCCCCCCCCTTAACCTTACTTTTATTAGGACACTACGGGCAATTTAGCATGGCCAATCCACCTGACCTGCAGATCTTTGGACTGTGGGAGGAAACCGGAGCACCCGGAGGAAACCCACGCACACAGGGGGAGGACGTGCAGACTCCACACAGACAGTGACCCAGCCGGGAATCGAACCTGGGACCCTGGAGCTGTGAAGCATTTATGCTAACCACCATGCTACCCTGCTCCACCTGCATTCCACCGAGCCTGGATCTCCCCCAAAATCTGCCTGTATATGCCGGATGTACTACCCTCTTCCGACCCCGAACAGGAAGGATTCTCTCCAGCAAAGATAATGGCTCTGATAACAAGAATGCCAGAAATATCCATTTGACAAAATTTTGTACCTGAAGGTACCCAAGTGAGTCCGTGCCCAAGAGCCCGAATTTCTCTTTCAATTCTTCGAGGCTGGCAAACTGCCCTCCAGGAATAAATCGCTCACCCTCTCCAGCCCCTTCAGCACCCCAAATGTTGCATTCAATCTTGCCGGCTCAAACAATTGGTTAACACAAATGGGGACCAGCCTTGACACTGACCTCAGCTTGAAATGCTGATGGAGTTACCTCCAAATGGAGACAATATCTGGGTTTGATCACTACTTTGCTGGAGCAAATGGCAGCAATGTCATCAGCAGTGTCCCTAAACTGGACCCTCTGCACGACCAGACTCCATCCGCACCCAGGTAGACCCCGGGTCTCCACACCACCCCAACACCTTCTCTGCGCTAGTAGCCCAGAAATAAAATATCAGATTTGACCGAGCAAGATAGTGCCCCGACTGTCCATCCCTCTATAGACACCCTTCGAATCTTCAGAGTTTTCCCTGAGCGTATGAAGCCTCAGCCCCCGGAAAAAAGACTTGGGTAGAAATACTAGAAGTCATTGAAATATCTATTTTGCTTTTGATTTTCTCATCTCTCTTGCCATTAATTTGTCCCTAATGTGCACAACGAACAACTAATTTATATTTTTCATAGGGCATTAAGTAACAAAAAGTAATGCTTAACAAAGTTTTTTTTTTTCTTTTTAATTTTTCCAATTAAGGCGCAATTTAGCATTGCCAATGCACCTACCCTGCACATCTTTGGTTTGTGGAGGTGAGACCCATGTAGACACGGGGAGAGTGTGCAAACTCCACACAGACGGGGCCAAGATTGAACCCGGGTCCTTGGCACCATGAGGCAGCAATGCCGTCCAAATACTTAACAAAGTTACGCAGTGACTTTACTGACTTCCTGCGGATCTTGCCTCCCAATTCGTACTTGGACGCATCAATAACGCGGGCTGATTCCTTTCTGTCTTGTTCTCCTATTCACAACTGGCATGCTGTCTCTCTTCTCTGCAAACTTTTCATCTTCCCACTATTGCTGCTGACAGCTGGTACTTATTAGCCCTTCCTGACACACAGCTTATCCTCCTGATCAGTGGTGTTCTTGAACTCTGTTGTGGGCAGTGTATGCGCAGTCTCTGATTGGTTTAAGTGGTTATGTTCAATCTCTGATTGGTTTCTTAAGAGTGATGGTGATTTACAGATCTTACTTCCTATTACCTCGTGGCTGATTCTATAAGGGCGGCACGGTAGCACAGAGGGTGGCATGGTAGTACAGTGGTTAGCACTGTTGCTTCATAGCTCCAGGGTCCCAGATTCGATTCCCAGCTTGGGTCATTGTGTGGAGTCAGCACGTTCTCTCTGTGTCTGCATAAGTTTCCTGCGGATGCTCCAGTTTCTTCCCACAATCCAAAGATGCGCAAGGTTAGGTGGATTGGCCACGCTGAATTGTCCTTGGTGTCCACTAAGGTTCGGTGAGGTTGCTGGGTTACGGGATAGGGTGAAGGTATGTGCTTAAGTGGAGTGCTCTTTCCAAGGGCCGGTGCAGGCTCAATGGGCCGAATGGCCACCTTCTGCACTGTAAATTCTATGAAGATGTCAGTTATCTTTCGGACAGTCCCTGTCATTATAGCTTTTTCTGTACTTTCATTACATTTTTTGGCTTTCTGCTAATATAATGGGCCGCCTTATAATTATTTCTTAATCTGCTTATTTGAGAGAAGAGAGGTAGATGGTGACAAGTTCTGATGATTAACTTCTGGGTTCATCATCCCAAATGCTTAATTGATATATGGGTATCAATATTGGATATCCTGTAGGATTTCCTGAGGAGTTCCTCAGGGTAGTGTCCTAGGCTGAACCATCTTCAGTTGCTTCATCAATTATCTTCCTCCATCAAGGGCAGAAGTGGGGATGTTTACGGATGGCTGCACAATGTTCAGCACCATTCACGACTCTTCAGATACTGAAGCAGTCCATACCCAAATGTAGCAAGACCAGGACAATGTCCAGGCTTGGGCTGACATTCGTGCCACACCAGTGCCAGGAAATGGCTATCTACTACAAGAGAGGCTCTAACCATTGCCCCTTGACATTCTTTGGCATTACCATTGCTGAATCGTCCACAATCAACATCCTGGGGTAACCATTGACCAGAAACTGAACTGTACTAGCCGTATAAATACTATGGCCAACTGCGCGGTCAAAGACGAGGAATCATGTGGCGAATAACGCATCTCTTGACACCACCCCACGACCACCCAGGACAGAGGAACCGCTTGATTGCTCCCCTTACACAAACATTCAATCCTTCCACCACTGAAAGGGAGCAGCCATGTGCACCATCTACAAGATGCACTGCACAGTAACTTCATTGCAGTGTTAATGTAAGCCTACTTGTGACAATAATAAAGATTAATATAAAGGAATTCACCAAGGTTCCTTGGGCAGCACCTTCCAAATCCATGGTCCCTACCAGATCAAGAGCTGCAGACACGTGGAAACACGACTGCAGACACGTGGAAACACGACTGCAGACACGTGGAAACACGACTGCATGAGGTTCCTCTCCAAGTCACTCAACATCCTTATTGGAAACATATTGCCTTGCCTTCACTGTCGCTGGGGTCAAAATCCTGGAACTGTCTCCCGAACAGTGGCTGTACGTACTCCTTGGGGACTGCCACTGTTCAAGAAGGCAGCTCATCACCACCTTCTGAAGAGCAACTAGGGATGAACAATAAATGTTGGCCCACATACCGTATATTCATTAAAAAAAAATCTCACTAAGGCATGGTGCTTATCAGTCATTTTGCTGAAAGTGTTACGTACAGCGACCGGAGAATCGGCGCGCGCACGCAGTCGACGCGGAGCCAGTCTGGGGCCATTGAAAGAGGCCCCCGTGTTGATTCTCCACGGTCGACCAGCCGAGTTTCCGCCGGCGTGGTTCACGTATGGTTCCACCCGATGGCAGCTCGGCGTTGCGGCGGCTGTCCTGGTGGGGAAGGGGGATCAGTCTCCGGGGGTGGGGGGGGGGGCCTCCACAACGGCCAGGCCCGCGATCGGGGGCCACCGATTGGCGGGCAGGATACGGAGGGGCCTTACCTTCTTCCGCACCGGCCCGCTGTGTGGCTCCGCCATGTTGCGCAGCGCAGAAGCGGCAAGCAGTGCAGGGCCGCGTACGGCAGCGCAGAGCACTCCGGCGCCATGCTGGTGGCCCGCTGTTAGCTACAGAATTGCTGGGCCAAGAGGCCCGTTTACGTCAACACTTAGCTGGGTTTTTAGAGAATTCCGGCCAGTATTTTTGCATTCTAGAACTGGGTCACGTGATTTCTGGTTTCAATCTAGCCTTATCGTAGCCACTGTCTTGAGAGCTGTTGAGAGTCGTAGACATTTTATCTCCGTAAAGCAGCTTGTGTCCTTGCAAATGCAATATAGTAACTGCTGTAGTCCAGTGCCTTGAGCAAAAGTGGTTCTGTTCAAATATATATTTAACGGGATAAAAACAGAGTTCTGTTTTGGGTGTGTTTAGCAGGGTGTTTCTCAGCGCCTGCCAGAGGTGGTGCGAGCGCCACAAGCCTCTCACGAGATTTAACAAACTTGTCGCGTCACAGAGTCAGGCGCAACACGGCCATTCGATATGTCCAGCCGATGACATAAATTAATATTCTATATAACAGTGGGCAGTATAGTTATATAACTATATAACAGTATACAGTGGGCAGCATGGTAGCCTTGTGGTTAGCACAATTGCTTCACAGCTCCAGGGTCCCAGGTTCGATTCCGGCTTGGGTCACTGTCTGTGCGGAGTCTGCACATCCTCCCCGTGTGTGCGTGGGTTTCCTCCGGGTACTCCGGTTTCCTCCCACAGTCCAAAGATGTGCAGGTTAGGTGGATTGGCCATGATAAATTGTCCTTAGTGTCCAAAATTGCCCTTAGTACTGGGTTACGGGGATAGGGTGGAGGTGTTGACCTTGGGTAGGGTGCTCTTTCCAAGAGCCGGTGCAGACTCGATGGGCCGAATGACCTCCTTCTGCACTGTAAATTCTATGATAATCTATGATAACACAGCTTCATAATACAGCAAAGGAACAGTGATCAGCCGGAATAGTGTGTGGCTTGGAGGGGAACCTGCAGGTGGTGTTCCTAAGTCCTTTCAGTTGTTAGTGCTTGCAAGTTTGGCTTTTTAACCAAAAACTGAAACTTGGCTTACTCATGGCTATTTGCTACCTTCATTGTTTTTCAGATTTCCTTGGGTAAACTATCAGGACGGAAATTTAAATGTTTCAATTCCTGTTTTCAGTGTTCATGGCAACCATGATGACCCTACAGGGGTAAGATTGCTTCCAGTTACTTTACAAAATGAAATCATAGAATCATAATTGCACACGCGGCCATTTGGTCCCTCGAGCCCATGTCAGTCATTTGTACATCAAGACGTAATTTTGGGTGCGAACAGCGGGGTGTTTGTGGTGTTTTTCTGGGCCTCTGCGGGGAATGCCTCACCATGGATACCCCACCTCTTAACGACACTCCGTTGCACGGGCAACCTGGCACCATGGCTCTAAGCCTGGCATCTGGCAGTGCCACCTGGGCACCCAGGCAGTGTACCCAAGTTGCCCTGGTAGTCCATGTACCTATTGTATTAAATTTGATATATGTAATATGCTTTTTATTAAAAACTTGTATTTGCAAGACCCCTTTGTTCTGATGGGGCAGCCAGTAACAGGGGCAATGAACTACTTCATTCCATGAGCTGTGAACCGCCATTCGGAAGCATTTCAGGGAATCCTAGCCTGGTTACAGCACAGAGGAGATAATTTGCCCTGCTGAGTCCATGCTGGCTCTTCAAGAGCAAATTAACTAAGTTCACTTCTTGACCTTCTCTGCATAACTACAATTTTTGTTTACCTTTTGGTGCTTATCCAATCTCTTTTGAAACCCATAAATTAATCTGCCTCCATCATCCTTTTGGGCAGTGCATTCTGGATCAAAACCATTGTGCCGAATAAGGTCGACATTCACTTTTTTGATTACTATTCTAAATTTATGATCTCTGGTTACAATTAGAAAGAGTCATAGAATCCCTAGTGTAGAAGGAGGCCATTGGCCCATCGAGTCTATGCCGACACTCTGAAAGAGCACCCTAGCTAGACCCACTCCCCCACCTTATCCCTTAACCCCATAATCCCACCCAACATTTTGGACGCTAAGGAACAAGTTAGCATGACCAATCCACCTAACCTGCACAGCTTTGGACTGTGGGAGGAAATCAGAGCGCCTGGAGGAAAACCACGCAGACAAGGGATAACGTACAAACAAAAATTATGAGGGGCATGGGTAGAGTGGATGGGCAGGCACTCTTTCCCAGGGTGGAGGGGTCAGTCATCAGGGGGCATATGTTTAAGGTCCGTGGGCAAGGTTTAGAGGAGATGTGCAAAGCAGGTGTTTTACGCAGAGGGTGGTGAGTGCCTGAAATGCGTTGCCAGGGGAGGTTGTGGAACCAGAATCATTTACGGCGTTCAAAAGACATTGTGACAGGACAGCACGGTGGTGCAGTGGGTAGCGCCGAGGTCCCAGGTTCGACCCTGACTCTGGGTCACTGTCTGTGTGAAGTTTGCCCATTCTCCCCATGTTTGCGTGGGTTTTGCTCCCACAACCCAAAGATGTGCAGGGTAGGTGGATTGACCACGCTAAATTGCTCCTTAATTGGAAAAATGAATTGGGTAGTCGTAAATGTATTTAAGAAAAGGCATCTTGACAAATAGATGGATAGGATGGGTATAGAGGGATACGGCACAAGGAAGCGCTGAGGGTTTTGGCCAAGATTGGTATCATGACCGGTACAGGCTTGGAGAGGCGAAGGCCTGTTCCTGTGCTGTATTGTTCTTTGTTCCACGCAAACAGTCATCCGAGGCCGGATTTGAAACTGGGTTCCTGATGCTGTGAGGCAGCATTGCTAACCACTGTGCCACCGTGCCGCCCCATGTTCTACAAGTTCTATAACTGAACTGTTTTGAAAGAAATTGCGAGTCTGTCCATGGACAGATCTAACCTGACTGTATTGAGAGCAACTGCTTCTCTGGACCCTTCCCAATCTAAAATGAAACATTTTAAACTGCAGAAACTGCTTCAGCCCCTGGCTTCTCCCATTAACTGCAGCATCTTACTAAAACTAAACACAATAAGCGTGATTTGACCCCAAAAAAAACAGAGTCCCGGTTTAGGCGCATATAATGGGATGTCTGCAGAACCGAGAACAACCCCGCATCAAACGGGATTCTTTCCTTTGGCCTTGGTCGGGAATGCCCCGCCGAAGCCGCACTTATCTCATTTTTAAATGCTGGCCTGTTCTCTTGATCCTCCTCAGACACCATACTGTTGCTTCTGGATTCTCCCACTGCCCCAACCTACCTCTTAGGGGGTCCTCGAGGCTCTCCTCATCCCACCTCTTAATGGCATGATCCCCGGCATGGGCAACTGGACACCTTTGCTGTCAATGTGCCTGGGTGGCCCTGCTGAGGTGCCAGGATGCCAGCGGGAGTGCCAGCATACCACGCTGCCCATTGCCTGACCACTCTGGGGTCACCGAAGACATGGTAGACCCCCAGGTGCCATTACCCCTGGGCCACGTTTGTGCTAAGTAGCGCCATGGTGTGGTCTCCCAGGCGCGGGTGTTTGTGAGCTTTAACGGCCTTGTCACGTCACCAAGTCGGGTGCGACGAGGCCATTCGGTTGTACCCAATGTCTCTGATTATCCATTCCTCAGGGACTCCTCTTAACATAAATAAAAGTTCATTAGCCCAAACTTTTATGATGCTTTAATTGCACATCTGTCTCTAAAAAGCCGTGCTATCCTCCAAACTAAGGTTTTAAAAACGTGACCGCAGCAATCACAAACGTGACCGCAGCAATCACAA
Source organism: Scyliorhinus canicula (assembly GCF_902713615.1). Lineage (NCBI taxonomy): Eukaryota > Metazoa > Chordata > Chondrichthyes > Carcharhiniformes > Scyliorhinidae > Scyliorhinus > Scyliorhinus canicula. The sequence continues at coordinate 93,905,017 of NC_052159.1, read as the reverse complement.
ACGTGACCGCAGCAATCACAAACATGACCGCAGCAATCACAAACGTGACCGCAGTAACCACATACTAACCCAAGCTCTTAACCCTTACTGCACCAAATACATATCATTCAATATACCTGAAATTCCTACATTCATTGCACTCTTATTTGTGTGTCTTTCTCTGTCTCTGTGTGTCTATCTATCTCTGTCTGTCTATCTGTCTCTC